>NC_138860.1:67835144-68347648 GCF_965194805.1 Balaenoptera borealis | reverse complement strand
ATATAAAAAACAAACCTAAGTAAGGAGACATAAACTTCTGGGGGCTTGTCCCAGCACATTCCACTCTAATTTACAACCTCGGAACACTACCTCCAGGAAGATTCTGTTGCCCTAGTAACAAGAGATGAGAACGTAATAATGCTGCCGCCTTGTGGCTCTTTCCCACAACAGCAGCTTTAAACGCAGTGCTAATGGTTGCTTAATAGACACATGGACTGCAGGGCTCTAAATGACACCTGCCCTGAAAAATGCCCTGGGGTAGGGAATAGGCAAGAATATTCAACACATGAGAAATTTTTCAAGAAGTCAATAAGAGGAGGGAAGTTGTACTCACTCTTTAAAAAAAAAGGAAAAGAAAAAAAAGGACATGCCTAAAGCTCAGTAGAATGAATTATTAGACACATGCAAATTCAAATTCAACAAGGTTTCAGCTCACACCAGTCGTTTCCATCAGCAAAATGTCTACAAACTATAAATGCTGAAGGGGTTTTAGAGAACTGTGTACCTTCTAGCTGCTGGTGGGATGTAAAGTGGTAACAGCACTAACGCAAACTGAATGGAGCTGCTTGAAAAGGTAAAAATTGAGCTACCATATGATGCGGCAGGTCACCTTTTGGGCCTATAACCTAAGACCACCTGAATCGGAAAGACACAGGCAGGCAAATGAGCACTGCAGCAATATTGAAATAGCCAAGACATGGAAGCAGAAAAAAGGTTCATAAACAGATGAATGGACAAAGAAGAAGTGGTATACGTACCAAATAGAATAGTAGCCTCGGGAAAAAAATGAACAATGCCGTTTTCAGGACTACAGTTGAGCCTAGAAATAATCATATAAGGTTAAGTAACTCAAAAGGGTACGACAAATATCCTATGATAACATTTATACATGTTATCCTAAGATAGCTACCAATGAACATATTTCCACAGAAAAAGACACTCACAGACTTATGAAATAAACTAATGGTTAGCCAAAATGAAAGGTGGGAGGATGGGTTAACTAGGACTATGGGGTTAACATACATATACTAATGTATGTTAAGTGTATAAAAACATATAACAGATAAACTGTATGAATTATATAATCACCAATACCTTTAAAATATACATTTTGTAATCACATACATGGTAACAGGACCCGAGGATGAACAGACATATGTAGGAATCATTGAGCAGATTCTGTACAGCCAGGCAATCAAAACACTAAAATCAAATTTACTCCGATAGGAAATAGAAATTAAATTTAAAAAACAAACATAAGTAAGGAGACATAAACTTCTGGAGGCTTGTCCCAGCACATTCCACTCTAATTTACAACCTCGGAACACTACCTCCAGGAAGACTCTGTTGCCGTAGTAACAAGAGTTGAGAACGTAATAATGCTGCGGCCTTGTGGCTGTTTCCCACAACAGCAGCTTTAAACCCAGTACTAATAGTTGCTTAATTGTCACAAGGACTGCAGGGCTCTAAATGACACCTGCCCTGAAAAATGCCCTGGGGTAGGGAATAGGCAAGAAAATTCAACACATGAGAAATTTTTCAAGAAGTCAATAAGAGGAGGGAAGTTGTACTCACTCTTTAAAAAAAAGGAAAAGAAAAAAAAGGACATGCCTAAAGCTCAGTATAAGGAATTATTAGACACATGCAAATTCAAATTCAACAAGGTTTCAGCTCACACCAGTCATTTCCATCAGCAAAATGTCTATAAACTATAAATGCTGAAGGGGTTTTAGAGAACTGTGTACCTTCTAGCTGCTGGTGGGATGTAAAGTGGTAACAGCACTAACGCAAACTGAATGGAGCTTCTTGAAAAGGTAAAAATTGAGCTACCATATGATGCAGCAGGTCACCCTTTGGGCCTATAACCTAAGACCACCTGAATCGGAAAGACACAGGCAGGCAAATGAGCACTGCAGCAATATTGAAATAGCCAAGACATGGAAGCAGAAAAAAGGTTCATAAACAGATGAATGGACAAAGAAGAAGTAGTATACGTACCAAATAGAATAGTAGCCTGGGGAAAAAAATGAACAACGCCGTTTTCAGGACTACAGTTGAGCCTAGAAATAATCATATAAGGTTAAGTAACTCAAAAGGGTACGACAAAGATCCTATGATAATATTTATACATGTTATCCTAAGATTGCTACCAATGAACATATTTCCACAGAAAAAGACACTCACAGACTTATGAAATAAACTAATGGTTAGCAAAATGAAAGGTGGGAGGATGGGTAAATTAGGACTATGGGGTTAACATACATATACTAATGTATGTTAAGTGTATAAAAACATATAACAGATAAACTGTATGAATTATATAATCACCAATACCTTTAAAATATACATTTTGTAATCACATACATGGTAACAGGACCCGAAGATGAACAGACATATGTATGAATCATTGAGCAGATCCTGTACAGCCAGGCAATCAAAACACTCTAATCAAATTTACGCTGATAAGAAATAGAAATGAAATTTAAAAAACAAACAGAAGTAAGGAGACATAAACTTCTGGGGGCTTGTCCCAGCACATTCCACTCTAATTTACAACCTCAGAACACTACCTCCAGGAAGATTCTGTTGCCCTAGTAACAAGAGTTGAGAACGTAATAATGCTGCCGCCTTGTGGCTGTTTCCCACAACAGCAGCTTTAAACCCAGTGCTAATGGTTGCTTAATAGTCACAACGACTGCAGGGGTCTAAATGACACCTGCCCTCAAAAAGTGCCCTTGGATAGGTAATAGGCAAGAAAATTCAATACATGAGAAATTTTTCAAAAAGTGAATATGAAGAGGGAAGTTGTACTCACACTTTAACAAAAAAAGGAAAAGAAGAAAAAGGATATGCCTAAAGATCAGTATAAGGAATTATTCGCCACATGCGTATCCAACCTCCATAAAGGTTTCAGCTCACAACAGTCAAATGGCCATCAGCAAAAAGTCTACAAACTATAAATGCTGAAGGGGTTTTAGAGAAATGTGTACCTTCTATCTGCTGCTGGGATGTAAAGTGGTAACAGCACTAACGCAAACTGAATGGAGCCGCTTGAAAAGGTAGAAATTGAGCTACCATATGATGCGCCAGGGCACCTCTCGGGCTTATAACCTAACACCACCAGAATCGGAAAGACACAGGCAGTCAAATGTGCACTGCAGCAATACTGAAATAGCCAAGACATGGAAGCAAAAAAAGGTCCATAAACAGATGAATGGACAGAGAAGAAGTGGTATATGGACAGAATGGAATAGTAGCCTCGGGGAAAAAATGAACAATGCCGTTTTCAGGACTACAGTAGAGCCTAGAAATAATAATATAAGGTTAAGTAAGTCAAAAGGGTATGACAAATATCCTATGATATCATTTATACATGTTATCCTAAGATTGCTACCAATGAACATATTTCCACAGAAAAAGACACTCACAGACTTATGAAATAAACTAATGGTTAGCCAAAATGAAAGGGGGGAGGATGGGTAAATTAGGACTATGGGATTAACATAAATATACTAATGTATGTTACATGCATATAAACATATAACAGATAAACTATATGAATTATATAATCACCAATACCTTTAAAATATACATTCTGTATTCACATACATGGTAACAGAATCCGAAGATGAACAGACATATGTAGGAATCATTGAGCAGATTCTGTACAGCCAGACAATCAAAAGACTCTAATCAAATTTACTCCAAAAAGAAATAGAATTAAATTTAAAAAACAAACATAAGTAAGGAGACATAAACTTCTGGGGGCTCGTCCCAGCACATTCCACTCTAATTTACAACCACAGAACACTACCTCCAGGAAGATTCTGTTGCCCTAGTAACAAGAGATGAGAACGTAATAATGCTGCTGCCTTGTGGCTGTTTCCCACAACAGCAGCATTAAACCCAGTGCTAATGGTTGCTTAATAGTCACAAGGACTGCAGGGCTCTAAATGACAACTGCCCTGAAAAATGCCCTGGGGTAGGGAATAGGCAAGAAAATTCAACACATGAGAAATTTTTCAAGAAGTCAATAAGAGGAGGGAAGTTGTACTCACTCTTTAAAAAAAAAGGAAAAGAAAAAAAAGGACATGCCTAAAGCTCAGTATAAGGAATTATTAGACACATGCAAATTCAAATTCAACAAGGTTTCAGCTCACACCAGTCATTTCCATCAGCAAAATGTCTATAAACTATAAATGCTGAAGGGGTTTTAGAGAACTGTGTACCTTCTAGCTGCTGGTGGGATGTAAAGTGGTAACAGCACTAACGCAAACTGAATGGAGCTGCTTGAAAAGGTAAAAATTGAGCTACCATATGATGCGGCAGGTCACCTTTTGGGCCTATAACCTAAGACCACCTGAATCGGAAAGACACAGGCAGGCAAATGAGCACTGCAGCAATATTGAAATAGCCAAGACATGGAAGCAGAAAAAAGGTTCATAAACAGATGAATGGACAAAGAAGAAGTGGTATACGTACCAAATAGAATAGTAGCCTCGGGAAAAAAATGAACAATGCCGTTTTCAGGACTACAGTTGAGCCTAGAAATAATCATATAAGGTTAAGTAACTCAAAAGGGTACGACAAATATCCTATGATAACATTTATACATGTTATCCTAAGATAGCTACCAATGAACATATTTCCACAGAAAAAGACACTCACAGACTTATGAAATAAACTAATGGTTAGCCAAAATGAAAGGTGGGAGGATGGGTTAACTAGGACTATGGGGTTAACATACATATACTAATGTATGTTAAGTGTATAAAAACATATAACAGATAAACTGTATGAATTATATAATCACCAATACCTTTAAAATATACATTTTGTAATCACATACATGGTAACAGGACCCGAAGATGAACAGACATATGTATGAATCATTGAGCAGATCCTGTACAGCCAGGCAATCAAAACACTCTAATCAAATTTACGCTGATAAAAATAGAAATGAAATTTAAAAAACAAACATAAGTAAGGAGACATAAACTTCTGGGGGCTTGTCCCAGCACATTCCACTCTAATTTACAACCTCAGAACACTACCTCCAGGAAGATTCTGTTGCCCTAGTAACAAGAGTTGAGAACGTAATAATGCTGCCGCCTTGTGGCTGTTTCCCACAACAGCAGCTTTAAACCCAGTGCTAATGGTTGCTTAATAGTCACAACGACTGCAGGGGTCTAAATGACACCTGCCCTCAAAAAGTGCCCTTGGGTTGGGAATAGGCAAGAAAATTCAACACATGAGAAATTTTTCAAAAAGTGAATATGAAGAGGGAAGTTGTACTCACACTTTAACAAAAAAAGGAAAAGAAGAAAAAGGATATGCCTAAAGATCAGTATAAGGAATTATTTGCCACATGCGTATCCAACCTCCATAAAGGTTTCAGCTCACAACAGTCAAATGGCCATCAGCAAAAAGTCTACAAACTATAAATGCTGAAGGGGTTTCAGAGAAATGTGTACCTTCTATCTGCTGCTGGGATGTAAAGTGGTAACAGCACTAACGCAAACTGAATGGAGCCGCTTGAAAAGGTAGAAATTGAGCTACCATATGATGCGGCAGGGCACCTCTCGGGCTTATAACCTAAGACCACCAGAATCGGAAAGACACAGGCAATCAAATGTGCACTGCAGCAATACTGAAATAGCCAAGACGTGGAAGCAAAAAAAGGTCCATAAACAGATGAATGGACAGAGAAGAAGTGGTATATGGACAGAATGGAATAGTAGCCTCGGGGAAAAAATGAACAATGCCGTTTTCAGGACTACAGTAGAGCCTAGAAATAATAATATAAGGTTAAGTAAGTCAAAAGGGTATGACAAATATCCTATGATATCATTTATACATGTTATCCTAAGATTGCTACCAATGAACATATTTCCACAGAAAAAGACACTCACAGACTTATGAAATAAACTAATGGTTAGCCAAAATGAAAGGGGGAAGGATGGGTAAATTAGGACTATGGAATTAACATAAATATACTAATGTATGTTACATGCATATAAACATATAACAGATAAACTATATGAATTATATAATCACCAATACCTTTAAAATATACATTCTGTATTCACATACATGGTAACAGAATCCGAAGATGAACAGACATATGTAGGAATCATTGAGCAGATTCTGTACAGCCAGACAATCAAAAGACTCTAATCAAATTTACTCCAAAAAGAAATAGAATTAAATTTAAAAAACAAACATAAGTAAGGAGACATAAACTTCTGGGGGCTCGTCCCAGCACATTCCACTCTAATTTACAACCACGGAACACTACCTCCAGGAAGATTCTGTTGCCCTAGTAACAAGAGATGAGAACGTAATAATGCTGCTGCCTTGTGGCTGTTTCCCACAACAGCAGCATTAAACCCAGTGCTAATGGTTGCTTAATAGTCACAAGGACTGCAGGGCTCTAAATGACACCTGCCCTGAAAAATGCCCTGGGGTAGGGAATAGGCAAGAAAATTCAACACATGAGAAATTTTTCAAGAAGTCAATAAGAGGAGGGAAGTTGTACTCACTCTTTAAAAAAAAAGGAAAAGAAAAAAAAGGACATGCCTAAAGCTCAGTATAAGGAATTATTAGACACATGCAAATTCAAATTCAACAAGGTTTCAGCTCACACCAGTCATTTCCATCAGCAAAATGTCTATAAACTATAAATGCTGAAGGGGTTTTAGAGAACTGTGTACCTTCTAGCTGCTGGTGGGATGTAAAGTGGTAACAGCACTAACGCAAACTGAATGGAGCTTCTTGAAAAGGTAAAAATTGAGCTACCATATGATGCGGCAGGTCACCTTTTGGGCCTATAACCTAAGACCACCTGAATCGGAAAGACACAGGCAGGCAAATGAGCACTGCAGCAATATTGAAATAGCCAAGACATGGAAGCAGAAAAAAGGTTCATAAACAGATGAATGGACAAAGAAGAAGTGGTATACGTACCAAATAGAATAGTAGCCTCGGGAAAAAAATGAACAATGCCGTTTTCAGGACTACAGTTGAGCCTAGAAATAATCATATAAGGTTAAGTAACTCAAAGGGTACGACAAATATCCTATGATAACATTTATACATGTTATCCTAAGATAGCTACCAATGAACATATTTCCACAGAAAAAGACACTCACAGACTTATGAAATAAACTAATGGTTAGCCAAATGAAAGGGGGGAGGATGGGTTAACTAGGACTATGGGGTTAACATACATATACTAATGTATGTTAAGTGTATAAAAACATATAACAGATAAACTGTATGAATTATATAATCACGAATACCTTTAAAATATACATTTTGTAATCACATACATGGTAACAGGACCCGAGGATGAACAGACATATGTATGAATCATTGAGCAGATTCTGTACAGCCAGGCAATCAAAACACTAAAATCAAATTTACTCCGATAAGAAATAGAAATTAAATTTAAAAAACAAACATAAGTAAGGAGACATAAACTTCTGGAGGCTTGTCCCAGCACATTCCACTCTAATTTACAACCTCGGAACACTACCTCCAGGAAGACTCTGTTGCCATAGTAACAAGAGTTGAGAACGTAATAATGCTGCCGCCTTGTGGCTGTTTCCCACAACAGCAGCTTTAAACCCAGTGCTAATGGTTGCTTAATAGTCAAAACGACTGCAGGGGTCTAAATGACACCTGCCCTCAAAAAATGCCCTGGGTTAGGGAATACGCAAGAAAATTCAACACATGAGAATTTTTTCAAGAAGTCAATCAGAGGAGGGAAGTTGTACTCACTCTTTAAAAAAACAGGAAAAGAAGAAAAAGGATATGCCTAAAGATCAGTATAAGGAATTATTCGCCACATGCGTATCCAACCTCCAAAAAGGTTTCAGCTCACACCAGTCAAATGGCCATCAGCAAAAAGTCTACAAACTATAAATGATGAAGGGGTTTTAGAGAAATGTATACCTTCTATCTGCTGCTGGGATGTAAAGTGGTAACAGCACTAACGCAAACTGAATGGAGCTGCTTGAAAAGGTAAAAATTGAGCTACCATATGATGCGGCAGGGCACCTCTTCGGCTTATAACCTAAGACTACCAGAATCGGAAAGACACAGGCAGTCAAATGTGCACTGCAGCAATATGGAAATAGCAAAGACATGGAAGCAAAAAAAATGTCCATAAACAGATGAATGGACAGAGAAGAAGTGGTATATGGACAGAATGCAATAGTAGCCTCGGGGAAAAAATGAACAATGCCGTTTTAAGGACTAGAGTTGAGCCTAGAAATAATCATATAAGGTTAAGTAAGTCAAAAGGGTATGACAAATATCCTATGATATCATTTATACATGTTATCCTAAGATTGCTACCAATGAACATATTTCCACAGAAAAAGACACTCACAGACTTATGAAATAAACTAATGGTTAGCCAAAATGAAAGGTGGGAGGATGGGTAAATTAGGATTATGGGGTTAACATACATATACTAATGTATGTTAAGTGTATAAAAACATATAACAGATAAACTGTATGAATTATATAATCACCAATACCTTTAAAATATACATTCTGTAATCACATACATGGTAACAGAATCCGAAGATGAACAGACATATGTAGGAATCATTGAGCAGTTTCTGTACAGCCAGACAATCAAAACACTCTAATCAAATTTACTCCGATAAGAAATAGAAATTTAATATAAAAAACAAACCTAAGTAAGGAGACATAAACTTCTGGGGGCTTGTCCCAGCACATTCCACTCTAATTTACAACCTCGGAACACTACCTCCAGGAAGATTCTGTTGCCCTAGTAACAAGAGATGAGAACGTAATAATGCTGCCGCCTTGTGGCTCTTTCCCACAACAGCAGCTTTAAACCCAGTGCTAATGGTTGCTTAATAGACACATGGACTGCAGGGCTCTAAATGACACCTGCCCTGAAAAATGCCCTGGGGTAGGGAATAGGCAAGAATATTCAACACATGAGAAATGTTTCAAGAAGTCAATAAGACGAGGGAAGTTGTACTCACTCTTTAAAAAAAAAGGAAAAGAAAAAAAAAGGACATGCCTAAAGCTCAGTAGAATGAATTATTAGACACATGCAAATTCAAATTCAAAAAGGTTTCAGCTCACACCAGTCGTTTCCATCAGCAAAATGTCTACAAACTATAAATGCTGAAGGGGTTTTAGAGAACTGTGTACCTTCTAGCTGCTGGTGGGATGTAAAGTGGTAACAGCACTAACGCAAACTGAATGGAGCTGCTTGAAAAGGTAAAAATTGAGCTACCATATGATGCGGCAGGTCACCTTTTGGGCCTATAACCTAAGACCACCTGAATCGGAAAGACACAGGCAGGCAAATGAGCACTGCAGCAATATTGAAATAGCCAAGACATGGAAGCAGAAAAAAGGTTCATAAACAGATGAATGGACAAAGAAGAAGTGGTATACGTACCAAATGGAATAGAAGCCTCGGGAAAAAAATGAACAATGCCGTTTTCAGGACTACAGTTGAGCCTAGAAATAATCATATAAGGTTAAGTAACTCAAAAGGGTATGACAAATATCCTATGATAACATTTATACATGTTATCCTAAGATAGCTACCAATGAACATATTTCCACAGAAAAAGACACTCACAGACTTATGAAATAAACTAATGGTTAGCCAAAATGAAAGGTGGGAGGATGGGTTAACTAGGACTATGGGGTTAACATACATATACTAATGTATGTTAAGTGTATAAAAACATATAACAGATAAACTGTATGAATTATATAATCACCAATACCTTTAAAATATACATTTTGTAATCACATACATGGTAACAGGACCCGAGGATGAACAGACATATGTATGAATCATTGAGCAGATTCTGTACAGCCAGGCAATCAAAACACTAAAATCAAATTTACTCCGATAAGAAATAGAAATTAAATTTAAAAAACAAACATAAGTAAGGAGACATAAACTTCTGGAGGCTTGTCCCAGCACATTCCACTCTAATTTACAACCTCGGAACACTACCTCCAGGAAGACTCTGTTGCCGTAGTAACAAGAGTTGAGAACGTAATAATGCTGTGGCCTTGTGGTTGTTTCCCACAACAGCAGCTTTAAACCCAGTACTAATAGTTGCTTAATTGTCACAAGGACTGCAGGGCTCTAAATGACACCTGCCCTGAAAAATGCCCTGGGGTAGGGAATAGGCAAGAAAATTCAACACATGAGAAATTTTTCAAGAAGTCAATAAGAGGAGGGAAGTTGTACTCACTCTTTAAAAAAAAAGGAAAAGAAAAAAAAGGACATGCCTAAAGCTCAGTATAAGGAATTATTAGACACATGCAAATTCAAATTCAACAAGGTTTCAGCTCACACCAGTCATTTCCATCAGCAAAATGTCTATAAACTATAAATGCTGAAGGGGTTTTAGAGAACTGTGTACCTTCTAGCTGCTGGTGGGATGTAAAGTGGTAACAGCACTAACGCAAACTGAATGGAGCTTCTTGAAAAGGTAAAAATTGAGCTACCATATGATGCAGCAGGTCACCCTTTGGGCCTATAACCTAAGACCACCTGAATCGGAAAGACACAGGCAGGCAAATGAGCACTGCAGCAATATTGAAATAGCCAAGACATGGAAGCAGAAAAAAGGTTCATAAACAGATGAATGGACAAAGAAGAAGTAGTATACGTACCAAATAGAATAGTAGCCTGGGGGAAAAAATGAACAACGCCGTTTTCAGGACTACAGTTGAGCCTAGAAATAATCATATAAGGTTAAGTAACTCAAAAGGGTACGACAAAGATCCTATGATAATATTTATACATGTTATCCTAAGATTGCTACCAATGAACATATTTCCACAGAAAAAGACACTCACAGACTTATGAAATAAACTAATGGTTAGCAAAATGAAAGGTGGGAGGATGGGTAAATTAGGACTATGGGGTTAACATACATATACTAATGTATGTTAAGTGTATAAAAACATATAACAGATAAACTGTATGAATTATATAATCACCAATACCTTTAAAATATACATTTTGTAATCACATACATGGTAACAGGACCCGAAGATGAACAGACATATGTATGAATCATTGAGCAGATCCTGTACAGCCAGGCAATCAAAACACTCTAATCAAATTTACGCTGATAAGAAATAGAAATGAAATTTAAAAAACAAACATAAGTAAGGAGACATAAACTTCTGGGGGCTTGTCCCAGCACATTCCACTCTAATTTACAACCTCAGAACACTACCTCCAGGAAGATTCTGTTGCCCTAGTAACAAGAGTTGAGAACGTAATAATGCTGCCGCCTTGTGGCTGTTTCCCACAACAGCAGCTTTAAACCCAGTGCTAATGGTTGCTTAATAGTCACAACGACTGCAGGGGTCTAAATGACACCTGCCCTCAAAAAGTGCCCTTGGGTAGGGAATAGGCAAGAAAATTCAACACATGAGAAATTTTTCAAAAAGTGAATATGAAGAGGGAAGTTGTACTCACACTTTAACAAAAAAAGGAAAAGAAGAAAAAGGATATGCCTAAAGATCAGTATAAGGAATTATTCGCCACATGCGTATCCAACCTCCATAAAGGTTTCAGCTCACAACAGTCAAATGGCCATCAGCAAAAAGTCTACAAACTATAAATGCTGAAGGGGTTTTAGAGAAATGTGTACCTTCTATCTGCTGCTGGGATGTAAAGTGGTAACAGCACTAACGCAAACTGAATGGAGCCGCTTGAAAAGGTAGAAATTGAGCTACCATATGATGCGGCAGGGCACCTCTCGGGCTTATAACCTAACACCACCAGAATCGGAAAGACACAGGCAGTCAAATGTGCACTGCAGCAATACTGAAATAGCCAAGACATGGAAGCAAAAAAGGTCCATAAACAGATGAATGGACAGAGAAGAAGTGGTATATGGACAGAATGGAATAGTAGCCTCGGGGAAAAAATGAACAATGCCGTTTTCAGGACTACAGTAGAGCCTAGAAATAATAATATAAGGTTAAGTAAGTCAAAAGGGTATGACAAATATCCTATGATATCATTTGTACATGTTATCCTAAGATTGCTACCAATGAACATATTTCCACAGAAAAAGACACTCACAGACTTATGAAATAAACTAATGGTTAGCCAAAATGAAAGGGGGGAGGATGGGTAAATTAGGACTATGGGATTAACATAAATATACTAATGTATGTTACATGCATATAAACATATAACAGATAAACTATATGAATTATATAATCACCAATAACTTTAAAATATACATTCTGTATTCACATACATGGTAACAGAATCCGAAGATGAACAGACATATGTAGGAATCATTGAGCAGATTCTGTACAGCCAGACAATCAAAAGACTCTAATCAAATTTACTCCAAAAAGAAATAGAATTAAATTTAAAAAACAAACATAAGTAAGGAGACATAAACTTCTGGGGGCTCGTCCCAGCACATTCCACTCTAATTTACAACCACGGAACACTACCTCCAGGAAGATTCTGTTGCCCTAGTAACAAGAGATGAGAACGTAATAATGCTGCTGCCTTGTGGCTGTTTCCCACAACAGCAGCATTAAACCCAGTGCTAATGGTTGCTTAGTAGTCACAAGGACTGCAGGGCTCTAAATGACACCTGCCCTGAAAAATGCCCTGGGGTAGGGAATAGGCAAGAAAATTCAACACATGAGAAATTTTTCAAGAAGTCAATAAGAGGAGGGAAGTTGTACTCACTCTTTAAAAAAAAAGGAAAAGAAAAAAAAGGACATGCCTAAAGCTCAGTATAAGGAATTATTAGACACATGCAAATTCAAATTCAACAAGGTTTCAGCTCACACCAGTCATTTCCATCAGCAAAATGTCTATAAACTATAAATGCTGAAGGGGTTTTAGAGAACTGTGTACCTTCTAGCTGCTGGTGGGATGTAAAGTGGTAACAGCACTAACGCAAACTGAATGGAGCTTCTTGAAAAGGTAAAAATTGAGCTACCATATGATGCGGCAGGTCACCTTTTGGGCCTATAACCTAAGACCACCTGAATCGGAAAGACACAGGCAGGCAAATGAGCACTGCAGCAATATTGAAATAGCCAAGACATGGAAGCAGAAAAAAGGTTCATAAACAGATGAATGGACAAAGAAGAAGTGGTATACGTACCAAATAGAATAGTAGCCTCTGGAAAAAAATGAACAATGCCGTTTTCAGGACTACAGTTGAGCCTAGAAATAATCATATAAGGTTAAGTAACTCAAAAGGGTACGACAAATATCCTATGATAACATTTATACATGTTATCCTAAGATAGCTACCAATGAACATATTTCCACAGAAAAAGACACTCACAGACTTATGAAATAAACTAATGGTTAGCCAAAATGAAAGGTGGGAGGATGGGTTAACTAGGACTATGGGGTTAACATACATATACTAATGTATGTTAAGTGTATAAAAACATATAACAGATAAACTGTATGAATTATATAATCACCAATACCTTTTAAATATACATTTTGTAATCACATACATGGTAACAGGACCCGAGGATGAACAGACATATGTATGAATCATTGAGCAGATTCTGTACAGCCAGGCAATCAAAACACTCTAATCAAATTTACTCCGATAAGAAATAGAAATTAAATTTAAAAAACAAACATAAGTAAGGAGACATAAACTTCTGGGGGCTTGTCCCAGCACATTCCACTCTAATTTACAACCTCGGAACACTACCTCCAGGAAGACTCTGTTGCCATAGTAACAAGAGTTGAGAACGTAATAATGCTGCCGCCTTGTGGCTGTTTCCCACAACAGCAGCTTTAAACCCAGTGCTAATGGTTGCTTAATAGTCAAAACGACTGCAGGGGTCTAAATGACACCTGCCCTCAAAAAATGCCCTGGGGTAGGGAATACGCAAGAAAATTCAACACATGAGAATTTTTTCAAGAAGTCAATCAGAGGAGGGAAGTTGTACTCACTCTTTAAAAAAACAGGAAAAGAAGAAAAAGGATATGCCTAAAGATCAGTATAAGGAATTATTCGCCACATGCGTATCCAACCTCCAAAAAGGTTTCAGCTCACACCAGTCAAATGGCCATCAGCAAAAAGTCTACAAACTATAAATGATGAAGGGGTTTTAGAGAAATGTATACCTTCTATCTGCTGCTGGGATGTAAAGTGGTAACAGCACTAACGCAAACTGAATGGAGCTGCTTGAAAAGGTAAAAATTGAGCTACCATATGATGCGGCAGGGCACCTCTTCGGCTTATAACCTAAGACTACAAGAATCGGAAAGACACAGGCAGTCAAATGTGCACTGCAGCAATATGGAAATAGCAAAGACATGGAAGCAAAAAAAATGTCCATAAACAGATGAATGGACAGAGAAGAAGTGGTATATGGACAGAATGCAATAGTAGCCTCGGGGAAAAAATGAACAATGCCGTTTTAAGGACTAGAGTTGAGCCTAGAAATAATCATATAAGGTTAAGTAAGTCAAAAGGGTATGACAAATATCCTATGATATCATTTATACATGTTATCCTAAGATTGCTACCAATGAACATATTTCCACAGAAAAAGACACTCACAGACTTATGAAATAAACTAATGGTTAGCCAAAATGAAAGGTGGGAGGATGGGTAAATTAGGACTATGGGGTTAACATACATATACTAATGTATGTTAAGTGTATAAAAACATATAACAGATAAACTGTATGAATTATATAATCACCAATACCTTTAAAATATACATTCTGTAATCACATACATGGTAACAGAATCCGAAGATGAGCAGACATATGTAGGAATCATTGAGCAGTTTCTGTACAGCCAGACAATCAAAACACTCTAATCAAATTTACTCCGATAAGAAATAGAAATTTAATATAAAAAACAAACCTAAGTAAGGAGACATAAACTTCTGGGGGCTTGTCCCAGCACATTCCACTCTAATTTACAACCTCGGAACACTACCTCCAGGAAGATTCTGTTGCCCTAGTAACAAGAGATGAGAACGTAATAATGCTGCCGCCTTGTGGCTGTTTCCCACAACAGCAGCTTTAAACCCGGTGCTAATGGTTGCTTAATAGACACATGGACTGCAGGGCTCTAAATGACACCTGCCCTGAAAAATGCCCTGGGGTAGGGAATAGGCAAGAATATTCAACACATGAGAAATTTTTCAAGAAGTCAATAAGAGGAGGGAAGTTGTACTCACTCTTTAAAAAAAAAGGAAAAGAAAAAAAAGGACATGCCTAAAGCTCAGTAGAATGAATTATTAGACACATGCAAATTCAAATTCAACAAGGTTTCAGCTCACACCAGTCATTTCCATCAGCAAAATGTCTACAAACTATAAATGCTGAAGGGGTTTTAGAGAACTGTGTACCTTCTAGCTGCTGGTGGGATGTAAAGTGGTAACAGCACTAACGCAAACTGAATGGAGCTGCTTGAAAAGGTAAAAATTGAGCTACCATATGATGCGGCAGGTCACCTTTTGGGCCTATAACCTAAGACCACCTGAATCGGAAAGACACAGGCAGGCAAATGAGCACTGCAGCAATATTGAAATAGCCAAGACATGGAAGCAGAAAAAAGGTTCATAAACAGATGAATGGACAAAGAAGAAGTGGTATACGTACCAAATGGAATAGAAGCCTCGGGAAAAAAATGAACAATGCCGTTTTCAGGACTACAGTTGAGCCTAGAAATAATCATATAAGGTTAAGTAACTCAAAAGGGTACGACAAATATCCTATGATAACATTTATACATGTTATCCTAAGATAGCTACCAATGAACATATTTCCACAGAAAAAGACACTCACAGACTTATGAAATAAACTAATGGTTAGCCAAAATGAAAGGTGGGAGGATGGGTTAACTAGGACTATGGGGTTAACATACATATACTAATGTATGTTAAGTGTATAAAAACATATAACTGATAAACTGTATGAATTATATAATCACCAATACCTTTAAAATATACATTTTGTAATCACATACATGGTAACAGGACCCGAGGATGAACAGACATATGTATGAATCATTGAGCAGATTCTGTACAGCCAGGCAATCAAAACACTAAAATCAAATTTACTCCGATAAGAAATAGAAATTAAATTTAAAAAACAAACATAAGTAAGGAGACATAAACTTCTGGAGGCTTGTCCCAGCACATTCCACTCTAATTTACAACCTCGGAACACTACCTCCAGGAAGACTCTGTTGCCATAGTAACAAGAGTTGAGAACGTAATAATGCTGCCGCCTTGTGGCTCTTTCCCACAACAGCAGCTTTAAACCCAGTGCTAATGGTTGCTTAATAGTCAAAACGACTGCAGGGGTCTAAATGACACCTGCCCTCAAAAAATGCCCTGGGGTAGGGAATACGCAAGAAAATTCAACACATGAGAATTTTTTCAAGAAGTCAATCAGAGGAGGGAAGTTGTACTCACTCTTTAAAAAAACAGGAAAAGAAGAAAAAGGATATGCCTAAAGATCAGTATAAGGAATTATTCGCCACATGCGTATCCAACCTCCAAAAAGGTTTCAGCTCACACCAGTCAAATGGCCATCAGCAAAAAGTCTACAAACTATAAATGATGAAGGGGTTTTAGAGAAATGTATACCTTCTATCTGCTGCTGGGATGTAAAGTGGTAACAGCACTAACGCAAACTGAATGGAGCTGCTTGAAAAGGTTAAAATTGAGCTACCATATGATGCGGCAGGGCACCTCTTCGGCTTATAACCTAAGACTACCAGAATCGGAAAGACACAGGCAGTCAAATGTGCACTGCAGCAATATGGAAATAGCAAAGACATGGAAGCAAAAAAAATGTGCATAAACAGATGAATGGACAGAGAAGAAGTGGTATATGGACAGAATGCAATAGTAGCCTCGGGGAAAAAATGAACAATGCCGTTTTAAGGACTAGAGTTGAGCCTAGAAATAATCATATAAGGTTAAGTAAGTCAAAAGGGTATGACAAATATCCTATGATATCATTTATACATGTTATCCTTAGATTGCTACCAATGAACATATTTCCACAGAAAAAGACACTCACAGACTTATGAAATAAACTAATGGTTAGCCAAAATGAAAGGTGGGAGGATGGGTAAATTAGGACTATGGGGTTAACATACATATACTAATGTATGTTAAGTGTATAAAAACATATAACAGATAAACTGTATGAATTATATAATCACCAATACCTTTAAAATATACATTCTGTAATCACATACATGGTAACAGAATCCGAAGATGAACAGACATATGTAGGAATCATTGAGCAGTTTCTGTACAGCCAGACAATCAAAACACTCTAATCAAATTTACTCCGATAAGAAATAGAAATTTAATATAAAAAACAAACCTAAGTAAGGAGACATAAACTTCTGGGGGCTTGTCCCAGCACATTCCACTCTAATTTACAACCTCGGAACACTACCTCCAGGAAGATTCTGTTGCCCTAGTAACAAGAGATGAGAACGTAATAATGCTGCCGCCTTGTGGCTGTTTCCCACAACAGCAGCTTTAAACCCGGTGCTAATGGTTGCTTAATAGACACATGGACTGCAGGGCTCTAAATGACACCTGCCCTGAAAAATGCCCTGGGGTAGGGAATAGGCAAGAATATTCAACACATGAGAAATTTTTCAAGAAGTCAATAAGAGGAGGGAAGTTGTACTCACTCTTTAAAAAAAAAGGAAAAGAAAAAAAAGGACATGCCTAAAGCTCAGTAGAATGAATTATTAGACACATGCAAATTCAAATTCAACAAGGTTTCAGCTCACACCAGTCATTTCCATCAGCAAAATGTCTACAAACTATAAATGCTGAAGGGGTTTTAGAGAACTGTGTACCTTCTAGCTGCTGGTGGGATGTAAAGTGGTAACAGCACTAACGCAAACTGAATGGAGCTGCTTGAAAAGGTAAAAATTGAGCTACCATATGATGCGGCAGGTCACCTTTTGGGCCTATAACCTAAGACCACCTGAATCGGAAAGACACAGGCAGGCAAATGAGCACTGCAGCAATATTGAAATAGCCAAGACATGGAAGCAGAAAAAAGGTTCATAAACAGATGAATGGACAAAGAAGAAGTGGTATACGTACCAAATGGAATAGTAGCCTCGGGAAAAAAATGAACAATGCCGTTTTCAGGACTACAGTTGAGCCTAGAAATAATCATATAAGGTTAAGTAACTCAAAAGGGTACGACAAATATCCTATGATAACATTTATACATGTTATCCTAAGATAGCTACCAATGAACATATTTCCACAGAAAAAGACACTCACAGACTTATGAAATAAACTAATGGTTAGCCAAAATGAAAGGTGGGAGGATGGGTTAACTAGGACTATGGGGTTAACATACATATACTAATGTATGTTAAGTGTATAAAAACATATAACAGATAAACTGTATGAATTATATAATCACCAATACCTTTAAAATATACATTTTGTAATCACATACATGGTAACAGGACCCGAGGATGAACAGACATATGTATGAATCATTGAGCAGATTCTGTACAGCCAGGCAATCAAAACACTAAAATCAAATTTACTCCGATAAGAAATAGAAATTAAATTTAAAAAACAAACATAAGTAAGGAGACATAAACTTCTGGAGGCTTGTCCCAGCACATTCCACTCTAATTTACAACCTCGGAACACTACCTCCAGGAAGACTCTGTTGCCATAGTAACAAGAGTTGAGAACGTAATAATGCTGCCGCCTTGTGGCTCTTTCCCACAACAGCAGCTTTAAACCCAGTGCTAATGGTTGCTTAATAGTCAAAACGACTGCAGGGGTCTAAATGACACCTGCCCTCAAAAAATGCCCTGGGGTAGGGAATACGCAAGAAAATTCAACACATGAGAATTTTTTCAAGAAGTCAATCAGAGGAGGGAAGTTGTACTCACTCTTTAAAAAAACAGGAAAAGAAGAAAAAGGATATGCCTAAAGATCAGTATAAGGAATTATTCGCCACATGCGTATCCAACCTCCAAAAAGGTTTCAGCTCACACCAGTCAAATGGCCATCAGCAAAAAGTCTACAAACTATAAATGATGAAGGGGTTTTAGAGAAATGTATACCTTCTATCTGCTGCTGGGATGTAAAGTGGTAACAGCACTAACGCAAACTGAATGGAGCTGCTTGAAAAGGTAAAAATTGAGCTACCATATGATGCGGCAGGGCACCTCTTCGGCTTATAACCTAAGACTACCAGAAGCGGAAAGACACAGGCAGTCAAATGTGCACTGCAGCAATATGGAAATAGCAAAGACATGGAAGCAAAAAAAATGTGCATAAACAGATGAATGGACAGAGAAGAAGTGGTATATGGACAGAATGCAATAGTAGCCTCGGGGAAAAAATGAACAATGCCGTTTTAAGGACTAGAGTTGAGCCTAGAAATAATCATATAAGGTTAAGTAAGTCAAAAGGGTATGACAAATATCCTATGATATCATTTATACATGTTATCCTAAGATTGCTACCAATGAACATATTTCCACAGAAAAAGACACTCACAGACTTATGAAATAAACTAATGGTTAGCCAAAATGAAAGGTGGGAGGATGGGTAAATTAGGACTATGGGGTTAACATACATATACTAATGTATGTTAAGTGTATAAAAACATATAACAGATAAACTGTATGAATTATATAATCACCAATACCTTTAAAATATACATTCTGTAATCACATACATGGTAACAGAATCCGAAGATGAACAGACATATGTAGGAATCATTGAGCAGTTTCTGTACAGCCAGACAATCAAAACACTCTAATCAAATTTACTCCGATAAGAAATAGAAATTTAATATAAAAAACAAACCTAAGTAAGGAGACATAAACTTCTGGGGGCTTGTCCCAGCACATTCCACTCTAATTTACAACCTCGGAACACTACCTCCAGGAAGATTCTGTTGCCCTAGTAACAAGAGATGAGAACGTAATAATGCTGCCGCCTTGTGGCTCTTTCCCACAACAGCAGCTTTAAACCCAGTGCTAATGGTTGCTTAATAGACACATGGACTGCAGGGCTGTAAATGACACCTGCCCTGAAAAATGCCCTGGGGTAGGGAATAGGCAAGAATATTCAACACATGAGAAATTTTTCAAGAAGTCAATAAGAGGAGGGAAGTTGTACTCACTCTTTAAAAAAAAAGGAAAAGAAAAAAAAGGACATGCCTAAAGCTCAGTAGAATGAATTATTAGACACATGCAAATTCAAATTCAAAAAGGTTTCAGCTCACACCAGTCGTTTCCATCAGCAAAATGTCTACAAACTATAAATGCTGAAGGGGTTTTAGAGAACTGTGTACCTTCTAGCTGCTGGTGGGATGTAAAGTGGTAACAGCACTAACGCAAACTGAATGGAGCTGCTTGAAAAGGTAAAAATTGAGCTACCATATGATGCGGCAGGTCACCTTTTGGGCCTATAACCTAAGACCACCTGAATCGGAAAGACACAGGCAGGCAAATGAGCACTGCAGCAATATTGAAATAGCAAAGACATGGAAGCAGAAAAAAGGTTCATAAACAGATGAATGGACAAAGAAGAAGTGGTATACGTACCAAATAGAATAGTAGCCTCGGGAAAAAAATGAACAATGCCGTTTTCAGGACTACAGTTGAGCCTAGAAATAATCATATAAGGTTAAGTAACTCAAAAGGGTACGACAAATATCCTATGATAACATTTATACATGTTATCCTAAGATAGCTACCAATGAACATATTTCCACAGAAAAAGACACTCACAGACTTATGAAATAAACTAATGGTTAGCCAAAATGAAAGGTGGGAGGATGGGTTAACTAGGACTATGGGGTTAACATACATATACTAATGTATGTTAAGTGTATAAAAACATATAACAGATAAACTGTATGAATTATATAATCACCAATACCTTTTAAATATACATTTTGTAATCACATACATGGTAACAGGACCCGAGGATGAACAGACATATGTATGAATCATTGAGCAGATTCTGTACAGCCAGGCAATCAAAACACTCTAATCAAATTTACTCCGATAAGAAATAGAAATTAAATTTAAAAAACAAACATAAGTAAGGAGACATAAACTTCTGGGGGCTTGTCCCAGCACATTCCACTCTAATTTACAACCTCGGAACACTACCTCCAGGAAGACTCTGTTGCCATAGTAACAAGAGTTGAGAACGTAATAATGCTGCCGCCTTGTGGCTGTTTCCCACAACAGCAGCTTTAAACCCAGTGCTAATGGTTGCTTAATAGTCAAAACGACTGCAGGGGTCTAAATGACACCTGCCCTCAAAAAATGCCCTGGGGTAGGGAATACGCAAGAAAATTCAACACATGAGAATTTTTTCAAGAAGTCAATCAGAGGAGGGAAGTTGTACTCACTCTTTAAAAAAACAGGAAAAGAAGAAAAAGGATATGCCTAAAGATCAGTATAAGGAATTATTCGCCACATGCGTATCCAACCTCCAAAAAGGTTTCAGCTCACACCAGTCAAATGGCCATCAGCAAAAAGTCTACAAACTATAAATGATGAAGGGGTTTTAGAGAAATGTATACCTTCTATCTGCTGCTGGGATGTAAAGTGGTAACAGCACTAACGCAAACTGAATGGAGCTGCTTGAAAAGGTAAAAATTGAGCTACCATATGATGCGGCAGGGCACCTCTTCGGCTTATAACCTAAGACTACAAGAATCGGAAAGACACAGGCAGTCAAATGTGCACTGCAGCAATATGGAAATAGCAAAGACATGGAAGCAAAAAAAATGTCCATAAACAGATGAATGGACAGAGAAGAAGTGGTATATGGACAGAATGCAATAGTAGCCTCGGGGAAAAAATGAACAATGCCGTTTTAAGGACTAGAGTTGAGCCTAGAAATAATCATATAAGGTTAAGTAAGTCAAAAGGGTATGACAAATATCCTATGATATCATTTATACATGTTATCCTAAGATTGCTACCAATGAACATATTTCCACAGAAAAAGACACTCACAGACTTATGAAATAAACTAATGGTTAGCCAAAATGAAAGGTGGGAGGATGGGTAAATTAGGACTATGGGGTTAACATACATATACTAATGTATGTTAAGTGTATAAAAACATATAACAGATAAACTGTATGAATTATATAATCACCAATACCTTTAAAATATACATTCTGTAATCACATACATGGTAACAGAATCCGAAGATGAGCAGACATATGTAGGAATCATTGAGCAGTTTCTGTACAGCCAGACAATCAAAACACTCTAATCAAATTTACTCCGATAAGAAATAGAAATTTAATATAAAAAACAAACCTAAGTAAGGAGACATAAACTTCTGGGGGCTTGTCCCAGCACATTCCACTCTAATTTACAACCTCGGAACACTACCTCCAGGAAGATTCTGTTGCCCTAGTAACAAGAGATGAGAACGTAATAATGCTGCCGCCTTGTGGCTGTTTCCCACAACAGCAGCTTTAAACCCGGTGCTAATGGTTGCTTAATAGACACATGGACTGCAGGGCTCTAAATGACACCTGCCCTGAAAAATGCCCTGGGGTAGGGAATAGGCAAGAATATTCAACACATGAGAAATTTTTCAAGAAGTCAATAAGAGGAGGGAAGTTGTACTCACTCTTTAAAAAAAAAGGAAAAGAAAAAAAAGGACATGCCTAAAGCTCAGTAGAATGAATTATTAGACACATGCAAATTCAAATTCAACAAGGTTTCAGCTCACACCAGTCATTTCCATCAGCAAAATGTCTACAAACTATAAATGCTGAAGGGGTTTTAGAGAACTGTGTACCTTCTAGCTGCTGGTGGGATGTAAAGTGGTAACAGCACTAACGCAAACTGAATGGAGCTGCTTGAAAAGGTAAAAATTGAGCTACCATATGATGCGGCAGGTCACCTTTTGGGCCTATAACCTAAGACCACCTGAATCGGAAAGACACAGGCAGGCAAATGAGCACTGCAGCAATATTGAAATAGCCAAGACATGGAAGCAGAAAAAAGGTTCATAAACAGATGAATGGACAAAGAAGAAGTGGTATACGTACCAAATGGAATAGAAGCCTCGGGAAAAAAATGAACAATGCCGTTTTCAGGACTACAGTTGAGCCTAGAAATAATCATATAAGGTTAAGTAACTCAAAAGGGTACGACAAATATCCTATGATAACATTTATACATGTTATCCTAAGATAGCTACCAATGAACATATTTCCACAGAAAAAGACACTCACAGACTTATGAAATAAACTAATGGTTAGCCAAAATGAAAGGTGGGAGGATGGGTTAACTAGGACTATGGGGTTAACATACATATACTAATGTATGTTAAGTGTATAAAAACATATAACTGATAAACTGTATGAATTATATAATCACCAATACCTTTAAAATATACATTTTGTAATCACATACATGGTAACAGGACCCGAGGATGAACAGACATATGTATGAATCATTGAGCAGATTCTGTACAGCCAGGCAATCAAAACACTAAAATCAAATTTACTCCGATAAGAAATAGAAATTAAATTTAAAAAACAAACATAAGTAAGGAGACATAAACTTCTGGAGGCTTGTCCCAGCACATTCCACTCTAATTTACAACCTCGGAACACTACCTCCAGGAAGACTCTGTTGCCATAGTAACAAGAGTTGAGAACGTAATAATGCTGCCGCCTTGTGGCTCTTTCCCACAACAGCAGCTTTAAACCCAGTGCTAATGGTTGCTTAATAGTCAAAACGACTGCAGGGGTCTAAATGACACCTGCCCTCAAAAAATGCCCTGGGGTAGGGAATACGCAAGAAAATTCAACACATGAGAATTTTTTCAAGAAGTCAATCAGAGGAGGGAAGTTGTACTCACTCTTTAAAAAAACAGGAAAAGAAGAAAAAGGATATGCCTAAAGATCAGTATAAGGAATTATTCGCCACATGCGTATCCAACCTCCAAAAAGGTTTCAGCTCACACCAGTCAAATGGCCATCAGCAAAAAGTCTACAAACTATAAATGATGAAGGGGTTTTAGAGAAATGTATACCTTCTATCTGCTGCTGGGATGTAAAGTGGTAACAGCACTAACGCAAACTGAATGGAGCTGCTTGAAAAGGTTAAAATTGAGCTACCATATGATGCGGCAGGGCACCTCTTCGGCTTATAACCTAAGACTACCAGAATCGGAAAGACACAGGCAGTCAAATGTGCACTGCAGCAATATGGAAATAGCAAAGACATGGAAGCAAAAAAAATGTGCATAAACAGATGAATGGACAGAGAAGAAGTGGTATATGGACAGAATGCAATAGTAGCCTCGGGGAAAAAATGAACAATGCCGTTTTAAGGACTAGAGTTGAGCCTAGAAATAATCATATAAGGTTAAGTAAGTCAAAAGGGTATGACAAATATCCTATGATATCATTTATACATGTTATCCTTAGATTGCTACCAATGAACATATTTCCACAGAAAAAGACACTCACAGACTTATGAAATAAACTAATGGTTAGCCAAAATGAAAGGTGGGAGGATGGGTAAATTAGGACTATGGGGTTAACATACATATACTAATGTATGTTAAGTGTATAAAAACATATAACAGATAAACTGTATGAATTATATAATCACCAATACCTTTAAAATATACATTCTGTAATCACATACATGGTAACAGAATCCGAAGATGAACAGACATATGTAGGAATCATTGAGCAGTTTCTGTACAGCCAGACAATCAAAACACTCTAATCAAATTTACTCCGATAAGAAATAGAAATTTAATATAAAAAACAAACCTAAGTAAGGAGACATAAACTTCTGGGGGCTTGTCCCAGCACATTCCACTCTAATTTACAACCTCGGAACACTACCTCCAGGAAGATTCTGTTGCCCTAGTAACAAGAGATGAGAACGTAATAATGCTGCCGCCTTGTGGCTGTTTCCCACAACAGCAGCTTTAAACCCGGTGCTAATGGTTGCTTAATAGACACATGGACTGCAGGGCTCTAAATGACACCTGCCCTGAAAAATGCCCTGGGGTAGGGAATAGGCAAGAATATTCAACACATGAGAAATTTTTCAAGAAGTCAATAAGAGGAGGGAAGTTGTACTCACTCTTTAAAAAAAAAGGAAAAGAAAAAAAAGGACATGCCTAAAGCTCAGTAGAATGAATTATTAGACACATGCAAATTCAAATTCAACAAGGTTTCAGCTCACACCAGTCATTTCCATCAGCAAAATGTCTACAAACTATAAATGCTGAAGGGGTTTTAGAGAACTGTGTACCTTCTAGCTGCTGGTGGGATGTAAAGTGGTAACAGCACTAACGCAAACTGAATGGAGCTGCTTGAAAAGGTAAAAATTGAGCTACCATATGATGCGGCAGGTCACCTTTTGGGCCTATAACCTAAGACCACCTGAATCGGAAAGACACAGGCAGGCAAATGAGCACTGCAGCAATATTGAAATAGCCAAGACATGGAAGCAGAAAAAAGGTTCATAAACAGATGAATGGACAAAGAAGAAGTGGTATACGTACCAAATGGAATAGTAGCCTCGGGAAAAAAATGAACAATGCCGTTTTCAGGACTACAGTTGAGCCTAGAAATAATCATATAAGGTTAAGTAACTCAAAAGGGTACGACAAATATCCTATGATAACATTTATACATGTTATCCTAAGATAGCTACCAATGAACATATTTCCACAGAAAAAGACACTCACAGACTTATGAAATAAACTAATGGTTAGCCAAAATGAAAGGTGGGAGGATGGGTTAACTAGGACTATGGGGTTAACATACATATACTAATGTATGTTAAGTGTATAAAAACATATAACAGATAAACTGTATGAATTATATAATCACCAATACCTTTAAAATATACATTTTGTAATCACATACATGGTAACAGGACCCGAGGATGAACAGACATATGTATGAATCATTGAGCAGATTCTGTACAGCCAGGCAATCAAAACACTAAAATCAAATTTACTCCGATAAGAAATAGAAATTAAATTTAAAAAACAAACATAAGTAAGGAGACATAAACTTCTGGAGGCTTGTCCCAGCACATTCCACTCTAATTTACAACCTCGGAACACTACCTCCAGGAAGACTCTGTTGCCATAGTAACAAGAGTTGAGAACGTAATAATGCTGCCGCCTTGTGGCTCTTTCCCACAACAGCAGCTTTAAACCCAGTGCTAATGGTTGCTTAATAGTCAAAACGACTGCAGGGGTCTAAATGACACCTGCCCTCAAAAAATGCCCTGGGGTAGGGAATACGCAAGAAAATTCAACACATGAGAATTTTTTCAAGAAGTCAATCAGAGGAGGGAAGTTGTACTCACTCTTTAAAAAAACAGGAAAAGAAGAAAAAGGATATGCCTAAAGATCAGTATAAGGAATTATTCGCCACATGCGTATCCAACCTCCAAAAAGGTTTCAGCTCACACCAGTCAAATGGCCATCAGCAAAAAGTCTACAAACTATAAATGATGAAGGGGTTTTAGAGAAATGTATACCTTCTATCTGCTGCTGGGATGTAAAGTGGTAACAGCACTAACGCAAACTGAATGGAGCTGCTTGAAAAGGTAAAAATTGAGCTACCATATGATGCGGCAGGGCACCTCTTCGGCTTATAACCTAAGACTACCAGAAGCGGAAAGACACAGGCAGTCAAATGTGCACTGCAGCAATATGGAAATAGCAAAGACATGGAAGCAAAAAAAATGTGCATAAACAGATGAATGGACAGAGAAGAAGTGGTATATGGACAGAATGCAATAGTAGCCTCGGGGAAAAAATGAACAATGCCGTTTTAAGGACTAGAGTTGAGCCTAGAAATAATCATATAAGGTTAAGTAAGTCAAAAGGGTATGACAAATATCCTATGATATCATTTATACATGTTATCCTAAGATTGCTACCAATGAACATATTTCCACAGAAAAAGACACTCACAGACTTATGAAATAAACTAATGGTTAGCCAAAATGAAAGGTGGGAGGATGGGTAAATTAGGACTATGGGGTTAACATACATATACTAATGTATGTTAAGTGTATAAAAACATATAACAGATAAACTGTATGAATTATATAATCACCAATACCTTTAAAATATACATTCTGTAATCACATACATGGTAACAGAATCCGAAGATGAACAGACATATGTAGGAATCATTGAGCAGTTTCTGTACAGCCAGACAATCAAAACACTCTAATCAAATTTACTCCGATAAGAAATAGAAATTTAATATAAAAAACAAACCTAAGTAAGGAGACATAAACTTCTGGGGGCTTGTCCCAGCACATTCCACTCTAATTTACAACCTCGGAACACTACCTCCAGGAAGATTCTGTTGCCCTAGTAACAAGAGATGAGAACGTAATAATGCTGCCGCCTTGTGGCTCTTTCCCACAACAGCAGCTTTAAACCCAGTGCTAATGGTTGCTTAATAGACACATGGACTGCAGGGCTGTAAATGACACCTGCCCTGAAAAATGCCCTGGGGTAGGGAATAGGCAAGAATATTCAACACATGAGAAATTTTTCAAGAAGTCAATAAGAGGAGGGAAGTTGTACTCACTCTTTAAAAAAAAAGGAAAAGAAAAAAAAGGACATGCCTAAAGCTCAGTAGAATGAATTATTAGACACATGCAAATTCAAATTCAAAAAGGTTTCAGCTCACACCAGTCGTTTCCATCAGCAAAATGTCTACAAACTATAAATGCTGAAGGGGTTTTAGAGAACTGTGTACCTTCTAGCTGCTGGTGGGATGTAAAGTGGTAACAGCACTAACGCAAACTGAATGGAGCTGCTTGAAAAGGTAAAAATTGAGCTACCATATGATGCGGCAGGTCACCTTTTGGGCCTATAACCTAAGACCACCTGAATCGGAAAGACACAGGCAGGCAAATGAGCACTGCAGCAATATTGAAATAGCAAAGACATGGAAGCAGAAAAAAGGTTCATAAACAGATGAATGGACAAAGAAGAAGTGGTATACGTACCAAATAGAATAGTAGCCTCGGGAAAAAAATGAACAATGCCGTTTTCAGGACTACAGTTGAGCCTAGAAATAATCATATAAGGTTAAGTAACTCAAAAGGGTACGACAAATATCCTATGATAACATTTATACATGTTATCCTAAGATAGCTACCAATGAACATATTTCCACAGAAAAAGACACTCACAGACTTATGAAATAAACTAATGGTTAGCCAAAATGAAAGGTGGGAGGATGGGTTAACTAGGACTATGGGGTTAACATACATATACTAATGTATGTTAAGTGTATAAAAACATATAACAGATAAACTGTATGAATTATATAATCACCAATACCTTTTAAATATACATTTTGTAATCACATACATGGTAACAGGACCCGAGGATGAACAGACATATGTATGAATCATTGAGCAGATTCTGTACAGCCAGGCAATCAAAACACTAAAATCAAATTTACTCCGATAAGAAATAGAAATTAAATTTAAAAAACAAACATAAGTAAGGAGACATAAACTTCTGGAGGCTTGTCCCAGCACATTCCACTCTAATTTACAACCTCGGAACACTACCTCCAGGAAGACTCTGTTGCCGTAGTAACAAGAGTTGAGAACGTAATAATGCTGCGGCCTTGTGGCTGTTTCCCACAACAGCAGCTTTAAACCCAGTACTAATAGTTGCTTAATTGTCACAAGGACTGCAGGGCTCTAAATGACACCTGCCCTGAAAAATGCCCTGGGGTAGGGAATAGGCAAGAAAATTCAACACATGAGAAATTTTTCAAGAAGTCAATAAGAGGAGGGAAGTTGTACTCACTCTTTAAAAAAAAAGGAAAAGAAAAAAAAGGACATGCCTAAAGCTCAGTATAAGGAATTATTAGACACATGCAAATTCAAATTCAACAAGGTTTCAGCTCACACCAGTCATTTCCATCAGCAAAATGTCTATAAACTATAAATGCTGAAGGGGTTTTAGAGAACTGTGTACCTTCTAGCTGCTGGTGGGATGTAAAGTGGTAACAGCACTAACGCAAACTGAATGGAGCTTCTTGAAAAGGTAAAAATTGAGCTACCATATGATGCAGCAGGTCACCCTTTGGGCCTATAACCTAAGACCACCTGAATCGGAAAGACACAGGCAGGCAAATGAGCACTGCAGCAATATTGAAATAGCCAAGACATGGAAGCAGAAAAAAGGTTCATAAACAGATGAATGGACAAAGAAGAAGTAGTATACGTACCAAATAGAATAGTAGCCTGGGGAAAAAAATGAACAACGCCGTTTTCAGGACTACAGTTGAGCCTAGAAATAATCATATAAGGTTAAGTAACTCAAAAGGGTACGACAAAGATCCTATGATAATATTTATACATGTTATCCTAAGATTGCTACCAATGAACATATTTCCACAGAAAAAGACACTCACAGACTTATGAAATAAACTAATGGTTAGCAAAATGAAAGGTGGGAGGATGGGTAAATTAGGACTATGGGGTTAACATACATATACTAATGTATGTTAAGTGTATAAAAACATATAACAGATAAACTGTATGAATTATATAATCACCAATACCTTTAAAATATACATTTTGTAATCACATACATGGTAACAGGACCCGAAGATGAACAGACATATGTATGAATCATTGAGCAGATCCTGTACAGCCAGGCAATCAAAACACTCTAATCAAATTTACGCTGATAAGAAATAGAAATGAAATTTAAAAAACAAACATAAGTAAGGAGACATAAACTTCTGGGGGCTTGTCCCAGCACATTCCACTCTAATTTACAACCTCAGAACACTACCTCCAGGAAGATTCTGTTGCCCTAGTAACAAGAGTTGAGAACGTAATAATGCTGCCGCCTTGTGGCTGTTTCCCACAACAGCAGCTTTAAACCCAGTGCTAATGGTTGCTTAATAGTCACAACGACTGCAGGGGTCTAAATGACACCTGCCCTCAAAAAGTGCCCTTGGGTAGGGAATAGGCAAGAAAATTCAACACATGAGAAATTTTTCAAAAAGTGAATATGAAGAGGGAAGTTGTACTCACACTTTAACAAAAAAAGGAAAAGAAGAAAAAGGATATGCCTAAAGATCAGTATAAGGAATTATTCGCCACATGCGTATCCAACCTCCATAAAGGTTTCAGCTCACAACAGTCAAATGGCCATCAGCAAAAAGTCTACAAACTATAAATGCTGAAGGGGTTTTAGAGAAATGTGTACCTTCTATCTGCTGCTGGGATGTAAAGTGGTAACAGCACTAACGCAAACTGAATGGAGCCGCTTGAAAAGGTAGAAATTGAGCTACCATATGATGCGGCAGGGCACCTCTCGGGCTTATAACCTAACACCACCAGAATCGGAAAGACACAGGCAGTCAAATGTGCACTGCAGCAATACTGAAATAGCCAAGACATGGAAGCAAAAAAAGGTCCATAAACAGATGAATGGACAGAGAAGAAGTGGTATATGGACAGAATGGAATAGTAGCCTCGGGGAAAAAATGAACAATGCCGTTTTCAGGACTACAGTAGAGACTAGAAATAATAATATAAGGTTAAGTAAGTCAAAAGGGTATGACAAATATCCTATGATATCATTTATACATGTTATCCTAAGATTGCTACCAATGAACATATTTCCACAGAAAAAGACACTCACAGACTTATCAAATAAACTAATGGTTAGCCAAAATGAAAGGGGGGAGGATGGGTAAATTAGGACTATGGGATTAACATAAATATACTAATGTATGTTACATGCATATAAACATATAACAGATAAACTATATGAATTATATAATCACCAATACCTTTAAAATATACATTCTGTATTCACATACATGGTAACAGAATCCGAAGATGAACAGACATATGTAGGAACCATTGAGCAGATTCTGTACAGCCAGACAATCAAAAGACTCTAATCAAATTTACTCCAAAAAGAAATAGAATTAAATTTAAAAAACAAACATAAGTAAGGAGACATAAACTTCTGGGGGCTCGTCCCAGCACATTCCACTCTAATTTACAACCACGGAACACTACCTCCAGGAAGATTCTGTTGCCCTAGTAACAAGAGATGAGAACGTAATAATGCTGCTGCCTTGTGGCTGTTTCCCACAACAGCAGCATTAAACCCAGTGCTAATGGTTGCTTAATAGTCACAAGGACTGCAGGGCTCTAAATGACACCTGCCCTGAAAAATGCCCTGGGGTAGGGAATAGGCAAGAAAATTCAACACATGAGAAATTTTTCAAGAAGTCAATAAGAGGAGGGAAGTTGTACTCACTCTTTAAAAAAAAAGGAAAAGAAAAAAAAGGACATGCCTAAAGCTCAGTATAAGGAATTATTAGACACATGCAAATTCAAATTCAACAAGGTTTCAGCTCACACCAGTCATTTCCATCAGCAAAATGTCTATAAACTATAAATGCTGAAGGGGTTTTAGAGAACTGTGTACCTTCTAGCTGCTGGTGGGATGTAAAGTGGTAACAGCACTAACGCAAACTGAATGGAGCTTCTTGAAAAGGTAAAAATTGAGCTACCATATGATGCGGCAGGTCACCTTTTGGGCCTATAACCTAAGACCACCTGAATCGGAAAGACACAGGCAGGCAAATGAGCACTGCAGCAATATTGAAATAGCCAAGACATGGAAGCAGAAAAAAGGTTCATAAACAGATGAATGGACAAAGAAGAAGTGGTATACGTACCAAATAGAATAGTAGCCTCGGGAAAAAAATGAACAATGCCGTTTTCAGGACTACAGTTGAGCCTAGAAATAATCATATAAGGTTAAGTAACTCAAAAGGGTACGACAAATATCCTATGATAACATTTATACATGTTATCCTAAGATAGCTACCAATGAACATATTTCCACAGAAAAAGACACTCACAGACTTATGAAATAAACTAATGGTTAGCCAAAATGAAAGGTGGGAGGATGGGTTAACTAGGACTATGGGGTTAACATACATATACTAATGTATGTTAAGTGTATAAAAACATATAACAGATAAACTGTATGAATTATATAATCACCAATACCTTTAAAATATACATTTTGTAATCACATACATGGTAACAGGACCCGAGGATGAACAGACATATGTATGAATCATTGAGCAGATTCTGTACAGCCAGGCAATCAAAACACTAAAATCAAATTTACTCCGATAAGAAATAGAAATTAAATTTAAAAAACAAACATAAGTAAGGAGACATAAACTTCTGGAGGCTTGTCCCAGCACATTCCACTCTAATTTACAACCTCGGAACACTACCTCCAGGAAGACTCTGTTGCCGCAGTAACAAGAGTTGAGAACGTAATAATGCTGCGGCCTTGTGGCTGTTTCCCACAACAGCAGCTTTAAACCCAGTACTAATAGTTGCTTAATTGTCACAAGGACTGCAGGGCTCTAAATGACACCTGCCCTGAAAAATGCCCTGGGGTAGGGAATAGGCAAGAAAATTCAACACATGAGAAATTTTTCAAGAAGTCAATAAGAGGAGGGAAGTTGTACTCACTCTTTAAAAAAAAAGGAAAAGAAAAAAAAGGACATGCCTAAAGCTCAGTATAAGGAATTATTAGACACATGCAAATTCAAATTCAACAAGGTTTCAGCTCACACCAGTCATTTCCATCAGCAAAATGTCTATAAACTATAAATGCTGAAGGGGTTTTAGAGAACTGTGTACCTTCTAGCTGCTGGTGGGATGTAAAGTGGTAACAGCACTAACGCAAACTGAATGGAGCTTCTTGAAAAGGTAAAAATTGAGCTACCATATGATGCAGCAGGTCACCCTTTGGGCCTATAACCTAAGACCACCTGAATCGGAAAGACACAGGCAGGCAAATGAGCACTGCAGCAATATTGAAATAGCCAAGACATGGAAGCAGAAAAAAGGTTCATAAACAGATGAATGGACAAAGAAGAAGTAGTATACGTACCAAATAGAATAGTAGCCTGGGGAAAAAAATGAACAACGCCGTTTTCAGGACTACAGTTGAGCCTAGAAATAATCATATAAGGTTAAGTAACTCAAAAGGGTACGACAAAGATCCTATGATAATATTTATACATGTTATCCTAAGATTGCTACCAATGAACATATTTCCACAGAAAAAGACACTCACAGACTTATGAAATAAACTAATGGTTAGCAAAATGAAAGGTGGGAGGATGGGTAAATTAGGACTATGGGGTTAACATACATATACTAATGTATGTTAAGTGTATAAAAACATATAACAGATAAACTGTATGAATTATATAATCACCAATACCTTTAAAATATACATTTTGTAATCACATACATGGTAACAGGACCCGAAGATGAACAGACATATGTATGAATCATTGAGCAGATCCTGTACAGCCAGGCAATCAAAACACTCTAATCAAATTTACGCTGATAAGAAATAGAAATGAAATTTAAAAAACAAACATAAGTAAGGAGACATAAACTTCTGGGGGCTTGTCCCAGCACATTCCACTCTAATTTACAACCTCAGAACACTACCTCCAGGAAGATTCTGTTGCCCTAGTAACAAGAGTTGAGAACGTAATAATGCTGCCGCCTTGTGGCTGTTTCCCACAACAGCAGCTTTAAACCCAGTGCTAATGGTTGCTTAATAGTCACAACGACTGCAGGGGTCTAAATGACACCTGCCCTCAAAAAGTGCCCTTGGGTAGGGAATAGGCAAGAAAATTCAACACATGAGAAATTTTTCAAAAAGTGAATATGAAGAGGGAAGTTGTACTCACACTTTAACAAAAAAAGGAAAAGAAGAAAAAGGATATGCCTAAAGATCAGTATAAGGAATTATTCGCCACATGCGTATCCAACCTCCATAAAGGTTTCAGCTCACAACAGTCAAATGGCCATCAGCAAAAAGTCTACAAACTATAAATGCTGAAGGGGTTTTAGAGAAATGTGTACCTTCTATCTGCTGCTGGGATGTAAAGTGGTAACAGCACTAACGCAAACTGAATGGAGCCGCTTGAAAAGGTAGAAATTGAGCTACCATATGATGCGGCAGGGCACCTCTCGGGCTTATAACCTAACACCACCAGAATCGGAAAGACACAGGCAGTCAAATGTGCACTGCAGCAATACTGAAATAGCCAAGACATGGAAGCAAAAAAAGGTCCATAAACAGATGAATGGACAGAGAAGAAGTGGTATATGGACAGAATGGAATAGTAGCCTCAGGGAAAAAATGAACAATGCCGTTTTCAGGACTACAGTAGAGCCTAGAAATAATCATATAAGGTTAAGTAAGTCAAAAGGGTATGACAAATATCCTATGATATCATTTATACATGTTATCCTAAGATTGCTACCAATGAACATATTTCCACAGAAAAAGACACTCACAGACTTATGAAATAAACTAATGGTTAGCCAAAATGAAAGGGGGGAGGATGGGTAAATTAGGACTATGGGATTAACATAAATATACTAATGTATGTTACATGCATATAAACATATAACAGATAAACTATATGAATTATATAATCACCAATACCTTTAAAATATACATTCTGTATTCACATACATGGTAACAGAATCCGAAGATGAACAGACATATGTAGGAATCATTGAGCAGATTCTGTACAGCCAGACAATCAAAAGACTCTAATCAAATTTACTCCAAAAAGAAATAGAATTAAATTTAAAAAACAAACATAAGTAAGGAGACATAAACTTCTGGGGGCTCGTCCCAGCACATTCCACTCTAATTTACAACCACGGAACACTACCTCCAGGAAGATTCTGTTGCCCTAGTAACAAGAGATGAGAACGTAATAATGCTGCTGCCTTGTGGCTGTTTCCCACAACAGCAGCATTAAACCCAGTGCTAATGGTTGCTTAATAGTCACAAGGACTGCAGGGCTCTAAATGACACCTGCCCTGAAAAATGCCCTGGGGTAGGGAATAGGCAAGAAAATTCAACACATGAGCAATTTTTCAAGAAGTCAATAAGAGGAGGGAAGTTGTACTCACTCTTTAAAAAAAAAGGAAAAGAAAAAAAAGGACATGCCTAAAGCTCAGTATAAGGAATTATTAGACACATGCAAATTCAAATTCAACAAGGTTTCAGCTCACACCAGTCATTTCCATCAGCAAAATGTCTATAAACTATAAATGCTGAAGGGGTTTTAGAGAACTGTGTACCTTCTAGCTGCTGGTGGGATGTAAAGTGGTAACAGCACTAACGCAAACTGAATGGAGCTTCTTGAAAAGGTAAAAATTGAGCTACCATATGATGCGGCAGGTCACCTTTTGGGCCTATAACCTAAGACCACCTGAATCGGAAAGACACAGGCAGGCAAATGAGCACTGCAGCAATATTGAAATAGCCAAGACATGGAAGCAGAAAAAAGGTTCATAAACAGATGAATGGACAAAGAAGAAGTAGTATACGTACCAAATAGAATAGTAGCCTAGGGAAAAAAATGAACAATGCCGTTTTCAGGACTACAGTTGAGCCTAGAAATAATCATATAAGGTTAAGTAACTCAAAAGGGTACGACAAATATCCTATGATAACATTTATACATGTTATCCTAAGATAGCTACCAATGAACATATTTCCACAGAAAAAGACACTCACAGACTTATGAAATAAACTAATGGTTAGCCAAAATGAAAGGTGGGAGGATGGGTTAACTAGGACTATGGGGTTAACATACATATACTAATGTATGTTAAGTGTATAAAAACATATAACAGATAAACTGTATGAATTATATAATCACCAATACCTTTTAAATATACATTTTGTAATCACATACATGGTAACAGGACCCGAGGATGAACAGACATATGTATGAATCATTGAGCAGATTCTGTACAGCCAGGCAATCAAAACACTCTAATCAAATTTACTCCGATAAGAAATAGAAATTAAATTTAAAAAACAAACATAAGTAAGGAGACATAAACTTCTGGAGGCTTGTCCCAGCACATTCCACTCTAATTTACAACCTCGGAACACTACCTCCAGGAAGACTCTGTTGCCATAGTAACAAGAGTTGAGAACGTAATAATGCTGCTGCCTTGTGGCTGTTTCCCACAACAGCAGCTTTAAACCCAGTGCTAATGGTTGCTTAATAGTCAAAACGACTGCAGGGGTCTAAATGACACCTGCCCTCAAAAAATGCCCTGGGGTAGGGAATACGCAAGAAAATTCAACACATGAGAATTTTTTCAAGAAGTCAATCAGAGGAGGGAAGTTGTACTCACTCTTTAAAAAAACAGGAAAAGAAGAAAAAGGATATGCCTAAAGATCAGTATAAGGAATTATTCGCCACATGCGTATCCAACCTCCAAAAAGGTTTCAGCTCACACCAGTCAAATGGCCATCAGCAAAAAGTCTACAAACTATAAATGATGAAGGGGTTTTAGAGAAATGTATACCTTCTATCTGCTGCTGGGATGTAAAGTGGTAACAGCACTAACGCAAACTGAATGGAGCTGCTTGAAAAGGTAAAAATTGAGCTACCATATGATGCGGCAGGGCACCTCTTCGGCTTATAACCTAAGACTACCAGAATCGGAAAGACACAGGCAGTCAAATGTGCACTGCAGCAATATGGAAATAGCAAAGACATGGAAGCAAAAAAAATGTCCATAAACAGATGAATGGACAGAGAAGAAGTGGTATATGGACAGAATGCAATAGTAGCCTCGGGGAAAAAATGAACAATGCCGTTTTAAGGACTAGAGTTGAGCCTAGAAATAATCATATAAGGTTAAGTAAGTCAAAAGGGTATGACAAATATCCTATGATATCATTTATACATGTTATCCTAAGATTGCTACCAATGAACATATTTCCACAGAAAAAGACACTCACAGACTTATGAAATAAACTAATTGTTAGCCAAAATGAAAGGTAGGAGGATGGGTATATTAGGACTATGGGATTAACATACATATACTAATGTATGTTAAGTGTATAAAAACATATAACAGATAAACTGTATGAATTATATAATCACCAATACCTTTAAAATATACATTCTGTAATAACATACATGGTAACAGAATCCGAAGATGAACAGACATATGTAGGAATCATTGAGCAGTTTCTGTACAGCCAGACAATCAAAGCACTCTAATCAAATTTACTCCGATAAGAAATAGAAATTTAATTTAAAAAACAAACCTAAGTAAGGAGACATAAACTTCTGGGGGCTTGTCCCAGCACATTCCACTCTAATTTACAACCTCGGAACACTACCTCCAGGAAGATTCTGTTGCCCTAGTAACAAGAGATGAGAACGTAATAATGCTGCCGCCTTGTGGCTCTTTCCCGCAACAGCAGCTTTAAACCCAGTGCTAATGGTTGCTTAATAGTCACATGGACTGCAGGGCTCTAAATGACACCTGCCCTGAAAAATGCCCTGGGGTAGGGAATAGGCAAGAATATTCAACACATGAGAAATTTTTCAAGAAGTCAATAAGAGGAGGGAAGTTGTACTCACGCTTTAAAAAAAAAGGAAAAGAAAAAAAAGGACATGCCTAAAGCTCAGTAGAATGAATTATTAGACACATGCAAATTCAAATTCAAAAAGGTTTCAGCTCACACCAGTCGTTTCCATCAGCAAAATGTCTACAAACTATAAATGCTGAAGGGGTTTTAGAGAACTGTGTACCTTCTAGCTGCTGGTGGGATGTAAAGTGGTAACAGCACTAACGCAAACTGAATGGAGCTTCTTGAAAAGGTAAAAATTGAGCTACCATATGATGCAGCAGGTCACCCTTTGGGCCTATAACCTAAGACCACCTGAATCGGAAAGACACAGGCAGGCAAATGAGCACTGCAGCAATATTGAAATAGCCAAGACATGGAAGCAGAAAAAAGGTTCATAAACAGATGAATGGACAAAGAAGAAGTAGTATACGTACCAAATAGAATAGTAGCCTGGGGAAAAAAATGAACAACGCCGTTTTCAGGACTACAGTTGAGCCTAGAAATAATCATATAAGGTTAAGTAACTCAAAAGGGTACGACAAAGATCCTATGATAATATTTATACATGTTATCCTAAGATTGCTACCAATGAACATATTTCCACAGAAAAAGACACTCACAGACTTATGAAATAAACTAATGGTTAGCAAAATGAAAGGTGGGAGGATGGGTAAATTAGGACTATGGGGTTAACATACATATACTAATGTATGTTAAGTGTATAAAAACATATAACAGATAAACTGTATGAATTATATAATCACCAATACCTTTAAAATATACATTTTGTAATCACATACATGGTAACAGGACCCGAAGATGAACAGACATATGTATGAATCATTGAGCAGATCCTGTACAGCCAGGCAATCAAAACACTCTAATCAAATTTACGCTGATAAGAAATAGAAATGAAATTTAAAAAACAAACATAAGTAAGGAGACATAAACTTCTGGGGGCTTGTCCCAGCACATTCCACTCTAATTTACAACCTCAGAACACTACCTCCAGGAAGATTCTGTTGCCCTAGTAACAAGAGTTGAGAACGTAATAATGCTGCCGCCTTGTGGCTGTTTCCCACAACAGCAGCTTTAAACCCAGTGCTAATGGTTGCTTAATAGTCACAACGACTGCAGGGGTCTAAATGACACCTGCCCTCAAAAAGTGCCCTTGGGTAGGGAATAGGCAAGAAAATTCAACACATGAGAAATTTTTCAAAAAGTGAATATGAAGAGGGAAGTTGTACTCACACTTTAACAAAAAAAGGAAAAGAAGAAAAAGGATATGCCTAAAGATCAGTATAAGGAATTATTCGCCACATGCGTATCCAACCTCCATAAAGGTTTCAGCTCACAACAGTCAAATGGCCATCAGCAAAAAGTCTACAAACTATAAATGCTGAAGGGGTTTTAGAGAAATGTGTACCTTCTATCTGCTGCTGGGATGTAAAGTGGTAACAGCACTAACGCAAACTGAATGGAGCCGCTTGAAAAGGTAGAAATTGAGCTACCATATGATGCGGCAGGGCACCTCTCGGGCTTATAACCTAACACCACCAGAATCGGAAAGACACAGGCAGTCAAATGTGCACTGCAGCAATACTGAAATAGCCAAGACATGGAAGCAAAAAAAGGTCCATAAACAGATGAATGGACAGAGAAGAAGTGGTATATGGACAGAATGGAATAGTAGCCTCGGGGAAAAAATGAACAATGCCGTTTTCAGGACTACAGTAGAGCCTAGAAATAATAATATAAGGTTAAGTAAGTCAAAAGGGTATGACAAATATCCTATGATATCATTTATACATGTTATCCTAAGATTGCTACCAATGAACATATTTCCACAGAAAAAGACACTCACAGACTTATGAAATAAACTAATGGTTAGCCAAAATGAAAGGGGGGAGGATGGGTAAATTAGGACTATGGGATTAACATAAATATACTAATGTATGTTACATGCATATAAACATATAACAGATAAACTATATGAATTATATAATCACCAATACCTTTAAAATATACATTCTGTATTCACATACATGGTAACAGAATCCGAAGATGAACAGACATATGTAGGAATCATTGAGCAGATTCTGTACAGCCAGACAATCAAAAGACTCTAATCAAATTTACTCCAAAAAGAAATAGAATTAAATTTAAAAAACAAACATAAGTAAGGAGACATAAACTTCTGGGGGCTCGTCCCAGCACATTCCACTCTAATTTACAACCACGGAACACTACCTCCAGGAAGATTCTGTTGCCCTAGTAACAAGAGATGAGAACGTAATAATGCTGCTGCCTTGTGGCTGTTTCCCACAACAGCAGCATTAAACCCAGTGCTAATGGTTGCTTAATAGTCACAAGGACTGCAGGGCTCTAAATGACACCTGCCCTGAAAAATGCCCTGGGGTAGGGAATAGGCAAGAAAATTCAACACATGAGAAATTTATCAAGAAGTCAATAAGAGGAGGGAAGTTGTACTCACTCTTTAAAAAAAAAGGAAAAGAAAAAAAAGGACATGCCTAAAGCTCAGTATAAGGAATTATTAGACACATGCAAATTCAAATTCAACAAGGTTTCAGCTCACACCAGTCATTTCCATCAGCAAAATGTCTATAAACTATAAATGCTGAAGGGGTTTTAGAGAACTGTGTACCTTCTAGCTGCTGGTGGGATGTAAAGTGGTAACAGCACTAACGCAAAATGAATGGAGCTTCTTGAAAAGGTAAAAATTGAGCTACCATATGATGCGGCAGGTCACCTTTTGGGCCTATAACCTAAGACCACCTGAATCGGAAAGACACAGGCAGGCAAATGAGCACTGCAGCAATATTGAAATAGCCAAGACATGGAAGCAGAAAAAAGGTTCATAAACAGATGAATGGACAAAGAAGAAGTAGTATACGTACCAAATAGAATAGTAGCCTAGGGAAAAAAATGAACAATGCCGTTTTCAGGACTACAGTTGAGCCTAGAAATAATCATATAAGGTTAAGTAACTCAAAAGGGTACGACAAATATCCTATGATAACATTTATACATGTTATCCCAAGACAGCTACCAATGAACATATTTCCACAGAAAAAGACACTCACAGACTTATGAAATAAACTAATGGTTAGCCAAAATGAAAGGTGGGAGGATGGGTTAACTAGGACTATGGGGTTAACATACATATACTAATGTATGTTAAGTGTATAAAAACATATAACAGATAAACTGTATGAATTATATAATCACCAATACCTTTTAAATATACATTTTGTAATCACATACATGGTAACAGGACCCGAGGATGAACAGACATATGTATGAATCATTGAGCAGATTCTGTACAGCCAGGCAATCAAAACACTCTAATCAAATTTACTCCGATAAGAAATAGAAATTAAATTTAAAAAACAAACATAAGTAAGGAGACATAAACTTCTGGAGGCTTGTCCCAGCACATTCCACTCTAATTTACAACCTCGGAACACTACCTCCAGGAAGACTCTGTTGCCATAGTAACAAGAGTTGAGAACGTAATAATGCTGCCGCCTTGTGGCTGTTTCCCACAACAGCAGCTTTAAACCCAGTGCTAATGGTTGCTTAATAGTCAAAACGACTGCAGGGGTCTAAATGACACCTGCCCTCAAAAAATGCCCTGGGGTAGGGAATACGCAAGAATATTCAACACATGAGAATTTTTTCAAGAAGTCAATCAGAGGAGGGAAGTTGTACTCACTCTTTAAAAAAAAAGGAAAAGAAGAAAAAGGATATGCCTAAAGATCAGTATAAGGAATTATTCGCCACATGCGTATCCAACCTCCAAAAAGGTTTCAGCTCACACCAGTCAAATGGCCATCAGGAAAAAGTCTACAAACTATAAATGCTGAAGGGGTTTTAGAGAAATGTATACCTTCTATCTGCTGCTGGGATGTAAAGTGGTAACAGCACTAACGCAAACTGAATGGAGCTGCTTGAAAAGGTAAAAATTGAGCTACCATATGATGCGGCAGGGCACCTCTTCGGCTTATAACCTAAGACTACCAGAATCGGAAAGACACAGGCAGTCAAATGTGCACTGCAGCAATATGGAAATAGCAAAGACATGGAAGCAAAAAAAATGTCCATAAACAGATGAATGGACAGAGAAGAAGTGGTATATGGACAGAATGCAATAGTAGCCTCGGGGAAAAAATGAACAATGCCGTTTTAAGGACTAGAGTTGAGCCTAGAAATAATCATATAAGGTTAAGTAAGTCAAAAGGGTATGACAAATATCCTATGATATCATTTATACATGTTATCCTAAAATTGCTACCAATGAACATATTTCCACAGAAAAAGACACTCACAGACTTATGAAATAAACTAATTGTTAGCCAAAATGAAAGGTGGGAGGATGGGTAAATTAGGACTATGGGGTTAACATACATATACTAATGTATGTTACATGCATATAAACATATAACAGATAAACTGTATGAATTATATAATCACCAATACCTTTAAAATATACATTCTGTAATAACATACATGGTAACAGAATCCGAAGATGAACAGACATATGTAGGAATCATTGAGCAGTTTCTGTACAGCCAGACAATCAAAGCACTCTAATCAAATTTACTCCGATAAGAAATAGAAATTTAATTTAAAAAACAAACCTAAGTAAGGAGACATAAACTTCTGGGGGCTTGTCCCAGCACATTCCACTCTAATTTACAACCTCGGAACACTACCTCCAGGAAGATTCTGTTGCCCTAGTAACAAGAGATGAGAACGTAATAATGCTGCCGCCTTGTGGCTCTTTCCCGCAACAGCAGCTTTAAACCCAGTGCTAATGGTTGCTTAATAGTCACATGGACTGCAGGGCTCTAAATGACACCTGCCCTGAAAAATGCCCTGGGGTAGGGAATAGGCAAGAATATTCAACACATGAGAAATTTTTCAAGAAGTCAATAAGAGGAGGGAAGTTGTACTCACGCTTTAAAAAAAAAGGAAAAGAAAAAAAGGACATGCCTAAAGCTCAGTAGAATGAATTATTAGACACATGCAAATTCAAATTCAAAAAGGTTTCAGCTCACACCAGTCGTTTCCATCAGCAAAATGTCTACAAACTATAAATGCTGAAGGGGTTTTAGAGAACTGTGTACCTTCTAGCTGCTGGTGGGATGTAAAGTGGTAACAGCACTAACGCAAACTGAATGGAGCTTCTTGAAAAGGTAAAAATTGAGCTACCATATGATGCAGCAGGTCACCCTTTGGGCCTATAACCTAAGACCACCTGAATCGGAAAGACACAGGCAGGCAAATGAGCACTGCAGCAATATTGAAATAGCCAAGACATGGAAGCAGAAAAAAGGTTCATAAACAGATGAATGGACAAAGAAGAAGTAGTATACGTACCAAATAGAATAGTAGCCTGGGGAAAAAAATGAACAACGCCGTTTTCAGGACTACAGTTGAGCCTAGAAATAATCATATAAGGTTAAGTAACTCAAAAGGGTACGACAAAGATCCTATGATAATATTTATACATGTTATCCTAAGATTGCTACCAATGAACATATTTCCACAGAAAAAGACACTCACAGACTTATGAAATAAACTAATGGTTAGCAAAATGAAAGGTGGGAGGATGGGTAAATTAGGACTATGGGGTTAACATACATATACTAATGTATGTTAAGTGTATAAAAACATATAACAGATAAACTGTATGAATTATATAATCACCAATACCTTTAAAATATACATTTTGTAATCACATACATGGTAACAGGACCCGAAGATGAACAGACATATGTATGAATCATTGAGCAGATCCTGTACAGCCAGGCAATCAAAACACTCTAATCAAATTTACGCTGATAAGAAATAGAAATGAAATTTAAAAAACAAACATAAGTAAGGAGACATAAACTTCTGGAGGCTTGTCCCAGCACATTCCACTCTAATTTACAACCTCAGAACACTACCTCCAGGAAGATTCTGTTGCCCTAGTAACAAGAGTTGAGAACGTAATAATGCTGCCGCCTTGTGGCTGTTTCCCACAACAGCAGCTTTAAACCCAGTGCTAATGGTTGCTTAATAGTCACAACGACTGCAGGGGTCTAAATGACACCTGCCCTCAAAAAGTGCCCTTGGGTAGGGAATAGGCAAGAAAATTCAACACATGAGAAATTTTTCAAAAAGTGAATATGAAGAGGGAAGTTGTACTCACACTTTAACAAAAAAAGGAAAAGAAGAAAAAGGATATGCCTAAAGATCAGTATAAGGAATTATTCGCCACATGCGTATCCAACCTCCATAAAGGTTTCAGCTCACAACAGTCAAATGGCCATCAGCAAAAAGTCTACAAACTATAAATGCTGAAGGGGTTTTAGAGAAATGTGTACCTTCTATCTGCTGCTGGGATGTAAAGTGGTAACAGCACTAACGCAAACTGAATGGAGCCGCTTGAAAAGGTAGAAATTGAGCTACCATATGATGCGGCAGGGCACCTCTCGGGCTTATAACCTAACACCACCAGAATCGGAAAGACACAGGCAGTCAAATGTGCACTGCAGCAATACTGAAATAGCCAAGACATGGAAGCAAAAAAAGGTCCATAAACAGATGAATGGACAGAGAAGAAGTGGTATATGGACAGAATGGAATAGTAGCCTCGGGGAAAAAATGAACAATGCCGTTTTCAGGACTACAGTAGAGCCTAGAAATAATAATATAAGGTTAAGTAAGTCAAAAGGGTATGACAAATATCCTATGATATCATTTATACATGTTATCCTAAGATTGCTACCAATGAACATATTTCCACAGAAAAAGACACTCACAGACTTATGAAATAAACTAATGGTTAGCCAAAATGAAAGGGGGGAGGATGGGTAAATTAGGACTATGGGATTAACATAAATATACTAATGTATGTTACATGCATATAAACATATAACAGATAAACTATATGAATTATATAATCACCAATACCTTTAAAATATACATTCTGTATTCACATACATGGTAACAGAATCCGAAGATGAACAGACATATGTAGGAATCATTGAGCAGATTCTGTACAGCCAGACAATCAAAAGACTCTAATCAAATTTACTCCAAAAAGAAATAGAATTAAATTTAAAAAACAAACATAAGTAAGGAGACATAAACTTCTGGGGGCTCGTCCCAGCACATTCCACTCTAATTTACAACCACGGAACACTACCTCCAGGAAGATTCTGTTGCCCTAGTAACAAGAGATGAGAACGTAATAATGCTGCTGCCTTGTGGCTGTTTCCCACAACAGCAGCATTAAACCCAGTGCTAATGGTTGCTTAATAGTCACAAGGACTGCAGGGCTCTAAATGACACCTGCCCTGAAAAATGCCCTGGGGTAGGGAATAGGCAAGAAAATTCAACACATGAGAAATTTTTCAAGAAGTCAATAAGAGGAGGGAAGTTGTACTCACTCTTTAAAAAAAAAGGAAAAGAAAAAAAAGGACATGCCTAAAGCTCAGTATAAGGAATTATTAGACACATGCAAATTCAAATTCAACAAGGTTTCAGCTCACACCAGTCATTTCCATCAGCAAAATGTCTATAAACTATAAATGCTGAAGGGGTTTTAGAGAACTGTGTACCTTCTAGCTGCTGGTGGGATGTAAAGTGGTAACAGCACTAACGCAAACTGAATGGAGCTTCTTGAAAAGGTAAAAATTGAGCTACCATATGATGCGGCAGGTCACCTTTTGGGCCTATAACCTAAGACCACCTGAATCGGAAAGACACAGGCAGGCAAATGAGCACTGCAGCAATATTGAAATAGCCAAGACATGGAAGCAGAAAAAAGGTTCATAAACAGATGAATGGACAAAGAAGAAGTGGTATACGTACCAAATAGAATAGTAGCCTCGGGAAAAAAATGAACAATGCCGTTTTCAGGACTACAGTTGAGCCTAGAAATAATCATATAAGGTTAAGTAACTCAAAAGGGTACGACAAATATCCTATGATAACATTTATACATGTTATCCTAAGATAGCTACCAATGAACATATTTCCACAGAAAAAGACACTCACAGACTTATGAAATAAACTAATGGTTAGCCAAAATGAAAGGTGGGAGGATGGGTTAACTAGGACTATGGGGTTAACATACATATACTAATGTATGTTAAGTGTATAAAAACATATAACAGATAAACTGTATGAATTATATAATCACCAATACCTTTAAAATATACATTTTGTAATCACATACATGGTAACAGGACCCGAGGATGAACAGACATATGTATGAATCATTGAGCAGATTCTGTACAGCCAGGCAATCAAAACACTAAAATCAAATTTACTCCGATAAGAAATAGAAATTAAATTTAAAAAACAAACATAAGTAAGGAGACATAAACTTCTGGAGGCTTGTCCCAGCACATTCCACTCTAATTTACAACCTCGGAACACTACCTCCAGGAAGACTCTGTTGCCGTAGTAACAAGAGTTGAGAACGTAATAATGCTGCGGCCTTGTGGCTGTTTCCCACAACAGCAGCATTAAACCCAGTACTAATAGTTGCTTAATTGTCACAAGGACTGCAGGGCTCTAAATGACACCTGCCCTGAAAAATGCCCTGGGGTAGGGAATAGGCAAGAAAATTCAACACATGAGAAATTTTTCAAGAAGTCAATAAGAGGAGGGAAGTTGTACTCACTCTTTAAAAAAAAAGGAAAAGAAAAAAAAGGACATGCCTAAAGCTCAGTATAAGGAATTATTAGACACATGCAAATTCAAATTCAACAAGGTTTCAGCTCACACCAGTCATTTCCATCAGCAAAATGTCTATAAACTATAAATGCTGAAGGGGTTTTAGAGAACTGTGTACCTTCTAGCTGCTGGTGGGATGTAAAGTGGTAACAGCACTAACGCAAACTGAATGGAGCTTCTTGAAAAGGTAAAAATTGAGCTACCATATGATGCAGCAGGTCACCCTTTGGGCCTATAACCTAAGACCACCTGAATCGGAAAGACACAGGCAGGCAAATGAGCACTGCAGCAATATTGAAATAGCCAAGACATGGAAGCAGAAAAAAGGTTCATAAACAGAAGAATGGACAAAGAAGAAGTAGTATACGTACCAAATAGAATAGTAGCCTGGGGAAAAAAATGAACAACGCCGTTTTCAGGACTACAGTTGAGCCTAGAAATAATCATATAAGGTTAAGTAACTCAAAAGGGTACGACAAAGATCCTATGATAATATTTATACATGTTATCCTAAGATTGCTACCAATGAACATATTTCCACAGAAAAAGACACTCACAGACTTATGAAATAAACTAATGGTTAGCAAAATGAAAGGTGGGAGGATGGGTAAATTAGGACTATGGGGTTAACATACATATACTAATGTATGTTAAGTGTATAAAAACATATAACAGATAAACTGTATGAATTATATAATCACCAATACCTTTAAAATATACATTTTGTAATCACATACATGGTAACAGGACCCGAAGATGAACAGACATATGTATGAATCATTGAGCAGATCCTGTACAGCCAGGCAATCAAAACACTCTAATCAAATTTACGCTGATAAGAAATAGAAATGAAATTTAAAAAACAAACATAAGTAAGGAGACATAAACTTCTGGGGGCTTGTCCCAGCACATTCCACTCTAATTTACAACCTCAGAACACTACCTCCAGGAAGATTCTGTTGCCCTAGTAACAAGAGTTGAGAACGTAATAATGCTGCCGCCTTGTGGCTGTTTCCCACAACAGCAGCTTTAAACCCAGTGCTAATGGTTGCTTAATAGTCACAACGACTGCAGGGGTCTAAATGACACCTGCCCTCAAAAAGTGCCCTTGGGTAGGGAATAGGCAAGAAAATTCAACACATGAGAAATTTTTCAAAAAGTGAATATGAAGAGGGAAGTTGTACTCACACTTTAACAAAAAAAGGAAAAGAAGAAAAAGGATATGCCTAAAGATCAGTATAAGGAATTATTCGCCACATGCGTATCCAACCTCCATAAAGGTTTCAGCTCACAACAGTCAAATGGCCATCAGCAAAAAGTCTACAAACTATAAATGCTGAAGGGGTTTTAGAGAAATGTGTACCTTCTATCTGCTGCTGGGATGTAAAGTGGTAACAGCACTAACGCAAACTGAATGGAGCCGCTTGAAAAGGTAGAAATTGAGCTACCATATGATGCGGCAGGGCACCTCTCGGGCTTATAACCTAACACCACCAGAATCGGAAAGACACAGGCAGTCAAATGTGCACTGCAGCAATACTGAAATAGCCAAGACATGGAAGCAAAAAAAGGTCCATAAACAGATGAATGGACAGAGAAGAAGTGGTATATGGACAGAATGGAATAGTAGCCTCGGGGAAAAAATGAACAATGCCGTTTTCAGGACTACAGTAGAGCCTAGAAATAATCATATAAGGTTAAGTAAGTCAAAAGGGTATGACAAATATCCTATGATATCATTTATACATGTTATCCTAAGATTGCTACCAATGAACATATTTCCACAGAAAAAGACACTCACAGACTTATGAAATAAACTAATGGTTAGCCAAAATGAAAGGGGGGAGGATGGGTAAATTAGGACTATGGGATTAACATAAATATACTAATGTATGTTACATGCATATAAACATATAACAGATAAACTATATGAATTATATAATCACCAATACCTTTAAAATATACATTCTGTATTCACATACATGGTAACAGAATCCGAAGATGAACAGACATATGTAGGAATCATTGAGCAGATTCTGTACAGCCAGACAATCAAAAGACTCTAATCAAATTTACTCCAAAAAGAAATAGAATTAAATTTAAAAAACAAACATAAGTAAGGAGACATAAACTTCTGGGGGCTCGTCCCAGCACATTCCACTCTAATTTACAACCACGGAACACTACCTCCAGGAAGATTCTGTTGCCCTAGTAACAAGAGATGAGAACGTAATAATGCTGCTGCCTTGTGGCTGTTTCCCACAACAGCAGCATTAAACCCAGTGCTAATGGTTGCTTAATAGTCACAAGGACTGCAGGGCTCTAAATGACACCTGCCCTGAAAAATGCCCTGGGGTAGGGAATAGGCAAGAAAATTCAACACATGAGAAATTTTTCAAGAAGTCAATAAGAGGAGGGAAGTTGTACTCACTCTTTAAAAAAAAAGGAAAAGAAAAAAAAGGACATGCCTAAAGCTCAGTGTAAGGAATTATTAGACACATGCAAATTCAAATTCAACAAGGTTTCAGCTCACACCAGTCATTTCCATCAGCAAAATGTCTATAAACTATAAATGCTGAAGGGGTTTTAGAGAACTGTGTACCTTCTAGCTGCTGGTGGGATGTAAAGTGGTAACAGCACTAACGCAAACTGAATGGAGCTGCTTGAAAAGGTAAAAATTGAGCTACCATATGATGCGGCAGGTCACCTTTTGGGCCTATAACCTAAGACCACCTGAATCGGAAAGACACAGGCAGGCAAATGAGCACTGCAGCAATATTGAAATAGCCAAGACATGGAAGCAGAAAAAAGGTTCATAAACAGATGAATGGACAAAGAAGAAGTAGTATACGTACCAAATAGAATAGTAGCCTCGGGAAAAAAATGAACAATGCCGTTTTCAAGACTACAGTTGAGCCTAGAAATAATCATATAAGGTTAAGTAACTCAAAAGGGTACGACAAATATCCTATGATAACATTTATACATGTTATCCTAAGATAGCTACCAATGAACATATTTCCACAGAAAAAGACACTCACAGACTTATGAAATAAACTAATGGTTAGCCAAAATGAAAGGTGGGAGGATGGGTTAACTAGGACTATGGGGTTAACATACATATACTAATGTATGTTAAGTGTATAAAAACATATAACAGATAAACTGTATGAATTATATAATCACCAATACCTTTTAAATATACATTTTGTAATCACATACATGGTAACAGGACCCGAGGATGAACAGACATATGTATGAATCATTGAGCAGATTCTGTACAGCCAGGCAATCAAAACACTAAAATCAAATTTACTCCGATAAGAAATAGAAATTAAATTTAAAAAACTAACATAAGTAAGGAGACATAAACTTCTGGAGGCTTGTCCCAGCACATTCCACTCTAATTTACAACCTCGGAACACTACCTCCAGGAAGACTCTATTGCCATAGTAACAAGAGTTGAGAACGTAATAATGCTGCCGCCTTGTGGCTGTTTCCCACAACAGCAGCTTTAAACCCAGTGCTAATGGTTGCTTAATAGTCAAAACGACTGCAGGGGTCTAAATGACACCTGCCCTCAAAAAATGCCCTGGCGTAGGGAATACGCAAGAAAATTCAACACATGAGAAATTTTTCAAAAAGTGAATATGAAGAGGGAAGTTGTACTCACACTTTAACAAAAAAAGGAAAAGAAGAAAAAGGATATGCCTAAAGATCAGTATAAGGAATTATTCGCCACATGCGTATCCAACCTCCAAAAAGGTTTCAGCTCACACCAGTCAAATGGCCAACAGGAAAAAGTCTACAAACTATAAATGCTGAAGGGGTTTTAGAGAAATGTATACCTTCTATCTGCTGCTGGGATGTAAAGTGGTAACAGCACTAACGCAAACTGAATGGAGCTGCTTGAAAAGGTAAAAATTGAGCTACCATATGATGCGGCAGGGCACCTCTTCGGCTTATAACCTAAGACTACCAGAATCGGAAAGACACAGGCAGTCAAATGTGCACTGCAGCAATATGGAAATAGCAAAGACATGGAAGCAAAAAAAATGTCCATAAACAGATGAATGGACAGAGAAGAAGTGGTATATGGACAGAATGCAATAGTAGCCTCGGGGAAAAAATGAACAATGCCGTTTTAAGGACTAGAGTTGAGCCTAGAAATAATCATATAAGGTTAAGTAAGTCAAAAGGGTATGACAAATATCCTATGATATCATTTATACATGTTATCCTAAGATTGCTACCAATGAACATATTTCCACAGAAAAAGACACTCACAGACTTATGAAATAAACTAATTGTTAGCCAAAATGAAAGGTGGGAGGATGGGTAAATTAGGACTATGGGGTTAACATACATATACTAATGTATGTTAAGTGTATAAAAACATATAACAGATAAACTGTATGAATTATATAATCACCAATACCTTTAAAATATACATTCTGTAATCACATACATGGTAACAGAATCCGAAGATGAACAGACATATGTAGGAATCATTGAGCAGTTTCTGTACAGCCAGACAATCAAAACACTCTAATCAAATTTACTCCGATAAGAAATAGAAATTTAATATAAAAAACAAACCTAAGTAAGGAGACATAAACTTCTGGGGGCTTGTCCCAGCACATTCCACTCTAATTTACAACCTCGGAACACTACCTCCAGAAAGATTCTGTTGCCCTAGTAACAAGAGATGAGAACGTAATAATGCTGCCGCCTTGTGGCTCTTTCCCACAACAGCAGCTTTAAACCCAGTGCTAATGGTTGCTTAATAGACACATGGACTGCAGGGCTCTAAATGACACCTGCCCTGAAAAATGCCCTGGGGTAGGGAATAGGCAAGAATATTCAACACATGAGAAATTTTTCAAGAAGTCAATAAGAGGAGGGAAGTTGTACTCACTCTTTAAAAAAAAAGGAAAAGAAAAAAAAGGACATGCCTAAAGCTCAGTAGAATGAATTATTAGACACATGCAAATTCAAATTCAAAAAGGTTTCAGCTCACACCAGTCGTTTCCATCAGCAAAATGTCTACAAACTATAAATGCTGAAGGGGTTTTAGAGAACTGTGTACCTTCTAGCTGCTGGTGGGATGTAAAGTGGTAACAGCACTAACGCAAACTGAATGGAGCTGCTTGAAAAGGTAAAAATTGAGCTACCATATGATGCGGCAGGTCACCTTTTGGGCCTATAACCTGAGACCACCTGAATCGGAAAGACACAGGCAGGCAAATGAGCACTGCAGCAATATTGAAATAGCCAAGACATGGAAGCAGAAAAAAGGTTCATAAACAGAAGAATGGACAAAGAAGAAGTAGTATACGTACCAAATAGAATAGTAGCCTGGGGAAAAAAATGAACAACGCCGTTTTCAGGACTACAGTTGAGCCTAGAAATAATCATATAAGGTTAAGTAACTCAAAAGGGTACGACAAAGATCCTATGATAATATTTATACATGTTATCCTAAGATTGCTACCAATGAACATATTTCCACAGAAAAAGACACTCACAGACTTATGAAATAAACTAATGGTTAGCAAAATGAAAGGTGGGAGGATGGGTAAATTAGGACTATGGGGTTAACATACATATACTAATGTATGTTAAGTGTATAAAAACATATAACAGATAAACTGTATGAATTATATAATCACCAATACCTTTAAAATATACATTTTGTAATCACATACATGGTAACAGGACCCGAAGATGAACAGACATATGTATGAATCATTGAGCAGATCCTGTACAGCCAGGCAATCAAAACACTCTAATCAAATTTACGCTGATAAGAAATAGAAATGAAATTTAAAAAACAAACATAAGTAAGGAGACATAAACTTCTGGGGGCTTGTCCCAGCACATTCCACTCTAATTTACAACCTCAGAACACTACCTCCAGGAAGATTCTGTTGCCCTAGTAACAAGAGTTGAGAACGTAATAATGCTGCCGCCTTGTGGCTGTTTCCCACAACAGCAGCTTTAAACCCAGTGCTAATGGTTGCTTAATAGTCACAACGACTGCAGGGGTCTAAATGACACCTGCCCTCAAAAAGTGCCCTTGGGTAGGGAATAGGCAAGAAAATTCAACACATGAGAAATTTTTCAAAAAGTGAATATGAAGAGGGAAGTTGTACTCACACTTTAACAAAAAAAGGAAAAGAAGAAAAAGGATATGCCTAAAGATCAGTATAAGGAATTATTCGCCACATGCGTATCCAACCTCCATAAAGGTTTCAGCTCACAACAGTCAAATGGCCATCAGCAAAAAGTCTACAAACTATAAATGCTGAAGGGGTTTTAGAGAAATGTGTACCTTCTATCTGCTGCTGGGATGTAAAGTGGTAACAGCACTAACGCAAACTGAATGGAGCCGCTTGAAAAGGTAGAAATTGAGCTACCATATGATGCGGCAGGGCACCTCTCGGGCTTATAACCTAACACCACCAGAATCGGAAAGACACAGGCAGTCAAATGTGCACTGCAGCAATACTGAAATAGCCAAGACATGGAAGCAAAAAAAGGTCCATAAACAGATGAATGGACAGAGAAGAAGTGGTATATGGACAGAATGGAATAGTAGCCTCGGGGAAAAAATGAACAATGCCGTTTTCAGGACTACAGTAGAGCCTAGAAATAATCATATAAGGTTAAGTAAGTCAAAAGGGTATGACAAATATCCTATGATATCATTTATACATGTTATCCTAAGATTGCTACCAATGAACATATTTCCACAGAAAAAGACACTCACAGACTTATGAAATAAACTAATGGTTAGCCAAAATGAAAGGGGGGAGGATGGGTAAATTAGGACTATGGGATTAACATAAATATACTAATGTATGTTACATGCATATAAACATATAACAGATAAACTATATGAATTATATAATCACCAATACCTTTAAAATATACATTCTGTATTCACATACATGGTAACAGAATCCGAAGATGAACAGACATATGTAGGAATCATTGAGCAGATTCTGTACAGCCAGACAATCAAAAGACTCTAATCAAATTTACTCCAAAAAGAAATAGAATTAAATTTAAAAAACAAACATAAGTAAGGAGACATAAACTTCTGGGGGCTCGTCCCAGCACATTCCACTCAAATTTACAACCACGGAACACTACCTCCAGGAAGATTCTGTTGCCCTAGTAACAAGAGATGAGAACGTAATAATGCTGCTGCCTTGTGGCTGTTTCCCACAACAGCAGCATTAAACCCAGTGCTAATGGTTGCTTAATAGTCACAAGGACTGCAGGGCTCTAAATGACACCTGCCCTGAAAAATGCCCTGGGGTAGGGAATAGGCAAGAAAATTCAACACATGAGAAATTTTTCAAGAAGTCAATAAGAGGAGGGAAGTTGTACTCACTCTTTAAAAAAAAAGGAAAAGAAAAAAAAGGACATGCCTAAAGCTCAGTGTAAGGAATTATTAGACACATGCAAATTCAAATTCAACAAGGTTTCAGCTCACACCAGTCATTTCCATCAGCAAAATGTCTATAAACTATAAATGCTGAAGGGGTTTTAGAGAACTGTGTACCTTCTAGCTGCTGGTGGGATGTAAAGTGGTAACAGCACTAACGCAAACTGAATGGAGCTGCTTGAAAAGGTAAAAATTGAGCTACCATATGATGCGGCAGGTCACCTTTTGGGCCTATAACCTAAGACCACCTGAATCGGAAAGACACAGGCAGGCAAATGAGCACTGCAGCAATATTGAAATAGCCAAGACATGGAAGCAGAAAAAAGGTTCATAAACAGATGAATGGACAAAGAAGAAGTAGTATACGTACCAAATAGAATAGTAGCCTCGGGAAAAAAATGAACAATGCCGTTTTCAGGACTACAGTTGAGCCTAGAAATAATCATATAAGGTTAAGTAACTCAAAAGGGTACGACAAATATCCTATGATAACATTTATACATGTTATCCTAAGATAGCTACCAATGAACATATTTCCACAGAAAAAGACACTCACAGACTTATGAAATAAACTAATGGTTAGCCAAAATGAAAGGTGGGAGGATGGGTTAACTAGGACTATGGGGTTAACATACATATACTAATGTATGTTAAGTGTATAAAAACATATAACAGATAAACTGTATGAATTATATAATCACCAATACCTTTTAAATATACATTTTGTAATCACATACATGGTAACAGGACCCGAGGATGAACAGACATATGTATGAATCATTGAGCAGATTCTGTACAGCCAGGCAATCAAAACACTAAAATCAAATTTACTCCGATAAGAAATAGAAATTAAATTTAAAAAACTAACATAAGTAAGGAGACATAAACTTCTGGAGGCTTGTCCCAGCACATTCCACTCTAATTTACAACCTCGGAACACTACCTCCAGGAAGACTCTATTGCCATAGTAACAAGAGTTGAGAACGTAATAATGCTGCCGCCTTGTGGCTGTTTCCCACAACAGCAGCTTTAAACCCAGTGCTAATGGTTGCTTAATAGTCAAAACGACTGCAGGGGTCTAAATGACACCTGCCCTCAAAAAATGCCCTGGCGTAGGGAATACGCAAGAAAATTCAACACATGAGAAATTTTTCAAAAAGTGAATATGAAGAGGGAAGTTGTACTCACACTTTAACAAAAAAAGGAAAAGAAGAAAAAGGATATGCCTAAAGATCAGTATAAGGAATTATTCGCCACATGCGTATCCAACCTCCAAAAAGGTTTCAGCTCACACCAGTCAAATGGCCAACAGGAAAAAGTCTACAAACTATAAATGCTGAAGGGGTTTTAGAGAAATGTATACCTTCTATCTGCTGCTGGGATGTAAAGTGGTAACAGCACTAACGCAAACTGAATGGAGCTGCTTGAAAAGGTAAAAATTGAGCTACCATATGATGCGGCAGGGCACCTCTTCGGCTTATAACCTAAGACTACCAGAATCGGAAAGACACAGGCAGTCAAATGTGCACTGCAGCAATATGGAAATAGCAAAGACATGGAAGCAAAAAAAATGTCCATAAACAGATGAATGGACAGAGAAGAAGTGGTATATGGACAGAATGCAATAGTAGCCTCGGGGAAAAAATGAACAATGCCGTTTTAAGGACTAGAGTTGAGCCTAGAAATAATCATATAAGGTTAAGTAAGTCAAAAGGGTATGACAAATATCCTATGATATCATTTATACATGTTATCCTAAGATTGCTACCAATGAACATATTTCCACAGAAAAAGACACTCACAGACTTATGAAATAAACTAATTGTTAGCCAAAATGAAAGGTGGGAGGATGGGTAAATTAGGACTATGGGGTTAACATACATATACTAATGTATGTTAAGTGTATAAAAACATATAACAGATAAACTGTATGAATTATATAATCACCAATACCTTTAAAATATACATTCTGTAATCACATACATGGTAACAGAATCCGAAGATGAACAGACATATGTAGGAATCATTGAGCAGTTTCTGTACAGCCAGACAATCAAAACACTCTAATCAAATTTACTCCGATAAGAAATAGAAATTTAATATAAAAAACAAACCTAAGTAAGGAGACATAAACTTCTGGGGGCTTGTCCCAGCACATTCCACTCTAATTTACAACCTCGGAACACTACCTCCAGAAAGATTCTGTTGCCCTAGTAACAAGAGATGAGAACGTAATAATGCTGCCGCCTTGTGGCTCTTTCCCACAACAGCAGCTTTAAACCCAGTGCTAATGGTTGCTTAATAGACACATGGACTGCAGGGCTCTAAATGACACCTGCCCTGAAAAATGCCCTGGGGTAGGGAATAGGCAAGAATATTCAACACATGAGAAATTTTTCAAGAAGTCAATAAGAGGAGGGAAGTTGTACTCACTCTTTAAAAAAAAAGGAAAAGAAAAAAAAGGACATGCCTAAAGCTCAGTAGAATGAATTATTAGACACATGCAAATTCAAATTCAAAAAGGTTTCAGCTCACACCAGTCGTTTCCATCAGCAAAATGTCTACAAACTATAAATGCTGAAGGGGTTTTAGAGAACTGTGTACCTTCTAGCTGCTGGTGGGATGTAAAGTGGTAACAGCACTAACGCAAACTGAATGGAGCTGCTTGAAAAGGTAAAAATTGAGCTACCATATGATGCGGCAGGTCACCTTTTGGGCCTATAACCTGAGACCACCTGAATCGGAAAGACACAGGCAGGCAAATGAGCACTGCAGCAATATTGAAATAGCCAAGACATGGAAGCAGAAAAAAGGTTCATAAACAGATGAATGGACAAAGAAGAAGTGGTATACGTACCAAATAGAATAGTAGCCTCGGGAAAAAAATGAACAATGCCGTTTACAGGACTACAGTTGAGCCTAGAAATAATCATATAAGGTTAAGTAACTCAAAAGGGTACGACAAATATCCTATGATAACATTTATACATGTTATCCTAAGATAGCTACCAATGAACATATTTCCACAGAAAAAGACACTCACAGACTTATGAAATAAACTAATGGTTAGCCAAAATGAAAGGTGGGAGGATGGGTAAATTAGGACTATGGGGTTAACATACATATACTAATGTATGTTAAGTGTATAAAAACATATAACAGATAAACTGTATGAATTATATAATCACCAATACCTTTAAAATATACATTTTGTAATCACATACATGGTAACAGGACCCGAAGATGAACAGACATATGTATGAATCATTGAGCAGATCCTGTACAGCCAGGCAATCAAAACACTCTAATCAAATTTACTCCAATAAGAAATAGAAATTAAATTTAAAAAACAAACATAAGTAAGGAGACATAAACTTCTGGGGGCTTGTCCCAGCACATTCCACTCTAATTTACAACCTCAGAACACTACCTCCAGGAAGATTCTGTTGCCCTAGTAACAAGAGTTGAGAACGTAATAATGCTGCCGCCTTGTGGCTGTTTCCCACAACAGCAGCTTTAAATCCAGTGCTAATGGTTGCTTAATAGTCACAACGACTGCAGGGGTCTAAATGACACCTGCCCTCAAAAAGTGCCCTTGGGTAGGGAATAGGCAAGAAAATTCAACACATGAGAAATTTTTCAAAAAGTGAATATGAAGAGGGAAGTTGTACTCACACTTTAACAAAAAAAGGAAAAGAAGAAAAAGGATATGCCTAAAGATCAGTATAAGGAATTATTCGCCACATGCGTATCCAACCTCCATAAAGGTTTCAGCTCACAACAGTCAAATGGCCATCAGCAAAAAGTCTACAAACTATAAATGCTGAAGGGGTTTTAGAGAAATGTGTACCTTCTATCTGCTGCTGGGATGTAAAGTGGTAACAGCACTAACGCAAACTGAATGGAGCCGCTTGAAAAGGTAGAAATTGAGCTACCATATGATGCGGCAGGGCACCTCTCGGGCTTATAACCTAAGACCACCAGAATCGGAAAGACACAGGCAGTCAAATGTGCACTGCAGCAATACTGAAATAGCCAAGACATGGAAGCAAAAAAAGGTCCATAAACAGATGAATGGACAGAGAAGAAGTGGTATATGGACAGAATGGAATAGTAGCCTCGGGGAAAAAATGAACAATGCCGTTTTCAGGACTACAGTAGAGCCTAGAAATAATAATATAAGGTTAAGTAAGTCAAAAGGGTATGACAAATATCCTATGATATCATTTATACATGTTATCCTAAGATTGCTACCAATGAACATATTTCCACAGAAAAAGACACTCACAGACTTATGAAATAAACTAATGCTTAGCCAAAATGAAAGGGGGGAGGATGGGTAAATTAGGACTATGGGATTAACATAAATATACTAATGTATGTTACATGCATATAAACATATAACAGATAAACTATATGAATTATATAATCACCAATAAATTTAAAATATACATTCTGTATTCACATACATGGTAACAGAATCCGAAGATGAACAGACATATGTAGGAATCATTGAGCAGATTCTGTACAGCCAGACAATCAAAAGACTCTAATCAAATTTACTCCAAAAAGAAATAGAATTAAATTTAAAAAACAAACATAAGTAAGGAGACATAAACTTCTGGGGGCTCGTCCCAGCACATTCCACTCTAATTTACAACCACGGAACACTACCTCCAGGAAGATTCTGTTGCCCTAGTAACAAGAGATGAGAACGTAATAATGCTGCTGCCTTGTGGCTGTTTCCCACAACAGCAGCATTAAACCCAGTGCTAATGGTTGCTTAATAGTCACAAGGACTGCAGGGCTCTAAATGACACCTGCCCTGAAAAATGCCCTGGGATAGGGAATAGGCAAGAAAATTCAACACATGAGAAATTTTTCAAGAAGTCAATAAGAGGAGGGAAGTTGTACTCACTCTTTAAAAAAAAAGGAAAAGAAAAAAAAGGACATGCCTAAAGCTCATTATAAGGAATTATTAGACACATGCAAATTCAAATTCAACAAGGTTTCAGCTCACACCAGTCATTTCCATCAGCAAAATGTCTATAAACTATAAATGCTGAAGGGGTTTTAGAGAACTGTGTACCTTCTAGCTGCTGGTGGGATGTAAAGTGGTAACAGCACTAACGCAAACTGAATGGAGCTTCTTGAAAAGGTAAAAATTGAGCTACCATATGATGCAGCAGGTCACCCTTTGGGCCTATAACCTAAGAGCACCTGCATCGGAAAGACACAGGCAGGCAAATGAGCACTGCAGCAATATTGAAATAGCCAAGACATGGAAGCAGAAAAAAGGTTCATAAACAGATGAATGGACAAAGAAGAAGTGGTATACGTACCAAATAGAATAGTAGCCTCGGGAAAAAAATGAACAATGCCGTTTTCAGGACTACAGTTGAGCCTAGAAATAATCATATAACGTTAAGTAACTCAAAAGGGTACGACAAATATCCTATGATAACATTTATACATGTTATCCTAAGATTGCTACCAATGAACATATTTCCACAGAAAAAGACACTCACAGACTTATCAAATAAACTAATGGTTAGCCAAAATGAAAGGTGGGAGGATGGGTTAACTAGGACTATGGGGTTAACATACATATACTAATGTATGTTAAGTGTATAAAAACATATAACAGATAAACTGTACGAATTATATAATCACCAATACCTTTAAAATATACATTTTGTAATCACATACATGGTAACAGGACCCGAGGATGAACAGACATATGTATGAATCATTGAGCAGATTCTGTACAGCCAGGCAATCAAAACACTAAAATCAAATTTACTCCGATAAGAAATAGAAATTAAATTTAAAAAACAAACATAAGTAAGGAGACATAAACTTCTGGAGGCTTGTCCCAGCACATTCCACTCTAATTTACAACCTCGGAACACTACCTCCAGGAAGACTCTGTTGCCATAGTAACAAGAGTTGAGAACGTAATAATGCTGCCGCCTTGTGGCTGTTTCCCACAACCGCAGCTTTAAACCCAGTGCTAATGGTTGCTTAATAGTCAAAACGACTGCAGGGGTCTAAATGACACCTGCCCTCAAAAAATGCCCTGGGGTAGGGAATACGCAAGAAAATTCAACACATGAGAAATTTTTCAAAAAGTGAATATGAAGAGGGAAGTTGTACTCACACTTTAACAAAAAAAGGAAAAGAAGAAAAAGGATATGCCTAAAGATCAGTATAAGGAATTATTCGCCACATGCGTATCCAACCTCCAAAAAGGTTTCAGCTCACACCAGTCAAATGGCCATCAGCAAAAAGTCTACAAACTATAAATGCTGAAGGGGTTTTAGAGAAATGTATACCTTCTATCTGCTACTGGGATGTAAAGTGGTAACAGCACTAACGCAAACTGAATGGAGCTGCTTGAAAAGGTAAAAATTGAGCTACCATATGATGCGGCAGGGCACCTCTTCGGCTTATAACCTAAGACTACCAGATTCGGAAAGACACAGGCAGTCAAATGTGCACTGCAGCAATATGGAAATAGCAAAGACATGGAAGCAAGAAAAATGTCCATAAACAGATGAATGGACAGAGAAGAAGTGGTATATGGACAGAATGCAATAGGAGCCTCGGGGAAAAAATGAACAATGCCGTTTTAAGGACTAGAGTTGAGCCTAGAAATAATCATATAAGGTTAAGTAAGTCAAAAGGGTATGACAATTATCCTATGATATCATTTATACATGTTAACCTAAGATTGCTACCAATGAACATATTTCCACAGAAAAAGACACTCACAGACTTATGAAATAAACTAATTGTTAGCCAAAATGAAAGGTGGGAGGATGGGTAAATTAGGACTATGGGGTTAACATACATATACTAATGTATGTTAAGTGTATAAAAACATATAACAGATAAACTGTATGAATTATATAATCACCAATACCTTTAAAATATACATTCTGTAATCACATACATGGTAACAGAATCCGAAGATGAACAGACATATGTAGGAATCATTGAGCAGTTTCTGTACAGCCAGACAATCAAAACACTCTAATCAAATTTACTCCGATAAGAAATAGAAATTTAATTTAAAAAACAAACCTAAGTAAGGAGACATAAACTTCTGGGGGCTTGTCCCAGCACATTCCACTCTAATTTACAACCTCGGAACACTACCACCAGGAAGATTCTGTTGCCCTAGTAACAAGAGATGAGAACGTAATAATGCTGCCGCCTTGTGGCTCTTTCCCACAACAGCAGCTTTAAACCCAGTGCTAATGGTTGCTTAATAGTCACATGGACTGCAGGACTCTAAATGACACCTGCCCTGAAAAATGCCCTGGGGTAGGGAATAGGCAAGAATATTCAACACATGAGAAATTTTTCAAGAAGTCAATAAGAGGAGGGAAGTTGTACTCACTCTTTAAAAAAAAAGGAAAAGAAAAAAAAGGACATGCCTAAAGCTCAGTAGAATGAATTATTAGACACATGCAAATTCAAATTCAAAAAGGTTTCAGCTCACACCAGTCGTTTCCATCAGCAAAATGTCTACAAACTATAAATGCTGAAGGGGTTTTAGAGAACTGTGTACCTTCTAGCTGCTGGTGGGATGTAAAGTGGTAACAGCACTAACGCAAACTGAATGGAGCTGCTTGAAAAGATAAAAATTGAGCTACCATATGATGCGGCAGGTCACCTTTTGTGCCTATAACCTAAGACCACCTGAATCGGAAAGACACAGGCAGGCAAATGTGCACTGCAGCTATATTGAAATAGCCAAGACGTGGAAGCAGAAAAAGGGTTCATAAACAGATGAATGGACAAAGAAGAAGTGGTATACGTACCAAATAGCATAGTAGCCTCGGGAAAAAAAATGAACAATACCGTTTTCAGGACAACAGTTGAGCCTAGAAATAATCATATAAGGTTAAGTAACTCAAAAGGGTACGACAAATATCCTATGATAACATTTATACATGTTATCCTACGATTGCTACCAATGAACATATTTCCACAGAAAAAGACACTCACAGACTTATGAAATAAACTAATGGTTAGCCAAAATGAAAGGTGGGAGGATGGGTAAATTAGGACTATGGGGTTAACATACATATACTAATGTATGTTAAGTGTATAAAAACATGTAACAGATAAACTGTATGAATTATATAATCACCAATACCTTTAAAATATACATTTTGTAATCACATACATGGTAAGAGGACCCGAAGATGAACAAACATATGTATGAATCACTGAGCAGATCCTGTACAGCCAGGCAATCAATACACTAATCAAATTTACTCCGATAAGAAATAGAAATTAAATTTAAAAAAACAAACATAAGTAAGGAGACATAAACTTCTGGGGGCTTGTCCCAGCACATTCCACTCTAATTTACAACCTTGGAACACTACCTCCAGGAAGATTCTGTTGCCCTAGTAACAAGAGATGAGAACGTAATAATGCTGCTGCCTTGTGGCTCTTTCCCACAACAGCAGCTTTAAACCAAGTGCTAATGTTTGCTTAATAGTCACAAGGACTGCAGGGCTCTAAATGACACCTGCCCTGAAAAATGCCCTGGGGTAGGGAATAGGCAAGAAAATTCAACACATTAGAAATTTTTCAAGAAGTCAATAAGAGGAGGGAAGTTGTACTCACTCTTTAAAAAAAAGGAAAAGAAAAAAAAGAACATTCCTAAACCTCAGTATAAGGAATTATTAGACACATGCAAATGCAAATTCAAAAAGGTTTCAGCTCACACCAGTCATTTCCATCAGCAAAATGTCTACAAACTATAAATGCTGAAGGAGTTTTAGAGAACTGTGTACCTTCTAGATCCTGGTTGGATGTAAAGTGGTAACAGCACTAACGCAAACTGAATTGAGCTGTTGAAAAGGTAAAAATTGAGCTACCATATGATGCGGCAGGGCACCTTTTGGGCCTATAACCTAAGACCACCTGAATCGGAAAGACACAGGCAGGCAAATGAGCACTGCAGCAATATTGAAATAGCCAAGACATGGAAGCAGAAAAAGGGTTCATAAACAGATGAATGGACAAAGAAGAAGTGGTATACGTACCAAATAGAATAGTAGCCTCGGGAAAAAAATGAACAATGCCGTTTTCAGGACTACAGTTGAGCCTAGAAATAATCATATAAGGTTAAGTAACTCAAAAGGGTACGACAAATATCCTATGATAACATTTATACATGTTATCCTAAGATAGCTACCAATGAACATATTTCCACAGAAAAAGACACTCACAGACTTATGAAATAAACTAATGGTTAGTCAAAATGAAAGGTGGGAGGATGGGTAAACTAGGACTATGGGGTTAACATACATATACTAATGTATGTTAAGTCTATAAAAACATATAACAGATAAACTGTATGAATTATATAATCACCAATACCTTTAAAATATACATTCTGTAATCACATACATGGTAACAGAATCCGAAGATGAACAGACATATGTAGGAATCATTGAGCAGTTTCTGTACAGCCAGACAATCAAAACACTCTAATCAAATTTACTCAGATAAGAAATAGAAATTAAATTTAAAAAACAAACCTAAGTAAGGAGACATAAACTTCTGGGGGCTTGTCCCAGCACATTCCACTCTAATTTACAACCTCGGAACACTACCTCCAGGAAGATTCTGTTGCCCTAGTAACAAGAGATGAGAACGTAATAATGCTGCCGCCTTGTGGCTCTTTCCCACAACAGCAGCTTTAAACCCAGTGCTAATGGTTGCTTAATAGTCACATGGACTGCAGGGCTCTAAATGACACCTGCCCTGAAGAATGCCCTGGGGTAGGGAATAGGCAATAATATTCAACACATGAGAAATTTTTCAAGAACTCAATAAGAGGAGGGAAGTTGTACTCACTCTTTAAAAAAAAAGGAAAAGAAAAAAAAGGACATGCCTAAAGCTCAGTAGAATGAATTATTAGACACATGCAAATTCAAATTCAAAAAGGTTTCAGCTCACACCAGTCGTTTCCATCAGCAAAATGTCTACAAACTATAAATGCTGAAGTGGTTTTAGAGAACTGTGTACCTTCTAGCTGCTGGTGGGATGTAAAGTGGTAACAGCACTAACACAAACTGAATGGAGCTGCTTGAAAAGATAAAAATTGAGCTACCATATGATGCGGCAGGTCACCTTTTGGGCCTATAACCTAAGACCACCTGAATCGGAAAGACACAGGCAGGCAAATGAGCACTGCAGCAATATTGAAATAGCCAAGACATGGAAGCAGAAAAAGGGTTCATAAACAGATGAATGGACAAAGAAGAAGTGGTATACGTACCAAATAGAATAGTAGCCTCGGGAAAAAAATGAACAATGCCGTTTTCAGGACTACAGTTGAGCCTAGAAATAATCATATAACGTTAAGTAACTCAAAAGGGTACGACAAATATCCTATGAAAACATTTATACATGTTATCCTAAGATTGCTACCAATGAACATATTTCCACAGAAAAAGACACTCACAGACTTATCAAATAAACTAATGGTTAGCCAAATTGAAAGGTGGGAGGATGGGTAAATTAGGACTATGGGGTTAACATACATATACTAATGTATGTTAAGTGTATAAAAACATATAACAGATAAACTGTATGAATTATATAATCACCAATACCTTTAAAATATACATTTTGTAATCACATACATGGTAACAGGACCCGAAGATGAACAGACATATGTATGAATCATTGAGCAGATTCTGTACAGCCAGGCAATCAAAACACTCTAATCAAATTTACTCTGATAAGAAATAGAAATTAAATTTAAAAAACAAACATAAGTAAGGAGACATAAACTTCTGGGGGCTCGTCCCAGCACATTCCACTCTAATTTACAACCACGGAACACTACCTCCAGGAAGATTCTGTTGCCCTAGTAACAAGAGATGAGAACGTAATAATGCTGCCGCCTTGTGGCTGTTTCCCACAACAGCAGCATTAAACCCAGTGCTAATGGTTGCTTAATAGTCACAAGGACTGCAGGGCTCTAAATGACACCTGCCCTGAAAAATGCCCTGGGGTAGGGAATAGGCAAGAAAATTCAACACATGAGAAATTTTTCAAGAAGTCAATAAGAGGAGGGAAGTTGTACTCACTCTTTAAAAAAAAAGGAAAAGAAAAAAAAGGACATGCCTAAAGCTCAGTATAAGGAATTATTAGACACATGCAAATTCAAATTCAAAAAGGTTTCAGCTCACACCAGTCATTTCCATCAGCAAAATGTCTATAAACTATAAATGCTGAAGGGGTTTTAGAGAACTGTGTACCTTCTAGCTGCTGGTGGGATGTAAAGTGGTAACAGCACTAACGCAAACTGAATGGAGCTGCTTGAAAAGGTAAAAATGGAGCTACCATATGATGCGGCAGGGCACCTCTTGGGCTTATAACCTAAGACTACCAGAATCAGAAAGACACAGGCAGTCAAATGTGCACTGCAGCAATATTGAAATAGCAAAGACATGGAAGCAAAAAAAATGTCCATAAACAGATGAATGGACAGAGAAGAAGTGGTATATGGACAGAATGGAATAGTAGCCTCGGGGAAAAAATGAACAATGCCGTTTTCAGGACTACAGTAGAGCCTAGAAATAATCATATAAGGTTAAGTAAGTCAAAAGGGTATGACAATTATCCTATGATATCATTTATACATGTTATCCTAAGATTGCTACCAATGAACATATTTCCACAGAAAAAGACACTCACAGACTTATGAAATAAACTAATTGTTAGCCAAAATGAAAGGTGGGAGGACGGGTAAATTAGGACTATGGGGTTAACATACATATACTAATGTATGTTAAGTGTATAAAAACATATAACAGATAAACTGTATGAATTATATAATCACCAATACCTTTAAAATATACATTCTGTAATCACATACATGGTAACAGAACCCGAAGATGAACAGACATATGTAGGAATCATTGAGCAGTTTCTGTACAGCCAGACAATCAAAACACTCTAATCAAATTTACTCCGATAAGAAATAGAAATTAAATTTAAAAAACAAACCTAAGTAAGGAGACATAAACTTCTGGGGGCTTGTCCCAGCACATTCCACTCTAATTTACAACCTCGGAACACTACCTCCAGGAAGATTCTGTTGCCCTAGTAACAAGAGATGAGAACGTAATAATGCTGCCGCCTTGTGGCTCTTTCCCACAACAGCAGCTTTAAACCCAGTGCTAATGGTTGCTTAATAGTCACATGGACTGCAGGGCTCTAAATGACACCTGCCCTGAAAAATGCCCTGGGGTAAGGAATAGGCAAGAATATTCAACACATGAGAAATTTTTCAAGAAATCAATAAGAGGAGGGAAGTTGTACTCACTCTTTAAAAAAAAAGGAAAAGAAAAAAAGGACATGCCTAAAGCTCAGTAGAATGAATTATTAGACACATGCAAATTCAAATGGAAAAAGGTTTCAGCTCACACCAATCGTTTCCATCAGCAAAATGTCTACAAAGTATAAATGCTGAAGGGGTTTTAGAGAACTGTGTACCTTCTAGCTGCTGGTGGGATGTAAAGTGGTAACAGCACTAACACAAACTGAATGGAGCTGCTTGAAAAGATAAAAATTGAGCTACCATATGATGCGGCAGGTCACCTTTTGGGCCTATAACCTAAGACCACCTGAATCGGAAAGACACAGGCAGGCAAATGAGCACTGCAGCAATATTGAAATAGCCAAGACATGGAAGCAGAAAAAAGGTTCATAAACAGATGAATGGACAAAGAAGAAGTGGTATACGTACCAAATAGAATAGTAGCCTCGGGAAAAAAATGAACAATGCCGTTTTCAGGACTACAGTTGAGCCTAGAAATAATCATATAACGTTAAGTAACTCAAAAGGGTACGACAAATATCCTATGATAAAATTTATACATGTTATCCTAAGATTGCTACCAATGAACATATTTCCACAGAAAAAGACACTCACAGACTTATCAAATAAACTAATGGTTAGCCAAAATGAAAGGTGGGAGGATGGGTTAACTAGGACTATGGGGTTAACATACATATACTAATGTATGTTAAGTGTATAAAAACATATAACAGATAAACTGTATGAATTATATAATCACCAATACCTTTAAAATATACATTTTGTAATCACATACATGGTAACAGGACCCGAGGATGAACAGACATATGTATGAATCATTGAGCAGATTCTGTACAGCCAGGCAATCAAAACACTAAAATCAAATTTATTCCGATAAGAAATAGAAATTAAATTTAAAAAACAAACATAAGTAAGGAGACATAAACTTCTGGAGGCTTGTCCCAGCACATTCCACTCTAATTTACAACCTCGGAACACTACCTCCAGGAAGACTCTGTTGCCATAGTAACAAGAGTTGAGAACGTAATAATGCTGCCGCCTTGTGGCTGTTTCCCACAACAGCAGCTTTAAACCCAGTGCTAATGGTTGCTTAATAGTCAAAACGACTGCAGGGGTCTAAATGACACCTGCCCTCAAAAAATGCCCTGGGGTAGGGAATACGCAAGAAAATTCAACACATGAGAAATTTTTCAAAAAGTGAATATGAAGAGGGAAGTTGTACTCACACTTTAACAAAAAAAGGAAAAGAAGAAAAAGGATATGCCTAAAGATCAGTATAAGGAATTATTCGCCACATGCGTATCCAACCTCCAAAAAGGTTTCAGCTCACACCAGTCAAATGGCCATCAGCAAAAAGTCTACAAACTATAAATGCTGAAGGAGTTTTAGAGAAATGTATACCTTCTATCTGCTGCTGGGATGTAAAGTGGTAACAGCACTAACGCAAACTGAATGGAGCTGCTTGAAAAGGTAAAAATTGAGCTACCATATGATGCGGCAGGGCACCTCTTCGGCTTATAACCTAACACTACCAGAATCGGAAAGACACAGGCAGTCAAATGTGCACTGCAGCAATATGGAAATAGCAAAGACATGGAAGCAAAAAAAATGTCCATAAACAGATGAATGGACAGAGAAGAAGCAGTATATGGACAGAATGCAATAGTAGCCTCGGAGAAAAAATGAACAATGCCGTTTTAAGGACTAGAGTTGAGCCTAGAAATAATCATATAAGGTTAAGTAAGTCAAAAGGGTATGACAAATATCCTATGATATCATTTATACATGTTATCCTAAGATTGCTACCAATGAACATATTTCCACAGAAAAAGACACTCACAGACTTATGAAATAAACTAATGGTTAGCCAAAATGAAAGGTGGGAGGATGGGTAAATTAGGACTATGGGGTTAACATACATATACTAATGTATGTTAAGTGTATAAAAACATATAACAGATAAACTGTATGAATTATATAATCACCAATACCTTTAAAATATACATTCTGTAATAACATACATGGTAACAGAATCCAAAGATGAACAGACATATGTAGGAATCATTGAGCAGTTTCTGTACAGCCAGACAATCAAAACACTCTAATCAAAGTTACTCCGATAAGAAATAGAAATTTAATTTAAAAAACAACCCTAAGTAAGGAGACATAAACTTCTGGGGGCTTGTCCCAGCACATTCCACTCTAATTTACAACTTCGGAACACTACCTCCAGGAAGATTCTGTTGCCCTAGTAACAAGAGATGAGAACGTAATAATGCTGCCGCCTTGTGGCTCTTTCCCACAACAGCAGCATTAAACCCAGTGCTAATGGTTGCTTAATAGTCACAAGGACTGCAGGGATCTAAATAACACCTGGCCTGAAAAATGCCCTGGGGTAGGGAATAGGCAAGAAAATTCAACACATGAGAAATTTTTCAAGAAGTCAATAAGAGGAGGGAAGTTGTACTCATTCTTTAAAAAAAAAGGAAAAGAAAAAAAAGGACATGCCTAAAGCTCAGTATAAGGAATTATTAGACACATGCAAATTCAATTTCAAAAAGGTTTCAGCTCACACCAGTCATTTCCATCAGCAAAATGTCTACAAACTATAAATGCTGAAGGCGTTTTAGAGAACTGTGTACCTTCTAGCTGCTGGTGGGATGTAAAGTGGTAACAGCACTAACGCAAACTGAATGGAGTTTCTTGAAAAGGTAAAAATTGAGCTACCATATGATGCGGCAGGTCACCTTTTGGGCCTATAACCTAAGACCATCTAAATCGGAAAGACACAGGCAGGCAAATGTGCACTGCAGCAATATTGAAATAGCCAAGACATGGAAGCAGAAAAAGGGTTCATAAACAGATGAATGGACAAAGAAGAAGTGGTATACGTACCAAATAGCATAGTAGCCTCGGGAAAAAAATGAACAATGCCGTTTTCAGGACTACAGTTGAGCCTAGAAATAATCATATAAGGTTAAGTAACTCAAAAGGGTACGACAAATATCCTATGATAACATTTATACATGTTATCCTACGATTGCTACCAATGAACATATTTCCACAGAAAAAGCCACTCACAGACTTATGAAATAAACTAATGGTTAGCCAAAATGAAAGGTGGGAGGATGGGTAAATTAGGACTATGGGGTTAACATACATATACTAATGTATGTTAAGTGTATAAAAACATGTAACAGATAAACTGTATGAATTATATAATCACCAATACCTTTAAAATATACATTTTGTAATCACATACATGGTAAGAGGACCCGAAGATGAACAGACATATGTATGAATCACTGAGCAGATCCTGTACAGCCAGGCAATCAAAACACTCTAATCAAATTTACTCCGATAAGAAATAGAAATTAAATTTAAAAAAACAAACATAAGTAAGGAGACATAAACTTCTGGGGGCTTGTCCCAGCACATTCCACTCTAATTTACAACCTCGGAACACTACCTCCAGGAAGATTCTGTTGCCCTAGTAACAAGAGATGAGAACGTAATAATGCTGCCGCCTTGTGGCTCTTTCCCACAACACCAGCTTTAAACCCAGTGCTAATGTTTGCTTAATAGTCACAAGGACTGCAGGGCTCTAAATGACACCTGCCCTGAAAAATGCCCTGGGGTAGGGAATAGGCAAGAAAATTCAACACATTAGAAATTTTTCAAGAAGTCAATAAGAGGAGGGAAGTTGTACTCACTCTTTAAAAAAAAAGGAAAAGAAAAAAAAAGGACATGCCTAAACCTCAGTATAAGGAATTATTAGACACATGGAAATGCAAATTCAAAAAGGTTTCAGCTCACACCAGTCATTTCCATCAGCAAAATGTCTACAAACTATAAATGCGGAAGGAGTTTTAGAGAACTGTGTACCTTCTAGATCCTGGTTGGATGTAAAGTGGTAACAGCACTAACGCAAACTGAATTGAGCTGTTGAAAAGGTAAAAATTGAGCTACCATATGATGCGGCAGGTCACCTTTTGGGCCTATAACCTAAGACCACCTGAATCGGAAAGACACAGGCAGGCAAAAGAGCACTGCAGCAATATTGAAATAGCCAAGACATGGAAGCAGAAAAAAGGTTCATAAACAGATGAATGGACAGAGAAGAAGTGGTATATGGACAGAATGCAATAGTAGCCTCGGGGAAAAAATGAACAATGCCGTTTTAAGGACTAGAGTTGAGCCTAGAAATAATCATATAAGGTTAAGTAAGTCAAAAGGGTATGACAAATATCCTATGATATCATTTATACATGTTATCCTAAGATTGCTACCAATGAACATATTTCCACAGAAAAAGACACTCACAGACTTATGAAATAAACTAATGGTTAGACAAAATGAAAGGTGGGAGGATGGGTAAACTAGGACTATGGGGTTAACATACATATACTAATGTATGTTAAGTGTATAAAAACATATAACAGATAAACTGTATGAATTATATAATCACCAATACCTTTAAAATATACATTCTGTAATCACATACATGGTAACAGAATCCGAAGATGAACAGACATATGTAGGAATCATTGAGCAGTTTCTGTACAGCCAGACAATCAAAACACTCTAATCAAATTTACTCAGATAAGAAATAGAAATTAAATTTAAAAAACAAACCTAAGTAAGGAGACATAAACTTCTGGGGGCTTGTCCCAGCACATTCCACTCTAATTTACAACCTCGGAACACTACCTCCAGGAAGATTCTGTTGCCCTAGTAACAAGAGATGAGAACGTAATAATGCTGCCGCCTTGTGGCTCTTTCCCACAACAGCAGCTTTAAACCCAGTGCTAATGGTTGCTTAATAGTCACATGGACTGCAGGGCTCTAAATGACACCTGCCCTGAAAAATGCCCTGGGGTAGGGAATAGGCAAGAATATTCAACACATGAGAAATTTTTCAAGAAGTCAATAAGAGGAGGGAAGTTATACTCACTCTTTAAAAAAAAAGGAAAAGAAAAAAAAGGACATGCCTAAAGCTCAGTAGAATGAATTATTAGACACATGCAAATTCAAATTCAAAAAGGTTTCAGCTCACACCAGTCGTTTCCATCAGCAAAATGTGTACAAACTATAAATGCTGAAGGGGTTTTAGAGAACTGTGTACCTTCTAGCTGCTGGTGGGATGTAAAGTGGTAACAGCACTAACACAAACTGAATGGAGCTGCTTGAAAAGATAAAAATTGAGCTACCATATGATGCGGCAGGTCACCTTTTGGGCCTATAACCTAAGACCACCTGAATCGGAAAGACACAGGCAGGCAAATGAGCACTGCAGCAATATTGAAATAGCCAAGACATGGAAGCAGAAAAAAGGTTCATAAACAGATGAATGGACAAAGAAGAAGTGGTATACGTACCAAATAGAATAGTAGCCTCGGGAAAAAAATGAACAATGCCGTTTTCAGGACTACAGTTGAGCCTAGAAATAATCATATAACGTTAAGTAACTCAAAAGGGTACGACAAATATCCTATGAAAACATTTATACATGTTATCCTAAGATTGCTACCAATGAACATATTTCCACAGAAAAAGACACTCACAGACTTATCAAATAAACTAATGGTTAGCCAAAATGAAAGGTGGGAGGATGGGTAAATTAGGACTATGGGGTTAACATACATATACTAATGTATGTTAAGTGTATAAAAACATATAACAGATAAACTGTATGAATTATATAATCACCAATACCTTTAAAATATACATTTTGTAATCACATACATGGTAACAGGACCCGAAGATGAACAGACATATGTATGAATCATTGAGCAGATTCTGTACAGCCAGGCAATCAAAACACTCTAATCAAATTTACTCTGATAAGAAATAGAAATTAAATTTAAAAAACAAACATAAGTAAGGAGACATAAACTTCTGGGGGCTTGTCCCAGCACATTCCACTCTAATTTACAACCTCGGAACACTACCTCCAGGAAGATTCTGTTGCCGTAGTAACAAGAGTTGAGAACGTAATAATGCTGCCGCCTTGTGGCTGTTTCCCACAACAGCAGCTTTAAACCCAGTTCTAATGGTTGCTTAATAGTCACAATGACTGCAGGGGTCTAAATGACACCTGCCCTCAAAAAGTGCCCTTGGGTAGGGAATAGGCAACAAAATTCAACACATGAGAAATTTTTCAAAAAGTGAATATGAAGAGGGAAGTTGTACTCACATTTTAACAAAAAAAGGAAAAGAAGAAAAAGGATATGCCTAAAGATCAGTATAAGGAATTATTCGCCACATGCGTATCCAACCTCCATAAAGGTTTCAGCTCACAACAGTCAAATGGCCATCAGCAAAAGTCTACAAACTATAAATGCTGATGGTGTTTTACAGAAATGTGTACCTTCTATCTGCTGCTGGGATGTAAAGTGGTAACAGCACTAACGCAAACTGAATGGAGCCGCTTGAAAAGGTAGAAATTGAGCTACCATATGATGCGGCAGGGCACCTCTTGGGCTTATAACCTAAGACCACCAGAATCGGAAAGACACAGGCAGTCAAATGTGCACTGCAGCAATACTGAAATAGCCAAGACATGGAAGCAAAAAAAGGTCCATAAACAGATGAATGGACAGAGAAGAAGTGGTATATGGACAGAATGGAATAGTAGCCTCGGGAAAAAAATGAACAATGCCGTTTTCAGGACTACAGTAGAGCCTAGACATAATAATATAAGGTTAAGTAAGTTAAAAGGGTATGACAAATATCCTATGATATCATTTATACATGTTATCCTAAGATTGCTACCAATGAACATATTTCCACAGAAAAAGACACTCACAGACTTATGAAATAAACTAATGGTTAGCCAAAATGAAAGGGGGGAGGATGGGTAAATTAGGACTATGGGATTAACATAAATATACTAATGTATGTTACATGCATATAAACATATAACAGATAAACTATATGAATTATATAATCACCAATACCTTTAAAATATACATTCTGTATTTACATACATGGTAACAGAATCCGAAGATGAACAGACATATGTAGGAATCATTGAGCAGATTCTGTACAGCCAGACAATCAAAAAAATCTAATCAAATTTACTCCAAAAATAAATAGAATTAAATTTAAAAAACAAACATAAGTAAGGAGACATAAACTTCTGGGGGCTCGTCCCAGCACATTCCACTCTAATTTACAACCACGGAACACTACCTCCAGGAAGATTCTGTTGCCCTAGTAACAAGAGATGAGAACGTAATAATGCTGCCGCCTTGTGGCTGTTTCCCACAACAGCAGCATTAAACCCAGTGCTAATGGTTGCTTAATAGTCACAAGGACTGCAGGGCTCTAAATGACACCTGCCCTGAAAAATGCCCTGGGGTAGGGAATAGGCAAGAAAATTCAACACATGAGAAATTTTTCAAGAAGTCAATAAGAGGAGGGAAGTTGTACTCACTCTTTAAAAAAAAAGGAAAAGAAAAAAAAGGACATGCCTAAAGCTCAGTATAAGGAATTATTAGACACATGCAAATTCAAATTCAACAAGGTTTCAGCTCACACCAGTCATTTCCATCAGCAAAATGTCTATAAACTATAAATGCTGAAGGGGTTTTAGAGAACTGTGTACCTTCTAGCTGCTGGTGGGATGTAAAGTGGTAACAGCACTAACGCAAACTGAATGGAGCTGCTTGAAAAGGTAAAAATTGAGCTACCATATGATGCGGCAGGGCACCTCTTGGGCTTATAACCTAAGACTACCAGAATCGGAAAGACACAGGCAGTCAAATGTGCACTGCAGCAATATTGAAATAGCAAAGACATGGAAGCAAAAAAAATGTCCATAAACAGATGAATGGACAGAGAAGAAGTGGTATATGGACAGAATGGAATAGTAGCCTCGTGGAAAAAATGAACAATGCCGTTTTCAGGACTACAGTAGAGCCTAGAAATAATCATATAAGGTTAAGTAAGTCAAAAGGGTATGACAATTATCCTATGATATCATTTATACATGTTATCCTAAAATTGCTACCAATGAACATATTTCCACAGAAAAAGACACTCACAGACTTATGAAATAAACTAATTGTTAGCCAAAATGAAAGGTGGGAGGACGGGTAAATTAGGACTATGGGGTTAACATACATATACTAATGTATGTTAAGTGTATAAAAACATATAACAGATAAACTGTATGAATTATATAATCACCAATACCTTTAAAATATACATTCTGTAATCACATACATGGTAACAGAATCCGAAGATGAACAGACATATGTAGGAATCATTGAGCAGTTTCTGTACAGCCAGAAAATCAAAACACTCTAATCAAATTTACTCCGATAAGAAATAGAAATTAAATTTAAAAAACAAACCTAAGTAAGGAGACATAAACTTCTGGGGGCTTGTCCCAGCACATTCCACTCTAATTTACAACCTCGGAACACTACCTCCAGGAAGATTCTGTTGCCCTAGTAACAAGAGATGAGAACGTAATAATGCTGCCGCCTTGTGGCTCTTTCCCACAACAGCAGCTTTAAACCCAGTGCTAATGGTTGCTTAATAGTCACATGGACTGCAGGGCTCTAAATGACACCTGCCCTGAAAAATGCCCTGGGGTAAGGAATAGGCAAGAATATTCAACACATGAGAAATTTTTCAAGAAATCAATAAGAGGAGGGAAGTTGTACTCACTCTTTAAAAAAAAAGGAAAAGAAAAAAAAGGACATGCCTAAAGCTCAGTAGAATGAATTATTAGACACATGCAAATTCAAATGGAAAAAGGTTTCAGCTCACACCAATCGTTTCCATCAGCAAAATGTCTACAAACTATAAATGCTGAAGGGGTTTTAGAGAACTGTGTACATTCTAGCTGCTGGTGGGATGTAAAGTGGTAACAGCACTAACACAAACTGAATGGAGCTGCTTGAAAAGATAAAAATTGAGCTACCATATGATGCGGCAGGTCACCTTTTGGGCCTATAACCTAAGACCACCTGAATCGGAAAGACACAGGCAGGCAAATGAGCACTGCAGCAATATTGAAATAGCCAAGACATGGAAGCAGAAAAAAGGTTCATAAACAGATGAATGGACAAAGAAGAAGTGGTATACGTACCAAATAGAATAGTAGCCTCGGGAAAAAAATGAACAATGCCGTTTTCAGGACTACAGTTGAGCCTAGAAATAATCATATAAGGTTAAGTAACTCAAAAGGGTACGACAAATATCCTATGATAACATTTATACATGTTATCCTAAGATAGCTACCAATGAAAATATTTCCACAGAAAAAGACACTCACAGACCTATGAAATAAACTAATGGTTAGACAAAATGAAAGGTGGGAGGATGGGTAAACTAGGACTATGGGGTTAACATACATATACTAATGTATGTTAAGTGTATAAAAACATATAACAGATAAACTGTATGAATTATATAATCACCAATACCTTTAAAATATACATTCTGTAATCATATACATGGTAACAGAATCCGAAGATGAACAGACATATGTAGGAATCATTGAGCAGTTTCTGTACAGCCAGACAATCAAAACACTCTAATCAAATTTACTCCGATAAGAAATAGAAATTTAATTTAAAAAACAAACCTAAGTAAGGAGACATAAACTTCTGGGGGCTTGTCCCAGCACATTCCACTCTAATTTACAACCTCGGAACACTACCTCCAGGAAGATTCTGTTGCCCTAGTAACAAGAGATGAGAACATAATAATGCTGCCGCCTTGTGGCTCTTTCCCACAACAGCAGCTTTAAACCCAGTGCTAATGGTTGCTTAATAGTCACATGGACTGCAGGTTTCTAAATGACACCTGCCCTGAAAAATGCCCTGGGGTAAGGAATAGGCAAGAATATTCAACACATGAGAAATTTTTCAAGAAGTCAATAAGAGGAGGGAAGTTGTACTCACTCTTTAAAAAAAAAGGAAAAGAAAAAAAAGGACATGCCTAAAGCTCAGTAGAATGAATTATTAGACACATGCAAATTCAAATGGAAAAAGGTTTCAGCTCACACCAATCGTTTCCATCAGCAAAATGTCTACAAACTATAAATGCTGAAGGGGTTTTAGAGAACTGTGTACCTTCTAGCTGCTGGTGGGATGTAAAGTGGTAACAGCACTAACACAAACTGAATGGAGCTGCTTGAAAAGATAAAAATTGAGCTACCATATGATGCGGCAGGTCACCTTTTGGGCCTATAACCTAAGACCACCTGAATCGGAAAGACACAGGCAGGCAAATGAGCACTGCAGCAATATTGAAATAGCCAAGACATGGAAGCAGAAAAAAGGTTCATAAACAGATGAATGGACAAAGAAGAAGCGGTATACGTACCAAATAGAATAGTAGCCTCGGGAAAAAAATGAACAATGCCGTTTTCAGGACTACAGTTGAGCCTAGAAATAATCATATAAGCTTAAGTAACTCAAAAGGGTACGACAAATATCCTATGATAACATTTATACATGTTATCCTAAGATTGCTACCAATGAACATATTTCCACAGAAAAAGACACTCACAGACTTATGAAATAAACTAATGGTTAGCCAAAATGAAAGGTGGGAGGATGGGTTAACTAGGACTATGGGGTTAACATACATATACTAATGTATGTTAAGTGTATAAAAACATATAACAGATAAACTGTATGAATTATATAATCACCAATACCTTTAAAATATACATTTTGTAATCACATACATGGTAACAGGACCCGAGGATGAACAGACATATGTATGAATCATTGAGCAGATTCTGTACAGCCAGGCAATCAAAACACTAAAATCAAATTTACTCCGATAAGAAATAGAAATGAAATTTAAAAAACAAACCTAAGTAAGGAGACATAAACTTCTGAAGGCTTGTCCCAGCACATTCCACTCTAATTTACAACCTCCGAACACTACCTCCAGGAAGACTCTGTTGCCATAGTAACAAGAGTTGAGAACGTAATAATGCTGCCGCCTTGTGGCTGTTTCCCACAACAGCAGCTTTAAACCCAGTGCTAATGGTTGCTTAATAGTCAAAATGACTGCAGGGGTCTAAATGACACCTGCCCTCAAAAAATGCCCTGGGGTAGGGAATACGCAAGAAAATTCAACACATGAGAAATTTTTCAAAAAGTGAATATGAAGAGGGAAGTTGTACTCACACTTTAACAAAAAAAGGAAAAGAAGAAAAAGGATATGCCTAAAGATCAGTATAAGGAATTATTCGCCACATGCGTATCCAACCTCCAAAAAGGTTTCAGCTCACACCAGTCAAATGGCCATCAGCAAAAAGTCTACAAAGTATAAATGCTGAAGGGGTTTTAGAGAAATGTATACCTTCTATCTGCTGCTGGGATGTAAAGTGGTAACAGCACTAACGCAAACTGAATGGAGCTGCTTGAAAAGGTAAAAATTGAACTACCATATGATGCGGCAGGGCACCTCTTCGGCTTATAACCTAAGACTACCAGAATCGGAAAGACACAGGCAGTCAAATGTGCACTGCAGCAATATTGAAATAGCCAAGACATGGAAGCAGAAAAAGGGTTCATAAACAGATGAATGGACAAAGAAGAAGTGGTATACGTACCAAATAGCATAGTAGCCTCGGGAAAAAAATGAACAATGCCGTTTTCAGGACTACAGTTGAGCCTAGAAATAATCATATAAGGTTAAGTAACTCAAAAGGGTACGACAAATATCCTATGATAACATTTATACATGTTATCCTACGATTGCTACCAATGAACATATTTCCACAGAAAAAGACACTCACAGACTTATGAAATAAACTAATTGTTAGCCAAAATGAAAGGTGGGAGGATGGGTAAATTAGGACTATGAGGTTAACATACATATACTAATGTATGTTAAGTGTATAAAAACATGTAACAGATAAACTGTATGAATTATATAATCACCAATACCTTTAAAATATACATTTTGTAATCACATACATGGTAAGAGGACCCGAAGATGAACAGACATATGTATGAATCACTGAGCAGATCCTGTACAGCCAGGCAATCAAAACACTCTAATCAAATTTACTCCGATAAGAAATAGAAATTAAATTTAAAAAAACAAACATAAGTAAGGAGACATAAACTTCTGGGGGCTTGTCCCAGCACATTCCACTCTAATTTACAACCTCGGAACACTACCTCCAGGAAGATTCTGTTGCCCTAGTAACAAGAGATGAGAACGTAATAATGCTGCCGCCTTGTGGCTCTTTCCCACAACAGCAGCTTTAAACCCAGTGCTAATGGTTGCTTAATAGTCACATGGACTGCAGGGCTCTAAATGACACCTGCCCTGAAAAATGCCCTGGGGTAGGGAATAGGCAAGAATATTCAACACATGAGAAATTTTTCAAGAAGTCAATAAGAGGAGGGAAGTTGTACTCACTCTTTAAAAAAAAAGGAAAAGAAAAAAAAGGACATGCCTAAAGCTCAGTAGAATGAATTATTAGACACATGCAAATTCAAATTCAAAAAGGTTTCAGCTCACACCAGTCGTTTCCATCAGCAAAATGTGTACAAACTATAAATGCTGAAGGGGTTTTAGAGAACTGTGTACCTTCTAGCTGCTGGTGGGATGTAAAGTGGTAACAGCACTAACACAAACTGAATGGAGCTGCTTGAAAAGATAAAAATTGAGCTACCATACGATGCGGCAGGTCACCTTTTGGGCCTATAACCTAAGACCACCTGAATCGGAAAGACACAGGCAGGCAAATGAGCACTGCAGCAATATTGAAATAGCCAAGACATGGAAGCAGAAAAAAGGTTCATAAACAGATGAATGGACAAAGAAGAAGTGGTATACGTACCAAATAGAATAGTAGCCTCGGGAAAAAAATGAACAATGCCGTTTTCAGGACTACAGTTGAGCCTAGAAATAATCATATAACGTTAAGTAACTCAAAAGGGTACGACAAATATCCTATGAAAACATTTATACATGTTATCCTAAGATTGCTACCAATGAACATATTTCCACAGAAAAAGACACTCACAGACTTATCAAATAAACTAATGGTTAGCCAAAATGAAAGGTGGGAGGATGGGTAAATTAGTACTATGGGGTTAACATACATATACAAATGTATGTTAAGTGTATAAAAACATATAACAGATAAACTGTATGAATTATATAATCACCAATACCTTTAAAATATACATTTTGTAATCACATACATGGTAACAGGACCCGAAGATGAACAGACATATGTATGAATCATTGAGCAGATTCTGTACAGCCAGGCAATCAAAACACTCTAATCAAATTTACTCTGATAAGAAATAGAAATTAAATTTAAAAAACAAACATAAGTAAGGAGACATAAACTTCTGGGGGCTTGTCCCAGCACATTCCACTCTAATTTACAACCTCGGAACACTACCTCCAGGAAGACTCTGTTGCCGTAGTAACAAGAGTTGAGAAGGTAATAATGCTGCGGCCTTGTGGCTGTTTCCCACAACAGCAGCTTTAAACCCAGTACTAATAGTTGCTTAATAGTCACAAGGACTGCAGGGCTCTAAATGACACCTGCCCTGAAAAATGCCCTGGGGTAGGGAATAGGCAAGAAAATTCAACACATGAGAAATTTTTCAAGAAGTCAATAAGAGGAGGGAAGTTGTACTCACTCTTTAAAAAAAAGGAAAAGAAAAAAAAGGACATGCCTAAAGCTCAGTATAAGGAATTATTAGACACATGCAAATTCAAATTCAAAAAGGTTTCAGCTCACACCAGTCATTTCCATCAGCAAAATGTCTATAAACTATAAATGCTGAAGGGGTTTTAGAGAACTGTGTACCTTCTAGCTGCTGGTGGGATGTAAAGTGGTAACAGCACTAACGCAAACTGAATGGAGCTTCTTGAAAAGGTAAAAATTGAGCTACCATATGATGCAGCAGGTCACCCTTTGGGCCTATAACCTAAGACCACCTGAATCGGAAAGACACAGGCAGGCAAATGAGCACTGCAGCAATATTGAAATAGCCAAGACATGGAAGCAGAAAAAAGGTTCATAAACAGATGAATGGACAAAGAAGAAGTAGTATACGTACCAAATAGAATAGTAGCCTGGGGAAAAAAATGAACAACGCCGTTTTCAGGACTACAGTTGAGCCTAGAAATAATCATATAAGGTTAACTAACTCAAAAGGGTACGACAAATATCCTATGATAACATTTATACATGTTATCCTAAGATTGCTACCAATGAACATATTTCCACAGAAAAAGACACTCACAGACTTATGAAATAAACTAATGGTTAGCAAAATGAAAGGTGGGAGGATGGGTAAATTAGGACTATGGGGTTAACATACATATACTAATGTATGTTAAGTGTATAACAACATATAACAGATAAACTGTATGAATTATATAATCACCAATACCTTTAAAATATACATTTTGTAATCACATACATGGTAACAGGACCCGAAGATGAACAGACATATGTATGAATCATTGAGCAGATCCTGTACAGCCAGGCAATCAAAACACTCTAATCAAATTTACGCTGATAAGAAATAGAAATGAAATTTAAAAAACAAACATAAGTAAGGAGACATAAACTTCTGGGGGCTTGTCCCAGCACATTCCACTCTAATTTACAACCTCAGAACACTACCTCCAGGAAGATTCTGTAGCCCTAGTAACAAGAGTTGAGAACGTAATAATGCTGCCGCCCTGTGGCTGTTTCCCACAACAGCAGCTTTAAACCCAGTGCTAATGGTTGCTTAATAGTCACAATGACTGCAGGGGTCTAAATGACACCTGCCCTCAAAAAGTGCCCTTGGGTAGGGAATAGGCAAGAAAATTCAACACATGAGAAATTTTTCAAAAAGTGAATATGAAGAGGGAAGTTGTACTCACACTTTAACAAAAAAAGGAAAAGAAGAAAAAGGATATGCCTAAAGATCAGTATAAGGAATTATTCGCCACATGCGTATCCAACCTCCATAAAGGTTTCAGCTCACAACAGTCAAATGGCCATCAGCAAAAGTCTACAAACTATAAATGCTGAAGGTGTTTTAGAGAAATGTGTACCTTCTATCTGCTGCTGGGATGTAAAGTGGTAACAGCACTAACGCAAACTGAATGGAGCCGCTTGAAAAGGTAGAAATTGAGCTACCATATGATGCGGCAGGGCACCTCTCGGGCTTATAACCTAAGACCACCAGAATCGGAAAGACACAGGCAGTCAAATGTGCACTGCAGCAATACTGAAATAGCCAAGACATGGAAGCAAAAAAAGGTCCATAAACAGATGAATGGACAGAGAAGAAGTGGTATATGGACAGAATGGAATAGTAGCCTCGGGAAAAAAATGAACAATGCCGTTTTCAGGACTACAGTAGAGCCTAGACATAATAATATAAGGTTAAGTAAGTCAAAAGGGTATGACAAATATCCTATGATATCATTTATACATGTTATCCTAAGATTGCTACCAATGAACATATTTCCACAGAAAAAGACACTCACAGACTTATGAAATAAACTAATGGTTAGCCAAAATGAAAGGGGGGAGGATGGGTAAATTAGGACTATGGGATTAACATAAATATACTAATGTATGTTACATGCATATAAACATATAACAGATAAACTATATGAATTATATAATCACCAATACCTTTAAAATATACATTCTGTATTTACATACATGGTAACAGAATCCGAAGATGAACAGACATATGTAGGAATCATTGAGCAGATTCCGTACAGCCAGACAATCAAAAAACTCTAATCAAATTTACTCCAAAAAGAAATAGAATTAAATTTAAAAAACAAACATAAGTAAGGAGACATAAACTTCTGGGGGCTCATCCCAGCACATTCCACTCTAATTTACAACCACGGAACACTACCTCCAGGAAGATTCTGTTGCCCTAGTAACAAGAGATGAGAACGTAATAATGCTGCTGCCTTGTGGCTCTTTCCCACAACAGCAGCTTTAAACCCAGTGCTAATGGTTGCTTAATAGTCACAAGGACTGCAGGGCTCTAAATGACACCTGCCCTGAAAAATGCCCTGGGGTAGGGAATAGGCAAGAAAATTCAACACATGAGAAATTTTTCAAGAAGTCAATAAGAGGAGGGAAGTTGTACTCACTCTTTAAAAAAAAAGGAAAAGAAAAAAAAGGACATGCCTAAAGCTCAGTATAAGGAATTATTAGACACATGCAAATGCAAATTCAACAAGGTTTCAGCTCACACCAGTCATTTCCATCAGCAAAATGTCTATAAACTATAAATGCTGAAGTGGTTTTAGAGAACTGTGTACCTTCTAGCTGCTGGTGGGATGTAAAGTGGTAACAGCACTAACGCAAACTGAATGGAGCTGCTTGAAAAGGTAAAAATTGAGCTACCATATGATGCGGCAGGGCACCTCTTGGGCTTATAACCTAAGACTACCAGAATCGGAAAGACACAGGCAGTCAAATGTGCACTGCAGCAATATTGAAATAGCAAAGACATGGAAGCAAAAAAAATGTCCATAAACAGATGAATGGACAGAGAAGAAGTGGTATATGGACAGAATGGAATAGTAGCCTCGTGGAAAAAATGAACAATGCCGTTTTCAGGACTACAGTAGAGCCTAGAAATAATCATATAAGGTTAAGTAAGTCAAAAGGGTATGACAATTATCCTATGATATCATTTATACATGTTATCCTAAGATTGCTACCAATGAACATATTTCCACAGAAAAAGACACTCACAGACTTATGAAATAAACTAATGGTTAGCAAAATGAAAGGTGGGAGGATGGGTAAATTAGGACTATGGGGTTAACATACATATACTAATGTATGTTAAGTGTATAAAAGCATATAACAGATAAACTGTATGAATTATATAATCACCAATACCTTTAAAATATACATTTTGTAATCACATACATGGTAACAGGACCCGAAGATGAACAGACATATGTATGAATCATTGAGCAGATCCTGTACAGCCAGGCAATCAAAACACTCTAATCAAATTTATGCTGATAAGAAATAGAAATGAAATTTAAAAAACAAACATAAGTAAGGAGACATAAACTTCTGGGGGCTTGTCCCAGCACATTCCACTCTAATTTACAACCTCAGAACACTACCTCCAGGAAGATTCTGTTGCCCTAGTAACAAGAGTTGAGAACGTAATAATGCTGCCGCCTTGTGGCTGTTTCCCACAACAGCAGCTTTAAACCCAGTGCTAATGGTTGCTTAATAGTCACAACGACTGCAGGGGTCTAAATGACACCTGCCCTCAAAAAGTGCCCTTGGGTAGGGAATAGGCAAGAAAATTCAACACATGAGAAATTTTTCAAAAAGTGAATATGAAGAGGGAAGTTGTACTCACACTTTAACAAAAAAAGGAAAAGAAGAAAAAGGATATGCCTAAAGATCAGTATAAGGAATTATTCGCCACATACGTATCCAACCTCCATAAAGGTTTCAGCTCACAACAGACAAATGGCCATCAGCAAAAGTCTACAAACTATAAATGCTGAAGGTGTTTTAGAGAAATGTGTACCTTCTATCTGCCGCTGGGATGTAAAATGGTAACAGCACTAACGCAAACTGAATGGAGCCGCTTGAAAAGGTAGAAATTGAGCTACCATATGATGCGGCAGGGCACCTCTCGGGCTTATAACCTAAGACCACCAGAATCGGAAAGACACAGGCAGTCAAATGTGCACTGCAGCAATACTGAAATAGCCAAGACATGGAAGCAAAAAAAGGTCCATAAACAGATGAATGGACAGAGAAGAAGTGGTATATGGACAGAATGGAATAGTAGCCTCGGGGAAAAAATGAACAATGCCGTTTTCAGGACTACAGTAGAGCCTAGAAATAATAATATAAGGTTAAGTAAGTCAAAAGGGTATGACAAATATCCTATGATATCATTTATACATGTTATCCTAAGATTGCTACCAATGAACATATTTCCACAGAAAAAGACACTCACAGACTTATGAAATAAACTAATGCTTAGCCAAAATGAAAGGGGGGAGGATGGGTAAATTAGGACTATGGGATTAACATAAATATACTAATGTATGTTACATGCATATAAACATATAACAGATAAACTATATGAATTATATAATCACCAATACCTTTAAAATATACATTCTGTATTCACATACATGGTAACAGAATCCGAAGATGAACAGACATATGTAGGAATCATTGAGCAGATTCTGTACAGCCAGACAATCAAAAAAATCTAATCAAATTTACTCCAAAAAGAAATAGAATTAAATTTAAAAAACAAACATAAGTAAGGAGACATAAACTTCTGGTGGCTCGTCCCAGCACATTCCACTCTAATTTACAACCACGGAACACTACCTCCAGGAAGATTCTGTTGCCCTAGTAACAAGAGATGAGAACGTAATAATGCTGCCGCCTTGTGGCTGTTTCCCACAACAGCAGCATTAAACCCAGTGCTAATGGTTGCTTAATAGTCACAAGGACTGCAGGGCTCTAAATGACACCTTCCCTGAAAAATGTCCTGGGGTAGGGAATAGGCAAGAAAATTCAACACATGAGAAATTTTTCAAGAAGTCAATAAGAGGAGGGAAGTTGTACTCACTCTTTAAAAAAAAAGGAAAAGAAAAAAAAGGACATGCCTAAAGCTCAGTATAAGGAATTATTAGACACATGCAAATTCAAATTCAAAAAGGTTTCAGCTCACACCAGTCATTTCCATCAGCAAAATGTCTATAAACTATAAATGCTGAAGGGGTTTTAGAGAACTGTGTACCTTCTAGCTGCTGGTGGGATGTAAAGTGGTAACAGCACTAATGCAAACTGAATGGAGCTGCTTGAAAAGATAAAAATTGAGCTACCATATGATGCGGCAGGTCACCTTTTGGGCCTATAACCTAAGACCACCTGAATCGGAAAGACACAGGCAGGCAAATGAGCACTGCAGCAATATTGAAATAGCCAAGACATGGAAGCAGAAAAAAGGTTCATAAACAGATGAATGGACAAAGAAGAAGTGGTATACGTACCAAATAGAATAGTAGCCTCGGGAAAAAAATGAACAATGCCGTTTTCAGGACTACAGTGGAGCCTAGAAATAATCATATAACGTTAAGTAACTCAAAAGGGTACGACAAATATCCTATGAAAACATTTATACATGTTATCCTAAGATTGCTACCAATGAACATATTTCCACAGAAAAAGACACTCACAGACTTATCAAATAAACTAATGGTTAGCCAAAATGAAAGGTGGGAGGATGGGTAAATTAGGACTATGGGGTTAACATACATATACAAATGTATGTTAAGTGTATAAAAACATATAACAGATAAACTGTATGAATTATATAATCACCAATACCTTTAAAATATACATTTTGTAATCACATACATGGTAACAGGACCCGAAGATGAACAGACATATGTATGAATCATTGAGCAGATTCTGTACAGCCAGGCAATCAAAACACTCTAATCAAATTTACTCTGATAAGAAATAGAAATTAAATTTAAAAAACAAACATAAGTAAGGAGACATAAACTTCTGGGGGCTTGTCCCAGCACATTCCACTCTAATTTACAACCTCGGAACACTACCTCCAGGAAGACTCTGTTGCCGTAGTAACAAGAGTTGAGAAGGTAATAATGCTGCGGCCTTGTGGCTGTTTCCCACAACAGCAGCTTTAAACCCAGTACTAATAGTTGCTTAATAGTCACAAGGACTGCAGGGCTCTAAATGACACCTGCCCTGAAAAATGCCCTGGGGTAGGGAATAGGCAAGAAAATTCAACACATGAGAAATTTTTCAAGAAGTCAATAAGAGGAGGGAAGTTGTACTCACTCTTTAAAAAAAAGGAAAAGAAAAAAAAGGACATGCCTAAAGCTCAGTATAAGGAATTATTAGACACATGCAAATTCAAATTCAAAAAGGTTTCAGCTCACACCAGTCATTTCCATCAGCAAAATGTCTATAAACTATAAATGCTGAAGGGGTTTTAGAGAACTGTGTACCTTCTAGCTGCTGGTGGGATGTAAAGTGGTAACAGCACTAACGCAAACTGAATGGAGCTTCTTGAAAAGGTAAAAATTGAGCTACCATATGATGCAGCAGGTCACCCTTTGGGCCTATAACCTAAGACCACCTGAATCGGAAAGACACAGGCAGGCAAATGAGCACTGCAGCAATATTGAAATAGCCAAGACATGGAAGCAGAAAAAAGGTTCATAAACAGATGAATGGACAAAGAAGAAGTAGTATACGTACCAAATAGAATAGTAGCCTGGGGAAAAAAATGAACAACGCCGTTTTCAGGACTACAGTTGAGCCTAGAAATAATCATATAAGGTTAACTAACTCAAAAGGGTACGACAAATATCCTATGATAACATTTATACATGTTATCCTAAGATTGCTACCAATGAACATATTTCCACAGAAAAAGACACTCACAGACTTATGAAATAAACTAATGGTTAGCAAAATGAAAGGTGGGAGGATGGGTAAATTAGGACTATGGGGTTAACATACATATACTAATGTATGTTAAGTGTATAACAACATATAACAGATAAACTGTATGAATTATATAATCACCAATACCTTTAAAATATACATTTTGTAATCACATACATGGTAACAGGACCCGAAGATGAACAGACATATGTATGAATCATTGAGCAGATCCTGTACAGCCAGGCAATCAAAACACTCTAATCAAATTTACGCTGATAAGAAATAGAAATGAAATTTAAAAAACAAACATAAGTAAGGAGACATAAACTTCTGGGGGCTTGTCCCAGCACATTCCACTCTAATTTACAACCTCAGAACACTACCTCCAGGAAGATTCTGTAGCCCTAGTAACAAGAGTTGAGAACGTAATAATGCTGCCGCCCTGTGGCTGTTTCCCACAACAGCAGCTTTAAACCCAGTGCTAATGGTTGCTTAATAGTCACAATGACTGCAGGGGTCTAAATGACACCTGCCCTCAAAAAGTGCCCTTGGGTAGGGAATAGGCAAGAAAATTCAACACATGAGAAATTTTTCAAAAAGTGAATATGAAGAGGGAAGTTGTACTCACACTTTAACAAAAAAAGGAAAAGAAGAAAAAGGATATGCCTAAAGATCAGTATAAGGAATTATTCGCCACATGCGTATCCAACCTCCATAAAGGTTTCAGCTCACAACAGTCAAATGGCCATCAGCAAAAGTCTACAAACTATAAATGCTGAAGGTGTTTTAGAGAAATGTGTACCTTCTATCTGCTGCTGGGATGTAAAGTGGTAACAGCACTAACGCAAACTGAATGGAGCCGCTTGAAAAGGTAGAAATTGAGCTACCATATGATGCGGCAGGGCACCTCTCGGGCTTATAACCTAAGACCACCAGAATCGGAAAGACACAGGCAGTCAAATGTGCACTGCAGCAATACTGAAATAGCCAAGACATGGAAGCAAAAAAAGGTCCATAAACAGATGAATGGACAGAGAAGAAGTGGTATATGGACAGAATGGAATAGTAGCCTCGGGAAAAAAATGAACAATGCCGTTTTCAGGACTACAGTAGAGCCTAGACATAATAATATAAGGTTAAGTAAGTCAAAAGGGTATGACAAATATCCTATGATATCATTTATACATGTTATCCTAAGATTGCTACCAATGAACATATTTCCACAGAAAAAGACACTCACAGACTTATGAAATAAACTAATGGTTAGCCAAAATGAAAGGGGGGAGGATGGGTAAATTAGGACTATGGGATTAACATAAATATACTAATGTATGTTACATGCATATAAACATATAACAGATAAACTATATGAATTATATAATCACCAATACCTTTAAAATATACATTCTGTATTTACATACATGGTAACAGAATCCGAAGATGAACAGACATATGTAGGAATCATTGAGCAGATTCCGTACAGCCAGACAATCAAAAAACTCTAATCAAATTTACTCCAAAAAGAAATAGAATTAAATTTAAAAAACAAACATAAGTAAGGAGACATAAACTTCTGGGGGCTCATCCCAGCACATTCCACTCTAATTTACAACCACGGAACACTACCTCCAGGAAGATTCTGTTGCCCTAGTAACAAGAGATGAGAACGTAATAATGCTGCTGCCTTGTGGCTCTTTCCCACAACAGCAGCTTTAAACCCAGTGCTAATGGTTGCTTAATAGTCACAAGGACTGCAGGGCTCTAAATGACACCTGCCCTGAAAAATGCCCTGGGGTAGGGAATAGGCAAGAAAATTCAACACATGAGAAATTTTTCAAGAAGTCAATAAGAGGAGGGAAGTTGTACTCACTCTTTAAAAAAAAAGGAAAAGAAAAAAAAGGACATGCCTAAAGCTCAGTATAAGGAATTATTAGACACATGCAAATTCAAATTCAACAAGGTTTCAGCTCACACCAGTCATTTCCATCAGCAAAATGTCTATAAACTATAAATGCTGAAGGGGTTTTAGAGAACTGTGTACCTTCTAGCTGCTGGTGGGATGTAAAGTGGTAACAGCACTAACGCAAACTGAATGGAGCTGCTTGAAAAGGTAAAAATTGAGCTACCATATGATGCGGCAGGGCACCTCTTGGGCTTATAACCTAAGACTACCAGAATCGGAAAGACACAGGCAGTCAAATGTGCACTGCAGCAATATTGAAATAGCAAAGACATGGAAGCAAAAAAAATGTCCATAAACAGATGAATGGACAGAGAAGAAGTGGTATATGGACAGAATGGAATAGTAGCCTCTTGGAAAAAATGAACAATGCCGTTTTCAGGACTACAGTAGAGCCTAGAAATAATCATATAAGGTTAAGTAAGTCAAAAGGGTATGACAATTATCCTATGATATCATTTATACATGTTATCCTAAGATTGCTACCAATGAACATATTTCCACAGAAAAAGACACTCACAGACTTATGAAATAAACTAATGGTTAGCAAAATGAAAGGTGGGAGGATGGGTAAATTAGGACTATGGGGTTAACATACATATACTAATGTATGTTAAGTGTATAAAAGCATATAACAGATAAACTGTATGAATTATATAATCACCAATACCTTTAAAATATACATTTTGTAATCACATACATGGTAACAGGACCCGAAGATGAACAGACATATGTATGAATCATTGAGCAGATCCTGTACAGCCAGGCAATCAAAACACTCTAATCAAATTTACGCTGATAAGAAATAGAAATGAAATTTAAAAAACAAACATAAGTAAGGAGACATAAACTTCTGGGGGCTTGTCCCAGCACATTCCACTCTAATTTACAACCTCAGAACACTACCTCCAGGAAGATTCTGTTGCCCTAGTAACAAGAGTTGAGAACGTAATAATGCTGCCGCCTTGTGGCTGTTTCCCACAACAGCAGCTTTAAACCCAGTGCTAATGGTTGCTTAATAGTCACAACGACTGCAGGGGTCTAAATGACACCTGCCCTCAAAAAGTGCCCTTGGGTAGGGAATAGGCAAGAAAATTCAACACATGAGAAATTTTTCAAAAAGTGAATATGAAGAGGGAAGTTGTACTCACACTTTAACAAAAAAAGGAAAAGAAGAAAAAGGATATGCCTAAAGATCAGTATAAGGAATTATTCGCCACATGCGTATCCAACCTCCATAAAGGTTTCAGCTCACAACAGACAAATGGCCATCAGCAAAAGTCTACAAACTATAAATGCTGAAGGTGTTTTAGAGAAATGTGTACCTTCTATCTGCCGCTGGGATGTAAAGTGGTAACAGCACTAACGCAAACTGAATGGAGCCGCTTGAAAAGGTAGAAATTGAGCTACCATATGATGCGGCAGGGCACCTCTCGGGCTTATAACCTAAGACCACCAGAATCGGAAAGACACAGGCAGTCAAATGTGCACTGCAGCAATACTGAAATAGCCAAGACATGGAAGCAAAAAAAGGTCCATAAACAGATGAATGGACAGAGAAGAAGTGGTATATGGACAGAATGGAATAGTAGCCTCGGGGAAAAAATGAACAATGCCGTTTTCAGGACTACAGTAGAGCCTAGAAATAATAATATAAGGTTAAGTAAGTCAAAAGGGTATGACAAATATCCTATGATATCATTTATACATGTTATCCTAAGATTGCTACCAATGAACATATTTCCACAGAAAAAGACACTCACAGACTTATGAAATAAACTAATGCTTAGCCAAAATGAAAGGGGGGAGGATGGGTAAATTAGGACTATGGGATTAACATAAATATACTAATGTATGTTACATGCATATAAACATATAACAGATAAACTATATGAATTATATAATCACCAATACCTTTAAAATATACATTCTGTATTCACATACATGGTAACAGAATCCGAAGATGAACAGACATATGTAGGAATCATTGAGCAGATTCTGTACAGCCAGACAATCAAAAAAATCTAATCAAATTTACTCCAAAAAGAAATAGAATTAAATTTAAAAAACAAACATAAGTAAGGAGACATAAACTTCTGGGGGCTCGTCCCAGCACATTCCACTCTAATTTACAACCACGGAACACTACCTCCAGGAAGATTCTGTTGCCCTAGTAACAAGAGATGAGAACGTAATAATGCTGCCGCCTTGTGGCTGTTTCCCACAACAGCAGCATTAAACCCAGTGCTAATGGTTGCTTAATAGTCACAAGGACTGCAGGGCTCTAAATGACACCTTCCCTGAAAAATGCCCTGGGGTAGGGAATAGGCAAGAAAATTCAACACATGAGAAATTTTTCAAGAAGTCAATAAGAGGAGGGAAGTTGTACTCACTCTTTAAAAAAAAAGGAAAAGAAAAAAAAGGACATGCCTAAAGTTCAGTATAAGGAATTATTAGACACATGCAAATTCAAATTCAAAAAGGTTTCAGGTCACACCAGTCATTTCCATCAGCAAAATGTCTATAAACTATAAATGCTGAAGGGGTTTTAGAGAACTGTGTACCTTCTAGCTGCTGGTGGGATGTAAAGTGGTAACAGCACTAATGCAAACTGAATGGAACTGCTTGAAAAGATAAAAATTGAGCTACCATATGATGCGGCAGGTCACCTTTTGGGCCTATAACCTAAGACCACCTGAATCGGAAAGACACAGGCAGGCAAATGAGCACTGCAGCAATATTGAAATAGCCAAGACATGGAAGCAGAAAAAAGGTTCATAAACAGATGAATGGACAAAGAAGAAGTGGTATACGTACCAAATAGAATAGTAGCCTCGGGAAAAAAATGAACAATGCCGTTTTCAGGACTACAGTGGAGCCTAGAAATAATCATATAAGCTTAAGTAACTCAAAAGGGTACGACAAATATCCTATGATAACATTTATACATGTTATCCTAAGATTGCTACCAATGAACATATTTCCACAGAAAAAGACACTCACAGACTTATGAAATAAACTAATGGTTAGCCAAAATGAAAGGTGGGAGGATGGGTTAACTAGGACTATGGGGTTAACATACATATACTAATGTATGTTAAGTGTATAAAAACATATAACAGATAAACTGTATGAATTATATAATCACCAATACCTTTAAAATATACATTTTGTAATCACATACATGGTAACAGGACCCGAGGATGAACAGACATATGTATGAATCATTGAGCAGGTCCTGTACAGCCAGGCAATCAAAACACTAAAATCAAATTTACTCCGATAAGAAATAGAAATTAAATTTAAAAAACAAACATAAGTAAGGAGACATAAACTTCTGGAGGCTTGTCCCAGCACATTCCACTCTAATTTACAACCTCGGAACACTACCTCCAGGAAGACTCTGTTGCCCTAGTAACAAGAGTTGAGAACGTAATAATGCTGCCGCCTTGTGGCTGTTTCCCACAACAGCAGCTTTAAACCCAGTGCTAATGGTTGCTTAATAGTCAAAACGACTGCAGGGGTCTAAATGACACCTGCCCTCAAAAAATGCCCTGGGGTAGGGAATACGCAAGAAAATTCAACACATGAGAAATTTTTCAAAAAGTGAATATGAAGAGGGAAGTTGTACTCACACTAACAAAAAAAGGAAAAGAAGAAAAAGGATATGCCTAAAGATCAGTATAAGGAATTATTCGCCACATGCGTATCCAACCTCCAAAAAGGTTTCAGCTCACACCAGTCAAATGGCCATCAGCAAAAAGTCTACAAACTATAAATGCTGAAGGGGTTTTAGAGAAATGTATACCTTCTATCTGCTGCTGGGATGTAAAGTGGTAACAGCACTAACGCAAACTGAATGGAGCTGCTTGAAAAGGTAAAAATTGAGCTACCATATGATGCGGCAGGTCACCTTTTGGGCCTATAACCTAAGACCACCTGAATCGGAAAGACAAAGGCAGGCAAATGTGCACTGCAGCAATATTGAAATAGCCAAGACATGGAACCAGAAAAAAGGTTCATAAACAGATGAATGGACAAAGAAGAAGTGGTATACGTACCAAATAGAATAGTACCCTCGGGAAAAAAATGAACAATGCCGTTTTCAGGACTACAGTTGAGCCTAGAAATAATCATATAAGGTTAAGTAACTCAAAAGGGTACGACAAATATCCTATGATAACATTTATACATGTTATCCTAAGATAGCTACCAATGAACATATTTCCACAGAAAAAGACACTCACAGACTTATGAAATAAACTAATGGTTAGACAAAATGAAAGGTGGGAGGACGGGTAAATTAGGACTATGGGGTTAACATACATATACTAATGTATGTTAAGTGTATAAAAACATATAACAGATAAACTGTATGAATTATATAATCACCAATACCTTTAAAATATACATTCTGTAATAACATACATGGTAACAGAATCCGAAGATGAGCAGACATATGTAGGAATCATTGAGCAGTTTCTGTAGAGCCAGACAATCAAAACACTCTAATCAAATTTACTCCAAGAAGAAATAGAAATTAAATTTAAAAAACAAACCTAAGTAAGGAGACATAAACTTCTGGGGGCTTGTCCCAGCACATTCCACTCTAATTTACAACCTCGGAACACTACCTCCAGGAAGATTCTGTTGCCCTAGTAACAAGAGATGAGAACGTAATAATGCTGCCGCCTTGTGGCTCTTTCCCACAACAGCAGCTTTAAACCCAGTGCTAATGGTTGCTTAATAGTCACCTGGACTGCAGGTTTCTAAATGACACCTGCCCTGAAAAATGCCCTGGGGTAAGGAATAGGCAAGAATATTCAACACATGAGAAATTTTTCAAGAAATCAATAAGAGGAGGGAAGTTGTACTCACTCTTTAAAAAAAAAGGAAAAGAAAAAAAAGGACATGCCTAAAGCTCAGTAGAATGAATTATTAGACACATGCAAATTCAAATGGAAAAAGGTTTCAGCTCACACCAATCGTTTCCATCAGCAAAATGTCTACAAACTATAAATGCTGAAGGGGTTTTAGAGAACTGTGTACCTTCTAGCTGCTGGTGGGATGTAAAGTGGTAACAGCACTAACACAAACTGAATGGAGCTGCTTGAAAAGATAAAAATTGAGCTACCATATGATGCGGCAGGTCACCTTTTGGGCCTATAACCTAAGACCACCTGAATCGGAAAGACACAGGCAGGCAAATGAGCACTGCAGCAATATTGAAATAGCCAAGACATGGAAGCAGAAAAAAGGTTCATAAACAGATGAATGGACAAAGAAGAAGTGGTATACGTACCAAATAGAATAGTAGCCTCGGGAAAAAAATGAACAATGCCGTTTTCAGGACTACAGTTGAGCCTAGAAATAATCATATAAGCTTAAGTAACTCAAAAGGGTACGACAAATATCCTATGATAACATTTATACATGTTATCCTAAGATTGCTACCAATGAACATATTTCCACAGAAAAAGACACTCACAGACTTATGAAATAAACTAATGGTTAGCCAAAATGAAAGGTGGGAGGATGGGTTAACTAGGACTATGGGGTTAACATACATATACTAATGTATGTTAAGTGTATAAAAACATATAACAGATAAACTGTATGAATTATATAATCACCAATACCTTTAAAATATACATTTTGTAATCACATACATGGTAACAGGACCCGAGGATGAACAGACATATGTATGAATCATTGAGCAGATTCTGTACAGCCAGGCAATCAAAACACTAAAATCAAATTTACTCTGATAAGAAATAGAAATTAAATTTAAAAAACAAACCTAAGTAAGGAGACATAAACTTCTGGAGGCTTGTCCCAGCACATTCCACTCTAATTTACAACCTCGGAACACTACCTCCAGGAAGACTCTGTTGCCATAGTAACAAGAGTTGAGAACGTAATAATGCTGCCGCCTTGTGGCTGTTTCCCACAACAGCAGCTTTAAACCCAGTGCTAATGGTTGCTTAATAGTCAAAACGACTGCAGGGGTCTAAATGACACCTGCCCTCAAAAAATGCCCTGGGGTAGGGAATACGCAAGAAAATTCAACACATGAGAAATTTTTCAAAAAGTGAATATGAAGAGGGAAGTTGTACTCACACTTTAACAAAAAAAGGAAAAGAAGAAAAAGGATATGCCTAAAGATCAGTATAAGGAATTATTCGCCACATGCGTATCCAACCTCCAAAAAGGTTTCAGCTCACACCAGTCAAATGGCCATCAGCAAAAAGTCTACAAAGTATAAATGCTGAAAGGGTTTTAGAGAAATGTATACCTTCTATCTGCTGCTGGGATGTAAAGTGGTAACAGCACTAACGCAAACTGAATGGAGCTGCTTGAAAAGGTAAAAATTGAGCTACCATATGATGCGGCAGGGCACCTCTTCGGCTTATAACCTAAGACTACCAGAATCGGAAAGACACAGGCAGTCAAATGTGCACTGCAGCAATATGGAAATAGCAAAGACATGGAAGCAAAAAAAATGTCCATAAACAGATGAATGGACAGAGATGAAGCGGTATATGGACAGAATGCAATAGTAGCCTCGGAGAAAAAATGAACAATGCCGTTTTAAGGACTAGAGTTGAGCCTAGAAATAATCATATAAGGTTAAGTAAGTCAAAAGGGTATGACAAATATCCTATGATATCATTTATACATGTTATCCTAAGATTGCTACCAATGAACATATTTCCACAGAAAAAGACACTCACAGACTTATGAAATAAACTAATTGTTAGCCAAAATGAAAGGTGGGAGGATGGGTAAATTAGGACTATGGGGTTAACATACATATACTAATGTATGTTAAGTGTATAAAAACATATAACAGATAAACTGTATGTATTATATAATCACCAATACCTTTAAAATATACATTCTGTAATAACATACATGGTAACAGAATCCAAAGATGAACAGACATATGTAGGAATCATTGAGCAGTTTCTGTACAGCCAGACAATCAAAACACTCTAATCAAAGTTACTCCGATAAGAAATAGAAATTTAATTTAAAAAACAAACCTAAGTAAGGAGACATAAACTTCTGGGGGCTTGTCCCAGCACATTCCACTCTAATTTACAACTTCGGAACACTACCTCCAGGAAGATTCTGTTGCCCTAGTAACAAGAGATGAGAACGTAATAATGCTGCCGCCTTGTGGCTCTTTCCCACAACAGCAGCATTAAACCCAGTGCTAATGGTTGCTTAATAGTCACAAGGACTGCAGGGATCTAAATGACACCTGGCCTGAAAAATGCCCTGGGGTAGGGAATAGGCAAGAAAATTCAACACATGAGAAATTTTTCAAGAAGTCAATAAGAGGAGGGAAGTTGTACTCATTCTTTAAAAAAAAAGGAAAAGAAAAAAAAGGACATGCCTAAAGCTCAGTATAAGGAATTATTAGACACATGCAAATTCAATTTCAAAAAGGTTTCAGCTCACACCAGTCATTTCCATTAGCAAAATGTCTACAAACTATAAATGCTGAAGGGGTTTTAGAGAACTGTGTACCTTCTAGCTGCTGGTGGGATGTAAAGTGGTAACAGCACTAACGCAAACTGAATGGAGTTTCTTGAAAAGGTAAAAATTGAGCTACCATATGATGCGGCAGGTCACCTTTTGGGCCTATAACCTAAGACCACCTAAATCGGAAAGACACAGGCAGGCAAATGTGCACTGCAGCAATATTGAAATAGCCAAGACATGGAAGCAGAAAAAGGGTTCATAAACAGATGAATGGACAAAGAAGAAGTGGTATACGTACCAAAGAGCATAGTAGCCTCGGGAAAAAAATGAACAATGCCGTTTTCAGGACTACAGTTGAGCCTAGAAATAATCATATTAGGTTAAGTAACTCAAAAGGGTACGACAAATATCCTATGATAACATTTATACATGTTATCCTACGATTGCTACCAATGAACATATTTCCACAGAAAAAGCCACTCACAGACTTATGAAATAAACTAATGGTTAGCCAAAATGAAAGGTGGGAGGATGGGTAAATTAGGACTATGGGGTTAACATACATATACTAATGTATGTTAAGTGTATAAAAACATGTAACAGATAAACTGTATGAATTATATAATCACCAATACCTTTAAAATATACATTTTGTAATCACATACATGGTAAGAGGACCCGAAGATGAACAGACATATGTATGAATCACTGAGCAGATCCTGTACAGCCAGGCAATCAAAACACTCTAATCAAATTTACTCCGAAAAGAAATAGAAATTAAATTTAAAAAAACAAACATAAGTAAGGAGACATAAACTTCTGGGGGCTTGTCCCAGCACATTCCACTCTAATTTACAACCACGGAACACTACCTCCAGGAAGAGTCTGTTGCCCTAGTAACAAGAGATGAGAACGTAATAATGCTGCCGCCTTGTGGCTCTTTCCCACAACAGCAGCTTTAAACCCAGTGCTAATGTTTGCTTGATAGTCACAAGGACTGCAGGGCTCTAAATGACCCCTGCCCTGAAAAATGCCCTGGGGTAGGGAATAGGCAAGAAAATTCAACACATGAGAAATTTTTCAAGAAGTCAATAAGAGGAGGGAAGTTGTACTCACTCTTTAATAAAAAAGGAAAAGAAAAAAAAAGGACATGCCTAAACCTCAGTATAAGGAATTATTAGACACATGCAAATGCAAATTCAAAAAGGTTTCAGCTCACACCAGTCATTTCCATCAGCAAAATGTCTACAAACTATAAATGCTGAAGTAGTTTTAGAGAACTGTGTACCTTCTAGATCCTGGTTGGATGTAAAGTGGTAACAGCACTAACGCAAACTGAATTGAGCTGTTGAAAAGGTAAAAATTGAGCTACCATATGATGCGGCAGGTCACCTTTTGGGCCTATAACCTAAGACCACCTGAATCGGAAAGACACAGGCAGGCAAATGAGCACTGAAGCAATATTGAAATAGCCAAGACATGGAAGCAGAAAAAGGGTTCATAAACAGATGAATGGACAGAGAAGAAGTGGTATATGGACAGAATGCAATAGTAGCCTCGGGGAAAAAATGAACAATGCCGTTTTCAGGACTAGAGTTGAGCCTAGAAATAATCATATAAGGTTCAGTAAGTCAAAAGGGTATGACAAATATCCTATGATATCATTTATACATGTTATCCTAAGATTGCTACCAATGAACATATTTCCACAGAAAAAGACACTCACAGACTTATGAAATAAACTAATGGTTAGACAAAATGAAAGGTGGGAGGATGGGTAAACTAGGACTATGGGGTTAACATACATATACTAATGTATGTTAAGTGTATAAAAACATATAACAGATAAACTGTATGAATTATATAATCACCAATACCTTTAAAATATACATTCTGTAATCACATACATGGTAACAGAATCCGAAGATGAACAGACATATGTAGGAATCATTGAGCAGTTTCTGTACAGCCAGACAATCAAAACACTCTAATCAAATTTACTCAGATAAGAAATAGAAATTAAATTTAAAAAACAAACCTAAGTAAGGAGACATAAACTTCTGGGGGCTTGTCCCAGCACATTCCACTCTAATTTACAACCTCGGAACACTACCTCCAGGAAGATTCTGTTGCCCTAGTAACAAGAGATGAGAACGTAATAATGCTGCCGCCTTGTGGCTCTTTCCCACAACAGCAGCTTTAAACCCAGTGCTAATGGTTGCTTAATAGTCACATGGACTGCAGGGCTCTAAATGACACCTGCCCTGAAAAATGCCCTGGGGTAGGGAATAGGCAAAAATATTCAACACATGAGAAATTTTTCAAGAAGTCAATAAGAGGAGGGAAGTTGTACTCACTCTTTAAAAAAAAAGGAAAAGAAAAAAAAGGACATGCCTAAAGCTCAGTAGAATGAATTATTAGACACATGCAAATTCAAATTCAAAAAGGTTTCAGCTCACACCAGTCGTTTCCATCAGTAAAATGTGTACAAACTATAAATGCTGAAGGGGTTTTAGAGAACTGTGTACCTTCTAGCTGCTGGTGGGATGTAAAGTGGTAACAGCACTAACACAAACTGAATGGAGCTGCTTGAAAAGATAAAAATTGAGCTACCATATGATGCGGCAGGTCACCTTTTGGGCCTATAACCTAAGACCACCTGAATCGGAAAGACACAGGCGGGCAAATGAGCACTGCAGCAATATTGAAATAGCCAAGACATGGAAGCAGAAAAAAGGTTCATAAACAGATGAATGGACAAAGAAGAAGTGGTATACGTACCAAATAGAATAGTAGCCTCGGGAAAAAAATGAACAATGCCGTTTTCAGGACTACAGTTGAGCCTAGAAATAATCATATAACGTTAAGTAACTCAAAAGGGTACGACAAATATCCTATGAAAACATTTATACATGTTATCCTAAGATTGCTACCAATGAACATATTTCCACAGAAAAAGACACTCACAGACTTATCAAATAAACTAATGGTTAGCCAAAATGAAAGGTGGGAGGATGGGTAAATTAGGACTATGGGGTTAACATACATATACTAATGTATGTTAAGTGTATAACAACATATAACAGATAAACTGTATGAATTATATAATCACCAATACCTTTAAAATATACATTTTGTAATCACATACATGGTAACAGGACCCGAAGATGAACAGACATATGTATGAATCATTGAGCAGATTCTGTACAGCCAGGCAATCAAAACACTCTAATCAAATTTACTCTGATAAGAAATAGAAATTAAATTTAAAAAACAAACATAAGTAAGGAGACATAAACTTCTGGAGGCTTGTCCCAGCACATTCCACTCTAATTTACAACCTCGGACCACTACCTCCAGGAAGACTCTGTTGCCATAGTAACAAGAGTTGAGAACGTAATAATGCTGCGGCCTTGTGGCTGTTTCCCACAACAGCAGCTTTAAACCCAGTGCTAATGGTTGCTTAATAGTCACAAGGACTGCAGGGCTCTAAATGACACCTGCCCTGAAAAATGCCCTGAGGTAGGGAATAGGCAAGAAAATTCAACACATGAGAAATTTTTCAAGAAGTCAATAAGAGGAGGGAAGTTGTACTCACTCTTTAAAAAAAAGGAAAAGAAAAAAAAGGACATGCCTAAAGCTCAGTATAAGGAATTATTAGACACATGCAAATTCAAATTCAAAAAGGTTTCAGCTCACACCAGTCATTTCCATCAGCAAAATGTCTATAAACTATAAATGCTGAAGGGGTTTTAGAGAACTGTGTACCTTCTAGCTGCTGGTGGGATGTAAAGTGGGAACAGCACTAACGCAAACTGAATGGAGCTTCTTGAAAAGGTAAAAATTGAGCTACCATATGATGCAGCAGGTCACCCTTTGGGCCTATAACCTAAGACCACCTGAATCGGAAAGACACAGGCAGGCAAATGAGCACTGCAGCAATATTGAAATAGCCAAGACATGGAAGCAGAAAAAAGGTTCATAAACAGATGAATGGACAAAGAAGAAGTAGTATACGTACCAAATAGAATAGTAGCCTGGGGAAAAAAATGAACAACGCCGTTTTCAGGACTACAGTTGAGCCTAGAAATAATCATATAAGGTTAAGTAACTCAAAAGGGTACGACAAATATCCTATGATAACATTTATACATGTTATCCTAAGATTGCTACCAATGAACATATTTCCACAGAAAAAGACACTCACAGACTTATGAAATAAACTAATGGTTAGCAAAATGAAAGGTGGGAGGATGGGTAAATTAGGACTATGGGGTTAACATACATATACTAATGTATGTTAAGTGTATAACAACATATAACAGATAAACTGTATGAATTATATAATCTCCAATACCTTTAAAATATACATTTTGTAATCACATACATGGTAACAGGACCCTAAGATGAACAGACATATGTATGAATCATTGAGCAGATCCTGTACAGCCAGGCAATCAAAACACTCTAATCAAATTTACGCTGATAAGAAATAGAAATGAAATTTAAAAAACAAACATAAGTAAGGAGACATAAACTTCTGGGGGCTTGTCCCAGCACATTCCACTCTAATTTACAACCTCAGAACACTACCTCCAGGAAGATTCTGTTGCCCTAGTAACAAGAGTTGAGAACGTAATAATGCTGCCGCCTTGTGGCTGTTTCCCACAACAGCAGCTTTAAACCCAGTGCTAATGGTTGCTTAATAGTCACAACGACTGCAGGGGTCTAAATGACACCTGCCCTCAAAAAGTGCCCTTGGGTAGGGAATAGGCAAGAAAATTCAACACATGAGAAATTTTTCAAAAAGTGAATATGAAGAGGGAAGTTGTACTCACACTTTAACAAAAAAAGGAAAAGAAGAAAAAGGATATGCCTAAAGATCAGTATAAGGAATTATTCGCCACATGCGTATCCAACCTCCATAAAGGTTTCAGCTCACAACAGTCAAATGGCCATCAGCAAAAGTCTACAAACTATAAATGCTGAAGGTGTTTTAGAGAAATGTGTACCTTCTATCTGCTGCTGGGATGTAAAGTGGTAACAGCACTAACGCAAACTGAATGGAGCCGCTTGAAAAGGTAGAAATTGAGCTACCATATGATGCGGCAGGGCACCTCTCGGGCTTATAACCTAAGACCACCAGAATCGGAAGGACACAGGCAGTCAAATGTGCACTGCAGCAATACTGAAATAGCCAAGACATGGAAGCAAAAAAAGGTCCATAAACAGATGAATGGACAGAGAAGAAGTGGTATATGGACAGAATGGAATAGTAGCCTCGGGAAAAAAATGAACAATGCCGTTTTCAGGACTACAGTAGAGCCTAGAAATAATAATATAAGGTTAAGTAAGTCAAAAGGGTATGACAAATATCCTATGATATCATTTATACATGTTATCCTAAGATTGCTACCAATGAACATATTTCCACAGAAAAAGACACTCACAGACTTATGAAATAAACTAATGGTTAGCCAAAATGAAAGGGGGGAGGATGGGTAAATTAGGACTATGGGATTAACATAAATATACTAATGTATGTTACATGCATATAAACATATAACAGATAAACTATATGAATTATATAATCACCAATACCTTTAAAATATACATTCTGTATTCACATACATGGTAACAGAATCCGAAGATGAACAGACATATGTAGGAATCATTGAGCAGATTCTGTACAGCCAGACAATCAAAAAACTCTAATCAAATTTACTCCAAAAAGAAATAGAATTAAATTTAAAAAACAAACATAAGTAAGGAGACATAAACTTCTGGGGGCTCGTCCCAGCACATTCCACTCTAATTTACAACCACGGAACACTACCTCCAGGAAGATTCTGTTGCCCTAGTAACAAGAGATGAGAACGTAATAATGCTGCCGCCTTGTGGCTGTTTCCCACAACAGCAGCATTAAACCCAGTGCTAATGGTTGCTTAATAGTCACAAGGACTGCAGGGCTCTAAATGACACCTGCCCTGAAAAATGCCCTGGGGTAGGGAATAGGCAAGAAAATTCAACACATGAGAAATTTTTCAAGAAGTCAATAAGAGGAGGGAAGTTGTACTCACTCTTTAAAAAAAAAGGAAAAGAAAAAAAAGGACATGCCTAAAGCTCAGTATAAGGAATTATTAGACACATGCAAATTCAAATTCAACAAGGTTTCAGCTCACACCAGTCATTTCCATCAGCAAAATGTCTATAAACTATAAATGCTGAAGGGGTTTTAGAGAACTGTGTACCTTCTAGCTGCTGGTGGGATGTAAAGTGGTAACAGCACTAACGCAAACTGAATGGAGCTGCTTGAAAAGGTAAAAATTGAGCTACCATATGATGCGGCAGGGCACCTCTTGGGCTTATAACCTAAGACTACCAGAATCGGAAAGACACAGGCAGTCAAATGTGCACTGCAGCAATATTGAAATAGCAAAGACATGGAAGCAAAAAAAATGTCAATAAACAGATGAATGGACAGAGAAGAAGTGGTATATGGACAGAATGGAATAGTAGCCTCGTGGAAAAAATGAACAATGCCGTTTTCAGGACTACAGTAGAGCCTAGAAATAATCATATAAGGTTAAGTAAGTCAAAAGGGTATGACAATTATCCTATGATATCATTTATACATGTTATCCTAAGATTGCTACCAATGAACATATTTCCACAGAAAAAGACACTCACAGACTTATGAAATAAACTAATTGTTAGCCAAAATGAAAGGTGGGAGGACGGGTAAATTAGGACTATGGGGTTAACATACATATACTAATGTATGTTAAGTGTATAAAAACATATAACAGATAAACTGTATGAATTATATAATCACCAATACCTTTAAAATATACATTCTGTAATCACATACATGGTAACAGAATCCGAAGATGAACAGACATATGTAGGAATCATTGAGCAGTTTCTGTACAGCCAGACAATCAAAACACTCTAATCAAATTTACTCCGATAAGAAATAGAAATTAAATTTAAAAAACAAACCTAAGTAAGGAGACATAAACTTCTGGGGGCTTGTCCCAGCACATTCCACTCTAATTTATAACCTCGGAACACTACCTCCAGGAAGATTCTGTTGCCCTAGTAACAAGAGATGAGAACGTAATAATGCTGCCGCCTTGTGGCTCTTTCTCACAACAGCAGCTTTAAACCCAGTGCTAATGGTTGCTTAATAGTCACATGGACTGCAGGGCTCTAAATGACACCTGCCCTGAAAAATGCCCTGGGGTAAGGAATAGGCAAGAATATTCAACACATGAGAAATTTTTCAAGAAATCAATAAGAGGAGGGAAGTTGTACTCACTCTTTAAAAAAAAAGGAAAAGAAAAAAAAGGACATGCCTAAAGCTCAGTAGAATGAATTATTAGACACATGCAAATTCAAATGGAAAAAGGTTTCAGCTCACACCAATCGTTTCCATCAGCAAAATGTCTACAAACTATAAATGCTGAAGGGGTTTTAGAGAACTGTGTACCTTCTAGCTGCTGGTGGGATGTAAAGTGGTAACAGCACTAACACAAACTGAATGGAGCTGCTTGAAAAGATAAAAATTGAGCTACCATATGATGCGGCAGGTCACCTTTTGGGCCTATAACCTAAGACCACCTGAATCGGAAAGACACAGGCAGGCAAATGAGCACTGCAGCAATATTGAAATAGCCAAGACATGGAAGCAGAAAAAAGGTTCATAAACAGATGAATGGACAAAGAAGAAGTGGTATACGTACCAAATAGAATAGTAGCCTCGGGAAAAAAATGAACAATGCCGTTTTCAGGACTACAGTTGAGCCTAGAAATAATCATATAAGCTTAAGTAACTCAAAAGGGTACGACAAATATCCTATGATAACATTTATACATGTTATCCTAAGATTGCTACCAATGAACATATTTCCACAGAAAAAGACACTCACAGACTTATGAAATAAACTAATGGTTAGCCAAAATGAAAGGTGGGAGGATGGGTTAACTAGGACTATGGGGTTAACATACATATACTAATGTATGTTAAGTGTATAAAAACATATAACAGATAAACTGTATGAATTATATAATCACCAATACCTTTAAAATATACATTTTGTAATCACATACATGGTAACAGGACCCGAGGATGAACAGACATATGTATGAATCATTGAGCAGATTCTGTACAGCCAGGCAATCAAAACACTAAAATCAAATTTACTCCGATAAGAAATAGAAATTAAATTTAAAAAACAAACCTAAGTAAGGAGACATAAACTTCTGGAGGCTTGTCCCAGCACATTCCACTCTAATTTACAACCTCGGAACACTACCTCCAGGAAGACTCTGTTGCCATAGTAACAAGAGTTGAGAACGTAATAATGCTGCCGCCTTGTGGCTGTTTCCCACAACAGCAGCTTTAAACCCAGTGCTAATGGTTGCTTAATAGTCAAAACGACTGCAGGGGTCTAAATGACACCTGCCCTCAAAAAATGCCCTGGGGTAGGGAATACGCAAGAAAATTCAACACATGAGAAATTTTTCAAAAAGTGAATATGAAGAGGGAAGTTGTACTCACACTTTAACAAAAAAAGGAAAAGAAGAAAAAGGATATGCCTAAAGATCAGTATAAGGAATTATTCGCCACATGCGTATCCAACCTCCAAAAAGGTTTCAGCTCACACCAGTCAAATGGCCATCAGCAAAAAGTCTACAAAGTATAAATGCTGAAAGGGTTTTAGAGAAATGTATACCTTCTATCTGCTGCTGGGATGTAAAGTGGTAACAGCACTAACGCAAACTGAATGGAGCTGCTCGAAAAGGTAAAAATTGAGCTACCATATGAGGCGGCAGGGCACCTCTTCGGCTTATAACCTAAGACTACCAGAATCGGAAAGACACAGGCAGTCAAATGTGCACTGCAGCAATATGGAAATAGCAAAGACATGGAAGCAAAAAAAATGTCCATAAACAGATGAATGGACAGAGAAGAAGCGGTATATGGACAGAATGCAATAGTAGCCTCGGAGAAAAAATGAACAATGCCGTTTTAAGGACTAGAGTTGAGCCTAGAAATAATCATATAAGGTTAAGTAAGTCAAAAGGGTATGACAAATATCCTATGATATCATTTATACATGTTATCCTAAGATTGCTACCAATGAACATATTTCCACAGAAAAAGACACTCACAGACTTATGAAATAAACTAATTGTTAGCCAAAATGAAAGGTGGGAGGATGGGTAAATTAGGACTATGGGGTTAACATACATATACTAATGTATGTTAAGTGTATAAAAACATATAACAGATAAACTGTATGTATTATATAATCACCAATACCTTTAAAATATACATTCTGTAATAACATACATGGTAACAGAATCCAAAGATGAACAGACATATGTAGGAATCATTGAGCAGTTTCTGTACAGCCAGACAATCAAAACACTCTAATCAAAGTTACTCCGATAAGAAATAGAAATTTAATTTAAAAAACAAACCTAAGTAAGGAGACATAAACTTCTGGGGGCTTGTCCCAGCACATTCCACTCTAATTTACAACTTCGGAACACTACCTCCAGGAAGATTCTGTTGCCCTAGTAACAAGAGATGAGAACGTAATAATGCTGCCGCCTTGTGGCTCTTTCCCACAACAGCAGCTTTAAACCCAGTGCTAATGGTTGCTTAATAGTCACAAGGACTGCAGGGATCTAAATGACACCTGGCCTGAAAAATGCCCTGGGGTAGGGAATAGGCAAGAAAATTCAACACATGAGAAATTTTTCAAGAAGTCAATAAGAGGAGGGAAGTTGTACTCATTCTTTAAAAAAAAAGGAAAAGAAAAAAAAGGACATGCCTAAAGCTCAGTATAAGGAATTATTAGACACATGCAAATTCAATTTCAAAAAGGTTTCAGCTCACACCAGTCATTTCCATTAGCAAAATGTCTACAAACTATAAATGCTGAAGGGGTTTTAGAGAACTGTGTACCTTCTAGCTGCTGGTGGGATGTAAAGTGGTAACAGCACTAACGCAAACTGAATGGAGTTTCTTGAAAAGGTAAAAATTGAGCTACCATATGATGCGGCAGGTCACCTTTTGGGCCTATAACCTAAGACCACCTAAATCGGAAAGACACAGGCAGGCAAATGTGCACTGCAGCAATATTGAAATAGCCAAGACATGGAAGCAGAAAAAGGGTTCATAAACAGATGAATGGACAAAGAAGAAGTGGTATACGTACCAAAGAGCATAGTAGCCTCGGGAAAAAAATGAACAATGCCGTTTTCAGGACTACAGTTGAGCCTAGAAATAATCATATAAGGTTAAGTAACTCAAAAGGGTACGACAAATATCCTATGATAACATTTATACATGTTATCCTACGATTGCTACCAATGAACATATTTCCACAGAAAAAGCCACTCACAGACTTATGAAATAAACTAATGGTTAGCCAAAATGAAAGGTGGGAGGATGGGTAAATTAGGACTATGGGGTTAACATACATATACTAATGTATGTTAAGTGTATAAAAACATGTAACAGATAAACTCTATGAATTATATAATCACCAATACCTTTAAAATATACATTTTGTAATCACATACATGGTAAGAGGACCCGAAGATGAACAGACATATGTATGAATCACTGAGCAGATCCTGTACAGCCAGGCAATCAAAACACTCTAATCAAATTTACTCCGAAAAGAAATAGAAATTAAATTTAAAAAAACAAACATAAGTAAGGAGACATAAACTTCTGGGGGCTTGTCCCAGCACATTCCACTCTAATTTACAACCTCGGAACACTACCTCCAGGAAGAGTCTGTTGCCCTAGTAACAAGAGATGAGAACGTAATAATGCTGCCGCCTTGTGGCTCTTTCCCACAACAGCAGCTTTAAACCCAGTGCTAATGTTTGCTTAATAGTCACAAGGACTGCAGGGCTCTAAATGACCCCTGCCCTGAAAAATACCCTGGGGTAGGGAATAGGCAAGAAAATTCAACACATGAGAAATTTTTCAAGAAGTCAATAAGAGGAGGGAAGTTGTACTCACTCTTTAATAAAAAAGGAAAAGAAAAAAAAAGGACATGCCTAAACCTCAGTATAAGGAATTATTAGACACATGCAAATGCAAATTCAAAAAGGTTTCAGCTCACACCAGTCATTTCCATCAGCAAAATGTCTACAAACTATAAATGCTGAAGGAGTTTTAGAGAACTGTGTACCTTCTAGATCCTGGTTGGATGTAAAGTGGTAACAGCACTAACGCAAACTGAATTGAGCTGTTGAAAAGGTAAAAATTGAGCTACCATATAATGCGAAAGGGCACCTTTTGAGCCTATAAACTAAGAACACCAGAATCGGAAAGACAGAGGCAGGCAAATGTGCACTGCAGCAATACTGAAATAGCCAAGACATGGAAGCAAAATAAGGTCCTAAAACAGATGAATGGACAAAGAAGAAGTGGTATATGGACAGAATGGAATAGTAGCCTCGGGAAAAAAATGAACAATCTCGTTTTCAGGACTAGAGTTGAGCCTAGAAATAATCATATAAGGTTAAGTAAGTCAAAAGGGTATGACAAATATCCTATGATATCATTTATACATGTTATCCTAAGATTGCTACCAATGAACATATTTCCACAGAAAAAGACACTCACAGACTTATGAAATAAACTAATGGTTAGCCAAAATGAAAGGTGGGAGGATGGGTAAATTAGGACTATGGGGTTAACATACATATACTACTGTATGTTAAATGTATATAAACATATAACAGATAAACTATATGAATTATATAATCACCAATACCTTTAAAATATACATTCTGTAATCACATACATGGTAACAGGATCTGAAGATGAACAGACATATGTATGAATCTTTGAGCAGATTCTGTACAGCCAGACAATCAAAACACTCTAATCAAATTTACTCCGATAAGAAATAGAAATTAAATTTAAAAAACAAACATAAGTAAGGAGACATAAACTTCTGGGGGCTTGTCCTAGCACATTCCACTCTAATTTACAACCTTAGAACACTACCTCCAGGAAGACTCTGTTTCCCTAGTAACAAGAGTTGAGAACGTAATAATGCTGCCGCCTTCTGGCTGTTTCCCACAACAGCAGCTTTAAACCCAGTGCTAATGGTTGCTTAATAGTCACAAGGACTGCAGGGGTCTAAATGACACCTGCCCTGAAAAAATGCCCTGGGGTAAGGAATAGGTAAGAAAATTCAACACATGAGAAATGTTTCAAGAAGTCAATAAGAGGAGGGAAGTTGTACTCACTCTTTAAAAAAAAAGGAAAAGAAAAAAAAGGACATGCCTAAAGCTCAGTATAAGGACTTATTAGCCACATGCAAATTCAAATTCAAAAAGGTTTCAGCTCACACCAGTCATTTCCATCAGCAAAAAGTCTACAAACTATAAATGCTGAAGGGGTTTTAGAGAACTGTGTACCTTCTAGCTGCTGGTGGGATGTAAAGTGGTAACAGCACTAACGCAAACTGAATGGAGCTGCTTGAAAAGGTAAAAATTGAGCTACCATATGATGCGGCAGGGCACCTCTTGGGCCTATAACGTAAGACCACCAGAATAGGAAAGACAGAGGCAGTCAAATGTGCACTGCAGCAATACTGAAATAGCCAAGACATGGAAGCAAAAAAAGGTCTATAAACAGATGAATGTACAAAGAAGAATTGGTATATGGACAGAATGGAATAGTAGAACTGGGAAAAAAATGAACAATGCCGTTTTCAGGACTACAGTTGAGCCTATAAATAATCATATAAGGTTAAGTAAGTCAAAAGGGTATGACAAATATCCTATGATATCATTTATACATGTTATCCTAAGATTGCTACCAATGAACATATTTCCACAGAAAAAGACACTCACAGACTTATCAAATAAACTAATGGTTAGCCAAAATGACACGTGGGAGGATGGGTAACTTAGGACTATGGGGTTAACATACATATACTAATGTATGTTAAATGTATATAAACATATAACATATAAACTGTATGAATTATATAATCACCAATACCTTTAAAATATACATTTTGTAATCACATACATGCTAACAGGATCCGAAGATGAACAGACATACGTATGAATCACTGGGCAGATTCTGTACAGACAGGCAATCAAAACACTCTAATCAAATTTCCTCCGATAAGAAATAGAAATTAAATTTAAAAAACAAACATAAGTAAGGCGACATAAACTTCTGTGGGCTTGTCCCAGCACATTCCACTCTAATTTACAACCTTGGAACACTACCTCCAGGAAGACTCTGTTGCCGTAGTAACAAGAGTTGAGAACGTAATAATGCTGCCGCCTTTGGCAGTTTCCCACAACAGCATCTTTACACCCAGTGCTAATGGTTGCTTAATAGTCACAAGGACTGCAGGGGTCTAAATGACACCTGCCCTCAAAAAATGCTCTGGGGTAGGGAATAGGCAAGAAAATTCAACACATGAGAAATTTTTCAAGAAGTCAATATGAAGAGGGAAGTTGTACTCACTCTTTAACAAAAAAAGGAAAAGAAGAAAAAGGATATGCCTAAAGATCAGTATAAGGAATTATTAGCCACATGCGTATCCAACCTCCAAAAAGGATTCAGCTCACACCAGTCAAATGGCCATCAGCAAAAATCTACAAACTATAAATGCTGAAGGGGTTTTAGAGATCTTTGTACCTTCTAGCTGCTGTTGGGATGTAAAGTGGTAACAGCACTAACGAAAACTGAATGGAGCTGTTTGAAAAGGTAAAAATTGAGTTACCATATGATGCGGCAGGGCACCTTTTGGGCCTATAACCTAAGACCACCAGAATCGGAAAGACAGAGGCAGTCAAACGTGCACTGCAGCAATACTGAAATAGCCAAGACATGGAAGCAAAAAAAGGTCAATAAACAGGTGAATGGACAAAGAATAAGTGGTATATGGTCAGAATGCAATATCAGTCACGAAAAAAATAAAAGGATCGTATATGCAGCACTAGAGATGAGCCTAGAGATAATCACACAACCTTAAGTAAGTCAGAATGCAAAAGACAAATGTCCTATGATATCACTTATGTTATCTGAAAATTCATAAAAATGAACATATTTCCATAGAGAAAGACAATCTCAGATTGAGAAGACAAACTTATGGTTAATCCAAAGAAAAGGTGTGAGGAATGGATAAATTAGGATATTGGGGTTAACACACATATACTAATACTTATAAAATATATAATCCCAAAGACCTATGGAATACCAAGAGTGGTCTACTCAACACTCTGTAATAACCTACATGGAAACAGACCCGAAGATCAATAGATGTATGTATATGTGTAAATGAACAAGATTCTGTACACCTTGAACAAAAGGCCTTTTTTCAATCAAATTTGCTCTGATCAAAACTACAACTTAAAGTCACAAACAAGAATTAAGGAAGCTAAAATTTATGGGGTTTTGTCCTGGCACATTCCACTCTAATCTGCAACCTAAAAGCACAACTTGCAGCAAGGTTCTGTTTCCCTAGCAAGCAGAGTTGGCAACGTAGAAATGCTGCCACCCTAAGGCCGTTTCCTCAAACAGCAGCTTTAAATCTACTGCTAATAGTCACTAATATTCACAAGGACTGCAGGGCTATAAATGACTCATGCCCTCAAAAAATGTCCTGGGGTAGGGAATGGCCAAAAAAATCCAAACGCGGCAAATTTTTCAAGAAGGCAATATGAAGTTGTAAGTTTAGCTCAATCTTAAAAAAAATGAAAAGGACATTGATAAACAAAACATCAGGAATTATTAGACTCATTGAAATCCAATCTACACAAAGGTATCACCTCACACCAGTCAGAATGACCATCAGCAAAAAGTCAACAAACAATAGATGTTGAGGAAGTTGTGGAGAATAGCGTAACCTCTCGGTCTAAGTGGGATGTAAAGGGGTAACAGTCAATAATAGGAACAGAATGGCAGTGCGTTTAAAGGTAAAAATTGAGTCACCATATGATCTGGAAGGCCCACTATTGGGCCTGTAACCTGTGAAAGCCAGAACCAAAAAACACGGGATGGAAAATCGTGTATTGCAGCAGTATTTACAATAACCAAGACATGGAAGCCACAAAAATGTCCATCATCAGATGAATGGATGAAAAAGTGGTCCATGTACACAATGCAATATTAGACACAGAAAATAATGAAACAGTGCCGTTTGCAGCACCATAGATGAGGCTACAGATAATCACACAACTTGAAGTAAGTCAGAAAGTGAGAGACACATATCCTATGATATCACGTATAGGTGTTATCTAAAAATTGATAGGAATGAACCTATTTCCACAGAGAAGGACACTCACGTGTTCAGAAAACAAGCTTGTGGTTAACCAAATGGAAAGGTGTGAGGAACGTATAACGGAGGGTAGTGGGTTCAACAGACATATGCTAATACTTATAAAATATATAATCATCAAAGACATACCGAATACCAAGAGAGGTCTACACAACATTCTGTAATAACCTATATGGCAACGGGATCCAAACATGAAAAGATATATGTATCAATGAAAGAGACTCTGTACACCTAGAGCAAACACAATATTGCAATCAAATTTGCTCTGAGAAAAATGAAAATTTAACTAAGAATACCAACAACAAATAAGTAGACATAGTTTTGGGGGGTTTGTCCTGGCACATTCCACTCTACTTTACAACCTACAAACAGGACTTCCAGGAAGGCTATGTTGCCCTAGTAACCAGAGTTGGGAATATAGAAATGCTGCCTCCTTGTGGCCGTTTCCTGCAACAGCAGCTTTAAATCCAGAGCTAATGGTCATGTAATATTCACAATTACTACAGGGCTGTAAATGACACCTGCCCTCAAAAAATGTCCTGGTGCAGGTAACGGCCACAGGAATTCAGAACATGGCACATTTTTCAAGGAAACAATTTGAAGAGGTAAGTTTCTGTGTTTCACTTAAAAGAAAAAAAAAGGAAAACGGACGTAGATAAAAGCTCAATATCGGGAATTATTAGATGCATGCAAATTGAAACTACAAAAAGGTATCACCACGCAACACTCAAAATGCCATCAGTAAAAAGTCTACAAACAATAAATCCTGAAGGGGCTTTAGAGATCCGTGTACCCTCTAGTTGCTGGTGGATGTAAACTGGTAACAGCCAGTAGTGAGAACAGAATGGAGGTGCGTTGAAAGGTAAAAATTGAACTACCATATGATCTAGTAGGCCCACTGCTGGGCCTAACCCCTGAGAAGACCAGAATCCCAAAGACACAGGCTGGCAATCCTGCACTGCATCAATATTTAGCATAGCCAAGACTTGGAAGTAACCAAAATGCCCATCAACAGGTGAATGTAAAAAGAAGAAGTGGTCCATGGACACGGTGGAATATTCGCCATGGAAAAGAATGAAACACTGCTCTTTGCAGGACCTTAGATGAGCCTAGAGATAATCACAGAATATGAGGTAAGTCGGAAAGCAGACGACAAATATCCTGTGATATCACTTCTAGGTGTTACCTAACAACTGACACATATGAACATACTTCCACAGAGAAAGACTCTCACAGACTTAGAAAACAAACCACGGTTATCTCAAAGGAAAGGTGGGAGGAATGGATACATTAAGATTACGGTTACCATACGTATACAAATACATATTAAACACATGTGTCAAAAAGAACGACCATATAACAAGGGAGGTCTACTGAACGCTCTGTAATAATTTACATGGGGGCTTGCCTGGTGGCACCGTGGTTAAGAATCCGCCTGCCAATACAGGGGACACTGGTTCGGGAACATCCCACATGCTGCAGAAGCAGGAAATGCAAATCAGCACTACTAAGAAGTCTCACTTCTCAGCAGTCAAAAGGGCCATCCTAAAAAAGTGTAAAAACCAGAAATGCAGGACAGGCCAGGGAGAAATGGGAACCTTGTTATGCTGATGGGCGGGATGTAAATTCCCAACGGCCACTCTGGAGAAGTGTATGGTGTTTCCCAAAACATCTACAAAACACAGCTAGAGAGCATAGGACACTTCCACTCATGGGCATATAAATTGGGAAAACTTCAAATCAACAAGACACAGGCACCCCAAAGTTTAGGGCTGCTCTTTTTACAAGAATCTCCACTTCACTACAACTTAAATATCCCAGGAAAGAGAAAAATGGATAAAGAAGCTGTGGTACTTATGTACAATGGAATATCACTCAGCCATGAAATCAATGTCATAAGGCTAGTAGCAGCATGATGAGTGGATTTAGGTACGATGATTCTAAGTGAAATAAGTCACACAGAAAAAGACACTTATCATAAGATATCACTTATAGAGGGAATGTAAAAATCGCTTCACATGAACTGAATTACAAAACAGAACAGAGTCACACATTTAGAAAACACACTATGGCTGCTTAACGGGAAAGGTGAGGTGGGGTGATGCATAAAACAAGGGTTTGAAATTAGCACAGATACCATTCCATAAACTAAATATGTAATAGACAAGACCTACTTCTTGCTCGGTGAACTGGACTCAACACCCCCTATTTACCGCCCAAGAATATATCTGACTAGTAAGAATCTTAAAACCTATATATTGATATCTCCCTGTAAGTGAATCAAGTGGGCGTAAAGCAGCATAAACACAGCAGTGAAAATCAGCTAAACCCTTCTATAAAGATAAGTTACAAAAAAAAAACAAAGATAGTAAAAGAGAGAGAAATTCTTACAAAATTCGTTCAGGGGCTGTGATGCAACCTGGACTGACCATATCTAGACCCACAGCTGGATGTGACATAAGGGTGGACACTCTAGGGGCTGAGAGGATTGGTGAGGTTGGGGGAGCAAATGCAGACCCTTTAAAGTAATACTGCGTGGTACCCATTGCATGGGTCCCAAATCTCCAGGTTCAAGGGAATCTTCCTACAGTGAAAACATGCATGGGAAACCCAGAGGATGGTACACCGTGTGATCGGGAAAGGTTTCTAAAACGCACCTCATTTCTCATCTCCTGGTGCTCGGGTTCGCCATTCCAGCCGCTTTCCTAACAATCTCCCCACTTGGAGAAGCAGCACCTTTAACCTCCTCTTTCGTACAGTTTGCAATTTGTCCTGAGGATGAACGGGAAGAGGGGGAACCAATGAGAGACTAGCTCTAGGTGTTCGGACCGGCACAGGTCAATCTAATTTGCCATCAGGAAGAAGAATTAACCACAGGCTCAGCCTGACCCCGGAACCAGAATAGGGCCTGAAGCAATCCTGCGCTTTTGTGGCCAGCTCCCAAAAAAGCGAGTTGAAAAATGGAGCTCAGGGGCACTGCAATTCACAAACCTGCAGAGTTATAAATGATAACTATCGTCCAAAAATATATTGAGGGAAGGCAACGAAGAGGATTTGAAAGTAAGGCAGAACTGCAGGAAACAGATTTCAGGAGGTAGATTCGACTCGCCTTTAAAGCACATGAAATGCGGCAAAACGTCGACAATGAGGCCCTTGGCCAAAAAGGGCGTATGCGTTTTTTCCTGAATTCAGGAAAAAACGCATACGCCCTTTTTGGCCAACCAAGCAAGCGGGAAATCCAAATCAGCACTACAAAAATGTCTCACTTCCCATCGGTCAAAAGGGCCATCCTGAAAAAGTGTAAAAGCCAGAAATGCAGGACAGGCCAGAGAGAAAAGGGAGCCTTGTTACGCTGATGGGCGGGATGTAAATTGCCAACGGCCACTCTGGAGAAGTGTATGGTGTTTCCCAAAACATCTGAAAAACACAGCTAGAGAGCATAGGGCACTTCCACTCATGGGCGTATAAATTGGGAAAACTAAAAATGAACAAAACAGAGGCACCCCAAAGTTTAGGGCTGCTCTGTTTACAAGAGCCTCGACTGGCATACAATGTAAATGACCTTGGAAGGAAAAAATGGATTAAGGAGATGCGGTACTTAGGTAAAATGGAATATTTCTCAGCCATGACATGAATGAAAGAAGGCCAGTTGCAGCAACTCGGGTGGACTTAGGTACGATCATTCTAAGTGATATAAGTCAGACAGTAAAAGAGACTTATCATAAGATATCACTTATAGGTGAAATCTAAAAATGGCTACACATGAACTAAATGACAAAACAGAAACAGCGTCACACATTTAGAAAACACACTTATGGCTGCTAAAGGGGAAAGCTGGGGTGGTGTGAGGCATAAACCAGGAGGTTGAAATTAGCATAGATACCGTTCCATAGCCCAAATAGGTAATTGACAAGACCTACTCTATAGCTCAAAGCACTTTAGTGAGCACACTTTCGTCACCAGAATAGAATATAGAAGACTGGTAAGAATCTGAAAAGGAATTGATTGATGTCTCTCTGTAAGTGAATCAAGTGGATGTACAGAAGGAAGAAACACAGCATTGAAAATCAGCTATACCCCATTATAAAACTAAATTAGAAAAGAAAAAAGAGATACAAAGACAGTGAGAGGGAGAGAAATTCTTACAAAATTCATTCAGGGGCTGTGATGCAACCTGGATTGACCACATCTAGACCCACAGAAGAAACCTCCAGAACAAAGGTTCAAGGATAGTGTCTCCAGCGTGTTAGAAAGCTTGCAAGAAAGGCAGTGTGGCTGGAGCACAGTGAGCAAAGGAGAGAACAGTGAATGGAGAAGTGACTTCTTCACTTGTTTCCTTCTAGAGTTTAACAATAAGTTATTTGATCAGACTTTTCTTTTAAAAAAATCACTTCCTTGAATAACAATAGCCAAATAAATATAGGAATTGTTTTGATATTTCTTATTCTTCATAACAATGCTAATGGTGAATTGCATTTATATTATTAAATATATTATTCTATGATAAATGGACCTCATTGGGACTTATAAAAGGTCAATGGACAGGACCCAATTTATATATTCTGCCTTAAGTGAGAGAGTCACTTCAGTTTTAAGGACACATACAGACTGAAAGTGAAGGGATGCAAAAAGGCATTCCATGCAAACGGAAACCAAAAGAAAGCTGAGGTAATATATAATACAAGATAGACTTTAAGACAAAGATTGTAATAAGAGACAAAGAAGGTCATTATATAATTATAAAGCAGTCAATCCAACAAGAGAATGTAACATTTGTAAATATTTATGCACCCCAAAAAGGAGCACCTAAATATATAATATTAATGACACAAAAGGGAAAAAAAGACAGCAATAACAGTAATAGTAAGGGACTTCAACACCCCACTTTCGTCAATGGATAGATATAGAATATCAAACAGAAAATCAACAAGGAAACATTAGACTTAAATAATATGTTAGACCAGATGGACTTAACATACGTTTACACAACATTCCATTCAAAAGCAATAGAATACACATACTTCTCATTTACACATGGAACATTCTCCAGTATAGATCATGTATTAGACCACAAAACATATCTTAAATCTAAGACGATTGAAATCATATCAAGTATCTTTTCCAACAACAGTGGTGTGAAACTAGAAATCAATTACAAGAAGAAAACTGGAAAATTCACAAATATGTGGAGATTAAATAGCATGCCACTGAACAACCAGTGGGTTGAAAAGAAATAAAAAAAATCTTGAGACAAATGAAAATGGAAATGCAATATACCAAAACTTATTGGATACAGTAGTAGCAGTTTTAAGAGGGAAATTCATAAGGATAAACCCCTACATGAAGAAAAAAGAAAATATTAAACAACCTAACTTTGTATCTCAAGGAACTAGAAAAAGGAGAAACTAAGACAAAAGTTGGTACAAGGAAGAAAGTAACGAAGGTCAGAGTAGAAATAAATGAAATCGAGACTAAAGAGACAACAGAAAAGATCAGTGAAACTGAGAGCTGGTTCTTTGATAAGATAAACAAAATAGATCATTAGCCAGACTCATTAAGAACAGAAGAGAGAAGACTCAAATAAATAAAATCAGAAATGAAAGAGGAGATGTTACAATTGATACCTCAGAAATACAAAGGATCATAAGAGACTACTATGAAAATTATATGCTAACAAATTGGACTATCTACAAGAAATGGATAAATTTCTAGAAACATAGAACGTACCAAGACTGAATCATGAATTAACAGAAAATCTGAACAGACCAATTATTAGTAAGGAGATTGAATCAATAATCAAACCTGGGCTTCCCTGGTGGCGCAGTGGTTGAGAATCTGCCTGCCAATGCAGGGGACACAGGCTCGAGCCCTGGTCTGGGAAGATCCCACATGCCGTGGAGCAACTAAGCCCGTGAGCCACAACTACTGAGCCTGTGTGTCTGGAGCCTGTGCCCCGCAACAAGAGAAGCCGCGACAGTGAAAGGCCCGCGCACCACGATGAAGAGTGGCCCCTGCTTGCCACAACTGGAGAAAGCCCTCGCACAGAAACGAAGACCCAATACAGCCAAAATTAAAAAAATAAATAAATTAAAACAAAAAAACCCAAAACCCAAAAAACATGTAGGGAAAAAACCAAGTCAGCCACAACATTAAAAAAAAAATAATCAAACCTACCAACAAACAGAAGTCCTCACCCAGGTGGCTTCAGTGGTGAATTCTACCAAACATTTAAAGAAAAATTAATACCAATCTTTCTCAAACTCTTCTAATAAAGAGAACAGGAGGCAACACTTCCAGACTCATTCTATGATACCATCATTACCCTGATACCAAAACCAGACAAGGACACTACAAGGAAAGAAATTTACAGGCCAATATCCCTGATGAAGATGGATGCAAAAATTCTGAACAAAATATTAGCAAACTAAGTCAACAATACATTAAAAAAGACCATACACCATGATCAAGTGGGATTTATTCCAGGGATTCAAGGATGGTTCACTATCTGCAAATCAATGTTATAAACCACATTAACAAAATGAAGGATAAGAATCATACGATCATTTTAATAGATGCAGAAAAAGTATTTGACAAAATTCAACATTTATTTATGAAAAAACTCAAAAAGGTGGGTATAGAGGGAACATGCGTTAACGTAATAAAGGCCATATGTGACAAGCCTGCAGCTAATATCATATTCAACAGCGAAAAACATAAAGTTTTTTCTCTAAGATCAGGAATAAGACAAGGATGCCCACTCTTGTCACATTTATTCAGTATAGGCTTGGAAGGAAGGAAAGAAGAAGTAAAACTGGTTCTATTTGCAGATGACATGACATTATATATAGAAAACCTTAAAGATTCCACCAAAAAAAGTTAGAACTAATCAATGAATTCAGTAAGTTGCAGGATACCAAATCAATACATAAAAATCAGTTGCATTTTTATACGCTAATAACAAGTTATTATGAAGAGAAATTAAGAAAACAATCCATTGACAATTACATCAAAGTGAATAAAATAGCTAGGAATAAACTTAACCAATGAGGTGAAAGATCTGTACACTGAAGCCTATAAAACACTGACAAAAGAAATAGAAGACACAAACAAATGGAAAAATATTCCAGGTTCACGGATTGGAAGAACTGATATTAAAATGTCCATACTATCCAAATCAATTTACAGATTCAAGGCAATTCCTATCAAAATACCAATGGCATTTTTCACAGAACTAGAATAAATAATCCTAAAATTTATATAAAACCACAAAAGACCTGGAATAGCCAAAGCAATCTTAAGAAAGAAGAACAAAGCTGGAGGTAACATGCTTCTTGTTTTCAAACCGTATTACAAAGCTACAGTAATTGAAACAGTATGGTACTGGCACAAAAATGGAAACATAGGTCAATGGAACAGAATCAAAAGCCCAAAAGTAAACTCTCCTATGTATGGTCAATTAATTTACAACAAAGGAGACAGGAATATACAATGGAGAATGGATAATCTCTTCAATAAATTGTGTTGGTAAAACTAGACAGCCACATGCAAGAGAATGAAGCCCTATCTTACACCATACACAAAAATTAACCCAAAATAGATTAAAGACTTGAACAGAAGACCTGAAACCTTAAAACTCCTAGAAGAAAACATAGGAGGTAAGCTCCTTGACATCAGTTGTGACAATGACTTTTTGGATTTGACACTAAACAGAAAGGCAAAAAAGCAAAAATAATCAAGTAGGACTATATCAAACTAAAAGACTTCTGCACAGCAAACGAAACCATCAGCAAAATGAAAAGGCAACCTATGGAATGGGAGAAAATATTTGCAAATTATGTATCTGATAAGGGGTAAATATCTAAAAAGTATTTAAACTCATACAACTCAGCAGAAAAAGGAAGCAAGAAACAATCTAGTTTAAAAATGGGCAGAATATCTGAATAGAGATTTTTCCAAAGAAGACATACGGAAAGCCAACAGGCACATGAAAAGATGCTCAACATCACTAATCATCAGGGAAATGCAAATCAAAACCATAATTAGGTATCGCTTCATGCATGTTAGAATGGCTATTATCAAAAAGACAAGAAATAACAAGTGTTGGCAAGGAGGTAGAGAAAAGGGAAACCTTGTACACTGTTGGTGGGAATGTAAATTGGTGCAGCCACTGTGGAAAACAGTATGGAGGCTCCTCAAAAAATAAAAATTAGAACTGCTATATGGTCTAGCAATTCCATTTCTGGGTGCTTATCTAACAGAAACAGAATCACTGTCTCCAAAAGATACCTGCATCCCCATATAGATTGCAGCATTATTTCCAATAGCCAAGACATGGAAACAAACTAAGTGTCCATGGATGAATGAATGGATAAAGAAAATATAGTGTATATACACAACGAGATATTATTCAGCCATAAAAATGAAGGAAATCCTGCCATCTGTGGCAACATGGATGGATATGGAGGGTAAGTGAAATAAGACAGTCAGAGAAAGACAAATACTTATAATGTCACTTATATGTGGAATCTTAAAAAATAAGTTAAAATTAAAAAAAACAAACTCATGGATACAGAGAACAGATTTGTGATTACCAGAAGCAGGTGTGTGTGGGGGGTAGGGGGGTGTGTGGGAAAATGGGAGAAATGAGTCAAGGTGGTGCAAAGGTACAAACTTCCAGTTGTAAGATAAATAAGTCCTGGGAATGTAATATACAGCATGGTGACTACAGTTAACAATACAGTTTTGTATATTTAAAAGTTGCTAAGAGAGTAGATCTTAAAAGTTCTCGTCACAAGGAAAAAAATTGTTATTATGTGCTGTAATGGATGTTAACTAAACTCACGGTAATCACTTCGCAATATAAACATGTATCAGATAATTATACCGTATGACTAAAACTAATACAATGTTATATGTCATTTATATCTCAATAAAAAAAATTCTGCATAGAGCCCAAATGGCCAGGTCTTTATACTGCCACTTTGCTCAGTCAGTAGAAGTGGGCTGCCCTGGGAAGGGCCTAACCTCCACAGAGGTGGTTCTCTGCAGCTGAGACAGAAGGAGCTGATAGCTAGAGGCTGTCTGCAGACCACATCTGAAAGGTACACTCAAATATCTACCACAGTAACTTATATAAATGTTTCAGTACGGGGCACTTAGGATTAAGGCTGCTACTAGTAATACAAAAAAGAATTGAAAAAATTAATTTTGAAAAATCCAGTTTTAGAATAAACATGAAATAGATAAACTACCAAGTTCTAAAGGTAAAGTTCAAGGCAATGAAAAACATTCAGAGACCTCATCCTACTGCTCCCATTTTAGTATTTCCATTAATGTTGGCTAGTTCCAGAATTAGCTTAAGTTTTTCTGGTGATTAGTGTCATCTCTTGGTATAGCACACAAGAGTTTTAAAACATTAGGTTTTCTTTATCATTTTAAGAAAATATCACTTGTCAAATTGGTATAAATTATAGGTGCATTGGCAACACATAATAATTACTTAAACCTCTTAAAGTTTGTTAAAATAGTTACAAAGGTAATGGGATATTTTTCTCTAAGCAATTTTAATCCAGTTAGAAGGTTTTGGGAGTGTCAAGGAATCTAAGACAGACGGTTATACCACCACCTTGTGGTAAAATGACTGAAGAGCAGACAATTAAATTGTTTTGAAAAAATGCAAAAAAGAAAATACTGATACCTAATACGGATACCTAATATCTAGGAGAAGAGAGATCTAAATACACAGAGCACTATAAATACTTTAGATTTAAAGGAAAATGTTTTGCTAGCTGTTGTCACTGGATTTCAGTACTTTGTTCATTTATAAACTTCAGCAGAGTAAAGCTGGTGAGGCGAAGTATTACATGCTTTTAAAAAAGTTGGGATCAGTTATGTTATAAGAGATTTGACTAACTCAATATTGCCATATCATATTTGAATTAATAGTTTATATTCATCCCTAAAATACAAATCAGAATTTTCAGTACTTTTAAACTGATAAAGCATTTTATATCTGTTTTTACTACATTGTGTAGTATGAATTTCACTGGGATATTTCTGTAACAGAGCACAAAATACTTTCTTTACATATCACTTTTTTTTTTACAATAAAATACAAAAGAATTCACCTCTTTATAATACATGACTTGCCCAAATCCTCAAAATCAGGGTGAAAATAATATTGAAGAGCCTGAATGAAACATTATTGTAATTTTATAATCTTGATTTTAAAATCTTGAGGTAAAGGATGCAGTGCTGGAAATAGGTGATTTTAAGCATCTTTTAAGCAGAGCAGTGAAACTCAAAGACAACTATCAATCAATAGTTTTTAAACTTGTTTAACAGTAAGAATCATAAGGGACATTTGTTCAAAGTACAGTTTACTAGGTCCCAATTCCAGACCCTTGGAATTAGAATCTTCAGGTTAGGACTCTGCAAAAATTACTTATGGAAAAATGTACCCCCTGGAGATTACTGTCCTGCTAACTCAGGAAACATAGCTCTAATTCAACTATAAAACCTAACATAAGACACAGTATTAAAAGACCAGATAAATAAGAATCCCTGTTAATATAAGTGTTGGTCTTCTTATCTGCAAAGAGGGTAGCAGTGACTGTATTTAAGTAATGATAGGACAGCGAGCACTGACTCACTGTACGTAAAACACCTCGCACAGTGCCTGGCACAAAATAAGGCCTTAGATAATGTTAGCTGTGATAACTGCATATCATCATCATTATGAGAGTGATTTCAATTCTTATAATTTATATATCATTTAAGAAAAATTCATTTGCAATAGAAATCTAATTTCTACAGTTATTAAAGCTGTAGAGAAATTAAACTATGAAACAAAAATAAGCCGTTCTCCTGAGTTATGTTTTTATAAATCTTGAAATTACACTTTTTGCAAGTTTTTTTTTTTTAACTTCAAAGAGTTATACCACCACCTTGTGGCAAAATGACTGTAGAGCAAACAACCATTTACCAGCTTGTTCCTTAGTCATCACAGAGAAAAAAATTATTTATTTAAGTGAGGAAACAAAACGTAATTGTACAAATATTGGTCGATAAATGTAAATGTGTGAATGAATAAGTGAACAAATAAGCAAACTAATCCCTAAACAGAAAAGTAAAATTGAGAAATGCAACTCTCACTTGAAAATTGCATATCTTTCAGAGGCAGGAATCTGCCAACTTACTGTCTTGCCAGGTGTTCAAGTTGCCCTGGGCCTGCGGAGCCAAGTGAAGAGTCGCAGTTCAAGCTTTGAAAAAGCAGCGTTGTCAGGGCATTGGGTATCAGGTCCTGGTTAGAGGCAACTCCCATGACATCTCAGACAGCTCGCTGAAGGTAGGACAGTGGGCAGGTGTGTCAGCCAAGTGATGCTTGCCGTAACACGTTTGCAGATAGATACGTTATACGCAGAATGGGCATCCCTGAAATCCTAAGGGTGTTGTTCAAATCCTCTTAGAAAAATATTTCGGATGAATTTTACGTGGAATCCCATCTTCCTACCTCCCCTTCCCATCCTGATCATTTTCAAAATGATGGCATAACTGATTTAGAATGTCCGCACAGCTTTCATGAAAATTTTAGGTTATTTCAATTTTGTTGTTTGAATGTTCAAAAATCAAACATTTATCTAATCTACCTCAAATGTGAAACGTGTCGATATTTATTTCTCTTCTGACAATTTGTATCAACTCAAATGTACATTTTACTGCTTATCCACTTTTTGTGGCCATAATTTTAAAAAGCCATTTGGTGTAAAATAAGCAATTGATTGTAAGCTCCTCAGCATTTTCCTATTTTTGTCTTTAATGAAACGTCTCTGAACTCACCTTGACATTTCCTACTTAATTCTTACCCACTGGTATCCAATTATCGCTCTATTAACATATACACCCAATAATAGCTTCCTTAATTTACTTCACCGTGCTAATAATTAGCAGGAGATTACCCATGAATGTAGGGATGAGGAAGGGAACATTTACTAATATATATTTCTGAATTTAGAGAACCATGATAGTCCATAGACTAACATAATCAGAAAAAAGTTTCCCGTTTAAAAAAAATGCATCTTAAAAAGTAAAATACAGGAAGATGAAACCTAATAAGAACATGAAAAGGCAACTACTGTATAGCACAGGGAACTATACTCAATATCTTGTAATAACCTATAATGGAAAAGAATCTGAAAAAGAATATATATATATATTATATAACATATATAAAACTTAATCTTAATATATGTATATATATATAATGGATCACTCTACTGTATACCTGAAACTAGCACAACATTGTGAATTAACTATACTTCAGTAAAAAATCCAATCAAATCAAAGTATATTACAAACACTAAAAAAAAGAAAGACAAGGCTTCAACAAAGCTTACTTATTACTCAATAATAATTAAAAACTTTCCAAGTATAATGCACCAAGCCATCCACATATATTGATTAAGTTGTATCTTATAAATGTGGTCTTCAATGAGCATCTCAGATAAGGAGAAGAAAAAAAAATACTATGGGAACAATTCACTGTCTAAGTAGCAAATGTGAGGAGACTTCAGAGATGAGAGAGGTGACCTCTGAGAGTAGTACTACTCCCCTGCTAGTAACTCTTCTCTGCTTGCTAATCACTACTCAACACAGTGTGACCCTTCTCACCATCTAGAGACTTCCTCTTTTTTGACTACCTTGACAGCCTCTTACCTGGTTACTGAAGTAGGGAAGAAAAAGAGCTGTTTCCTCTACTCTTCTAAGTTCTTGACAGAGACCCCTCTAACAAAAGACAGATTGACAAGAGAAAAGCATACAAATTCGTTTATTGTAAGTTTCACGTGACACCGGAAACTTCATTAGAAAAATGAAGACCTGAAGAAGTGGTTAAACCTGAGAGTGTTTCTGTTTGGTTGGAAGAAGAGTAGAAAGTCATGGAAAATATGATAGGACAAAAAGGGGTATGAGTTTAATGCGGTAAATTAGGGGAAATAGCAAAGCCTTTTCAGTCTAATTCCTCTTGACGTCTTGGAGATGAGGATGAACATTTTCTCTGGGTATAGAAAAGGCACCCCTCACATAAGGGTCTTATGATCTCCTGCAGGGGAAGGTCAGAGAGTCCTTTCTACATATGCTCTTTCTCAAATTCCTTCAGCTTAAAATATTCAGTATGCCACGGTGTCATATTTTGGGTTAGTGTGTCCTGAACCCCGATCAACAGATTCACACAATTAGTTTCATAACAAAATGGAATTTAATTGGCAGCTCTAATTTTCAGAAGTAAGTTGTTCTGTGGACTTCTTCAAAGACACTGAGAATGTAATTTGAAATGAGATCTAAAGGGTGATTATTAGGTGGGCAAAGGGAAAAGCCTAGGCAAATGTTGTGGGGCAACATGGAAACAAGGGTGATTTGAGAAACTGCAAAGTCAGCATGGCTGCAGCAGAGAGAAAGAGCGGAGAGTAATGAGAGAAGAGGCGAGGCAGGGGCCCAGTCACATCAGCCTTTGTAGGATCGATCCTAAAAGCAATGGAAGCTCTATTTTTAGTAGTTTTTGTTGTTGTTGTTGTTTTAATTAGTCATCCATTTTATACACATCAGTGTATACATGTCAATCCCAATCGTCCAATTCATCACACCACCACCACCACCGCCGCCCCGCAGGTTTTGTTTGTTTTTAAGGAACCTCCATATTGTTCTCCATAGTGGCTGTACCAACTTACATGCCCACCAACAGTGTACAAGGGTTCCCTTTTCTCCACACCCTCTCCAGCATTAATTGTTTTTAGAGCTACCATAAGTTCTAGCAATCCTACTCCCGGGCATATATCCAGAGAAGACCATAATTTGAAAAAGATACACGCACCCGAATGTTCATTGCAGCACTATTTACCATAGCCAGGAAATGGAAGCAACCTAAATGTCCGTCAACAGATGAATGGATAAAAAAGACATGATATGTGTGTGTGTGTGTGTGTGTGTGTGTATACATATATATATATAATAGAATATTACTCAGGCATAAAAGAATGACAAAAAATAGTAACATTTGCAACATGATGGACCTAGACATTGTCATACTGAGTGAACTAAGTCAAAGAAAGACAAATATTATATGATATTGCTTATATGTGGAATCTAAAATCATGGTACAAAACAGAAAGAGAGTCACAGATGTAGAAAACAATCTTACGGTTACCAGGGAGGATGGGAGGGAGGGATAAATTGGGAGATTGGGATTGACATATACAGACTACTATATATAAAATAGATAGCTAATAAGGACCTACTGTATAGCACAGGAAACTCTACTCAGTACTCTGTAATGACCTATATGGGAAAAGGATCTAAAAAAGAGCAGATATATATATATATATATATATATATATATATATATATATATATATATATATATATATATATATATATGATTCACTTTGTTGTACAGCAGAGACTGACACAACATTGTAAATCAAGTATACTCTAATAAATTTTTTTTTAAAAAGCAATGGAAAAACATCGAATCTTAAAGCTAGGGAGGAAATCATGATATTTCCCTTCCAGGTAAAAGTTTTCCTTCAGACAATTCCTTCTTGCCTAGTGACCATGACGTGCAGCCCATCTCCAGTTGTCCTTCCTCCAGAGTTCATTGCTCAGGTGTGGGCATGTGACTAATGGGCAGCAGATCCAAAGGTGGCAGGTAACCAGTGAACTCGGTGGACAGGCTCATTAAGATTAGCTAGACCAAACCGATCCACTTTCCCAGGAATTTGAACTGATACATAAAAGTAATATTCCAGTTATCAGAAGTTGTCATGTGGTTGAGGATCTATCCCAAGAAGCCATGAATTAGTTGGTGATATTCATAAAGTTATTCTAGATTTTGACTTGGAAATAAAATTAGGTAATTTTATAATTTTAAAGTCATCTGTAGGGGGCCTCTTAAATTTACCAGCACACGTGCTACATTTTTATTCAATATCTGAAGTCACAGATTGTTGTCTGATTCTAAAATGGCAAAAATGTTCAATATGAGTTTATTTACTTCTACTTAATGAGGTTTGTATTTTTTTTCTTCCCCCCACACACTGACAAACTTCCTACTCTATTAAATAAAAGTGAATTTCGTGAACACAGTGAAGGATTTGTGTGTCTGTGCACACGCATCTCAGTGTCACTTTTGAACCGATCTCAATTACTTTGGAAACTCACTCTTTGGTCCTCTGAACACCCCATTTCTAATGTGTAGAGGGAGGGTGTTTCCCACCACCAAGAAGTTTTCTGGACGCCAACTGGGTGTCCTACAGTTCAACTCAATTCTAACACTATGTACTTGGAAACAGCATCAGATTCCATAGGTTATGGGCTCAGTCCTACCAGACCACATGGCCCTCCACTGCCAACCACCTCCTTACAAACACACACACACACACACACTTCAGACGTGAATCGCAAGTCCAGGTTATCACCTGTGCTTCTGACTGATTGACTATAGATCAGCAATTCCAGCGACCCTCCTTGGTTTGGGGTTAATTTGCTTGAGTGGCTCACAGAGCTCAGAGAAACATTTACTTAACTGATTGCTGGTTTATTATAAAAGAATACGACTCAGAAGTAGCCAGATAAAAGAGATGCCTAGGGTAAGGTATGAGAAAGGGTATGGAGCTTCCTTGCCCTCTTTGGGTGTGACTCCTCAAATCTCCACGTGTTCACCAACTCGGAAGCTCTTGGAACCCCTCCTTTTGAGTTTTTATGGAGGCTTCCTGAAAGGCATGTCTGATTACAACACTGCTGGCTGAACTCAGTCTCCAGCCCTGTCACCTCCCCTGAGGCTGGAAGTTCAGGGGTGGGGAGGAAAGTGAAAGTTCCAACATTCTAATCAAATCTTTGACTCAGCTAGCAACCAGCCCCCATCCTTAGGTTCTTTCCAAAAGTCACCTCATTAACATAAAAACACACCTTTGTTGTCCTTATCACTTAGGAAATTCCAAGACTTTTAGGAGATTTGTGGCAGGAGCAGGGTTTGAAGACTGAATATATACTTTTTATTGTAAATTGCAACATAACACTCACCAAAATAGCTTTCAACATTATAGACTGTGAACTCTATGAGGAAGGACAACTTGATTTAGCCAATTAAGTTTTTGGTGCTGTAGTTTACAGAAAAAAAATATAACCCTGAATTGTGGTGCTAATGCCACCTGGTTCAATTTTCTCTATCAGCTGACCTCAACTTCATAATCCCATACCTTATACACAGTTTTGTTAACTCCAAGAGTCTGCTTTTGTAACAGGCCCTCACAAACAGTAAAGTATTAAGGACATCACTGAAAAGAAAAATTCCGCTGAGATAATTTTTAAGTGCATGACACCTCTGCCTCCTAGCCATCCTAGTTCCTTCACATAAATTGTGTTCAAGTGAGAGAATGTAATTTTATTTATCATTTTTTTAAATATTTATTTATTTATTGGGCTGTGACAGGTCTTAGTTGTGGCATGAGGGATCTGTTAGTTGCGGCATGTGAACTCTGAGTTTTGGCATGTGGTATCTAATTCCCTAACTAGGGATCGAACCTGGGCCCCCTGCATTGAGAGCACAGAGTCTTAGCCACTGGACCACCAGGGAAGTCCCAAGAGAATGTAATTTTAATAATAAATCACAAAATTGGATGTGTGTTAGCAAGCTGGGGAAAAAACAAATTCCCGAAGTAGCAACCAGGAGGATTCCCTCCAAGCAGGACAGAGGAAGACTTTGCTTGGGAATTTGAGCAGCCCCAGAGGAAAGCTCTAAATATGCCAACATCAGGATTTCCACGAGGAAATGTCCCCGCCAGATCACTCTACATGAAGACCACAGTTTAAGAAATTCATCTGCTCTCAGAGTTTCCATTTGGGTTTCCAATGTACCACTCTTAACTATGAGCAAACAGGCAAGCAACAAAAAAGGTAGAAAAAAAAAGAAAAAGAAAATATGAATTAAGTGGAGAGAAGAAAAACATTATTAAAATAGCATAAGTATCCGCAGAGCCATAAGATATTGCATTCATAAACTAAAATGGATGCTTTGAAAAAGTAACATTCAAAGAACTAATAGAGATATTTTGAAAATTGAAACTATTAGAGCAGAAAAGAAAAATTCACAAGATTTAGAATATGAAGTCAACAATTCTCGCATAAACTAGGGTAAAGAAGCAAATAAATAGGAAACAGTGAGGGGGAAAAAGAAAGGAAACAGTCCAAGAGATCTGATAGAAATTTCCAAAAAGAGAAAAAAGTCCATAGAAAGGATAAAGTCATGAATAAAATAATTTTCAAAAGATTAGCAGATCTGGAGAATATAAGTTTGCACTCAAAAGGGATTTACACACAGAGTGCCTAACATAATGGAAGGAAACAGAGCCCATCAAAGTATATACCTGTGAAATAGAGGAATATTGACAAGGTGAGAGAGAAAGAGAGAGAGAGACAACCAGGTTTCAAAGAAAAGATAAGAATTTGAATGATTTCAGTCACATTTGGGCCTAGAAGACAGCTGAGAAATACCTTCAAAATTTTGTGAGACGCCAGTTTCCAATCTAGTGTTCTATACTTTGCCAAACTATTAAGTAGAAAGATGATAGAATAAGGGAATATTCACATATGTAAATTCTCAAAAAATGTTTCACATGCATCTCTTTATTAGGAATATGCTGGAAGATATACTCCACCCAAACAGGGAGTAAACAAACAAACACTCCCTTCTTCCCCAACAAGAGATGGAACCCAGGAAATAGGAGATCCTACAAAAGAGACAGGTGAAGGGAATTAAAATGATAGTGAAGTGTGTCCAGGACCAAAGGTGGGCACAGAGAGGAATGAGTCCAGGTTGTAGCAGCTTAGAAGTTTCCAGGAAAGTTATTTTTTTAGTAAGAAGAGAAAATTCGGAGAAGACCTAATGTGTTTGGATATAATAAGAAGTTTATTATACAACAGAAGGAGGCTTTGGAGTTGAATTAGTGAAGAGTACATATAAAGTTGATAGAATATGAAAGAGAGAAAATATTAGCTCAAAGTTAAACAAAATGTACAAGAAAAAGTGATCATAGTATACTGGATTCAGTCCTAAAAAACAAAACCAAAATTTCACTCTTACCAAGTTGAAAGGATGTGTGTGTGTGTGTGTGTGTGTGTGTGTGTGTGTGTGTGTGTGTGTGTAGTGGGGGTTGAGAAGGGATTGTGAAAAGATATAAATCCTCATCTTCCAAAAATGGGAAGTCAAAAGGTAATTTCAATTAGAAAATACAGGATGTAGAAACATGTATAAACATGTTACATGGAGACACAGAGGTAAACACCAAAAGATCAAGTTGAAAAATTCAAAGTGGTTGCCACTTGGCAGCAGGAAGTGGGATGGTAGAAGCTTAATAGAGTCATTAGAAACTTCAAGCTTTGGGCCAGCCTTTCCATAAATAACAACCTCAAATAAAGGGAGGAAAGGAAAAGGAAGTGAAAAAATAATAAAATCTGGAAGAATATAACGAAAAACGATTCTATGCCTTTCTCTATGGCTTGAATATGTAACAACGAAGGTATATCATATTTATAATAAAAGACATTTTAAAAATTAAGTATATACATAAATAAACAAGTAATGCACAAACACACTGGCCTAAACAGCCTATGGTATAGTGAACATATCATTATTAGCAGCAGCTTTTGGAAACAAAACCTTATTGTTCCTTTAGTTTTATCATTATGAGATTAACATTTTAAAAGGCAAAGAAGCATAAAGACATAGAAATTTTCTCCCACCGCTGTAAATACTATTCTTCTCTCACTGCCTTTCATGTGACAGTAACATGTTCTCCAATGATCACAGTGATTTGTGTACTTGAATAGTACTCTTACTTAATTGCCTGATTCTGCTCATGATACTTCTTTTAAAAGTTAGACTAGTTTTCTGATATGGGGGGAATTTTCACATTCTCTAAATTTCACTTTTTTAGGTGTATTGAGTATCAGAAAGTTATAGTCTTCCTATCTTAATACAGACATAGACTTTGGAACATGACGAGACAGGTTTAAATACTAGCTCTGCCATTCAATAGCTGTGTAACTCTGCTCAGATTATATTGTATTTCTGAGTTTCAATTTCCTCATTTTAAAAATGGCAATTATAATGCCTACATTGTAGGTGTGTTATAAAGATTATAAATAATTTGTGTAACACAGTAGGTGCTCAGTAAATGATTACTTTTGCTATTAATTTAGGTTAGCTAGGAAAGGGAAAAAATGCATCTTATATCCAAATTTTCTAAAACATGATGTCTCAAATTGATAGAGATCATGCTTTTTTTTGACATAAAATACAATGGAATAGTATTGGGGTGTTCTTCATGAACTGCAAACAGCCTGTTTTCTGTTTCCCACAGGAACTGCTTTGGGGATGCTTTTAGGACAGCCTGAGTGGCATATTGGTGGTACTAATGGTATAAAGTATTGATGTGGGTTTATACTACATGCAATTTTATTTAAACAGGGGAACCCCCTCCCCCCACCCCCTCCAAATACACTCTCTGCATAAAGACAGAAATCTACACAAAATATTGAGGGTAGAAGTAGGGAAGGGTGCATTTGTATGGGATGTTGACATCTTTTATCTATATAACTATGTATAAGTGAATAGAAAACTAAAACACTTTAAATCTAGATTTTGCTATTAAGGACAAATGATGAAAGCAGAAAGCTGAAGACCCAAAGCTGTCAGAAAAATCTGACTAAGCCTCATTAGTCATTTAAGAAATAAATCATAAATAGATCACAATAGAAAGGCTGTCGACTCTGAGGGACTGCTGAGCATACACTTTGGGCATCTTTGTGCATATTTAAAGTGATGAAAGGGAAAAAAACCTACAACCAAGATTACTCTACCCAGCAAGGATCTCATTCAGATTTGACGGAGAAATTAAAACCTTTACAGACAAGCAAAAGCTAAGAGAATGCAGCACCACCAAACCAGCTTTACAAAAAACGCTAAAGGAACTTCTCTAGGCATGAACCACAAGAGAAGGAAAAGACTTACAATAACAAACCCAAAACAATGAAGAAAATGGTAATAGGAAAATACATATCGATAATTACCTTAAATGAAATGGATTAAATGCTCCAACCAAAAGACATAGACTGGCTGAATGGACACAAAAACAAGACCCGTATATATGCTGTCTACAAGAGACCCACTTCAGACCTAGGGACACATACAGACTGAAAGTGTGTTGATGGAAAAACATATTCCATGCAAATGGAAATCAAAAGAAAGTTGGAGTAGCAATTCTCATATCAGACAAAATAGACTTTAAAATAAAGACTATTACAAGAAACAAAGAAGGACACTACATAATGATGAAGGGATCAATCCACAAAGAAGATATAACAATTGTAAATATTTATGCACCCAACAAAGGAGCACCTCAATACATAAGGCAAAGGCTAACAGCCCCAAAAGGGGAAATTGACAGTAACACAATCATAGTGGGGGACTTTAACACCTCCTTTCACCAATGGACAACTCATCCAAAAGGAAAATAAATAAGGAAACACAAGCTTTAAATGATACATTAAACAAGATGGACTTAATTGATATTTATACGACATTCCATCCAAAAAAAACAGAATACACTTTCTTCTCAAGTGCGCATGGAACATCCTCCAGGATAGATCTTCTCTTGGGTCACAAATCAAGCCTTGGTAAATTTAAGAAAATTGAAATTGTATCATGTATCTTTTCCGACCACAACGCTATCAGACTAGATATGAATTACAGGAAAAAATCTGTAAAAAAAATACAAACACATAGACGCTAAACAATACACTACTTAATAACCAAGACATCACTGAAGAAATCAAAGAGGAAATAAAAAAAATACCTAGAAACAACTGACAATGAAAACACAATGACCCAAAATCTAAGGGATGCAGCAAAAGCAGTTCTAAGAGAGAAGTTTATAGCAATACAATCCTACCTCAAGAAAAAAGAAACATCTCAAATAAACGATCTAAACTTACACCTAAAGCAATTAAAGAACGAATAATAAAAAAACCCCCCAAAGTTAGCAGAAGGAAAGAAATCATAAAGATGAAATCAGAAATAAATGAAAAAGAAATGAAGGAGGGCTTCCCTGGTGGCGCAGTGGTTGAGAATCTGCCTGCCAATGCAGGGGACACGGGTTCGAGCCCTGGCCTGGGAAGATCCCACACGCCGCGGAGCAACTAGGCCCGTGAGCCACAACTACTGAGCCTGCACGTCTGGAGCCTGTGCTCTGCAACAAGAGAGGCCACGATAGTGAAGAAGCCCGTGCACCGCAATGAAGAGTGGCCCCCGCTTGCCGCATCTAGAGAAAGCCCTCGCACAGAAATGAAGACCCAACACAGCCAAAAATAAATATAAAAATTTTTTTAAAGTTAAAAAAAAAAGAAATTAATAAAACAATGCATAAAGGCTGGATAGGGTGTGGAGAAAAGGAAACTCTCCTGCACTGTTGGTGGGAATGTACACTGATACAGCCATTATGGAGAACAGTATGGAGGTTCCTTAAAAGCTAAAAACAGAACTACCATATGAACCAGCATTCCACTACTGGGCATATACCCGGATAAAACCATAATTCAAAAAGATACATGTACCACAATGTTCACTGTAGCACTATTTACAATAGCCAGGACATAGATGTAACCTAAATGTCCATCGACAGATGAATATATAAAGAAGACGTGGCACATATACACAATGGAGTATTACTCAGCCATAAAAAGGAACAAAATTGAGTTATTTGTAGTGAGGTGGTTGGACCTAGAGTCTGTTATACAGAGTGAAGTAAGTCAGAAAGAGAAAAACAAATACCGTACGCTAACACATATATATGGAATCTAGAAAAGTGGTACTGACGAATCTAGTGACAGGGCAGGAATAAAGACACAGATGTAGAGAACGGACTTAAGGACACAGGGGGAAGGGGAGACAGGGACGTAGTGAGAGAGTAGCACTGACATATATACACTACCAAATGTAAAATAGCTAGTGGTAAGCTGCCTCATGGCACAGGGAGATCAGCTCGGTGCTTTATGTCCCCTAGAGGGGTGGGACAGGGAGTGTGGGAGGGAGGCTCAAGAGGGGGGGATATGGGGAATATATGTATACATATAGCTGATTCACTTTGTTGTAAAGCAGAAACTAATACAATGTTATAAAGCAATTATACTCCAATAAACATGTATTTTAAAAACCCACACCATTGTAAATCAACTACACTTGAAGATATTTCTTTAGTGCAAAAAAATTTTAGAATGTAAGATTTATTGTGTGTGTGTACCACAGGTTCAATATATATGAATTATGTCAAATTGATTACATTGTTTTTCAAAATAAAGAATTTATGATACTTTATATCAGCTTCATAATGTAAATGCAGAAAAACTATATTAATTTTCTCTAAAGTTCAGAAATAGCCATTTTGCTCATTCAGTATACTATAAACCACTAACTTTATTAAAAAGGAATTCATGACCGACCTCTTCCTTCCAAAGAAATATTTCTCCACTCACACAAGTTTAATAGAATGGTCCACAATGAGCTGACTTCCAACCTTAGAGACACGAGATTTACATCCTGAAATCTCTTTCTTGCAAAAATGTCCAATTAGCATCCTAGCATTACAGAAAAGAAATTGCCTTTTTTCCAGATCTCAAATTCCATACAACTTTAGTCAAGACATCATGTATTTTTTTCACACACACACTGTATTTTATTTTTACAAGACATAAATCAACTGACACCAAGCATTGTAAATGGATGACCACAACAAAAGCAACAATGATTGCAATTACCAAACACGAAACACACTCATACTATGTCATAATATTGACATTCAGTCCAGTAATCCTCCACTGTAACAGCTCCTTTACTTCGCAGTGAAAGACATCATGTATTTTTAAATTATCAGCACTCACCTGAGGTCTTTAAAAATCAACAAAAACATAATTTTGTGTTCTCTTTCATTTATTCTGGTCTAAGTGGTCATTTCTAAATGAAAGTATTTAAGTATGTTAACGTCATCTTATAACATCATATTTCCAATGACTACCATGTCTCCAAAGATGAAATATGAGGAACTCACAATTAGGCTCTACAAAGTTTTACTCTCTGAATCTGTATTACCTTTCTGCTGAACTCCACACTGTTCATTATTCTGTGAGAATACTCTTTTTCTTGTATGGCCATCTCACATGTTCTTTCATTTCATGAAGTTTTTTCCTACAGTTTTATGCCTACTTTATTTCTGAGAAAATGCATTATTTCAGAGGGATATTTATAGACACAAAGACTTCTCTGTAATTCCCTCAGAGTTTCAAGAACTCCTTCTTCTTCTTTTTTTTTTAATACCTAGATTCTGAAGCTCTCCACAAAGCATTACTAAAATTGCATTTACATAAGTATCTACATATTAATCACACATTAATGCATTTACAATTGTATTATGATTTATTGTTAATTTTGGAGCATAAACGTAGCTGTCCTATTTACCACCCTCTTGGAAATCACTTTAATATTTGCACTTAGGACTTGAAAGAGAATGGATAAATAAAAACCTGAAGAATATGCAGATACAATTTATATATTTCTCATAAAATTAGGTGATTATCTAAACTTTATCCAGAAAAAAGAAGAGCCCAGATACTCTGCAGGCATGATACTCGAGAATGTATGGTCTTCTAGCAGGAAAACATGCAGTAATCCATGTGGCAGAGTTTACCTGTGACCAGCTGGGGTTAGTGACCTATGCATTCCTTACATGCAACATATCAGGAGTGGAAAAAGGGAATTTGTCAGTTGTGGCAATAAGTATAATGAAGTTTTGTAGCAGGTCATGCTCATATATTCAACACAGGTACAATCAAAATTTTGCTCAATTCTGATAAATCTAAGTCTATATCTGTTACCATGTCTTTAACGAGGAAATGTCAGAACTGACTCACCAAAAAGAAAAAAAGTGTGTTGTTTGTTTGTTTGTTTTAATTACAGTCACGGTGAGTAAGACATAGCTCAGAACAGCTAATGTGACTTAGTGATTCTCTCATCAGGAAATACAGTTTCTACTTCCCTGTTTATTCTCCACACCCTGTAGTCAGTAAAGTTTCAATGAAAGATAAATCTACAGGGCGAAAAGAAAAGAAAACTTACATGTGTGTATAAGATCATTTTGACAGGTTTTACCACGTATGTCAGTGTTTCTGGGGATGGACACAAGCCAGAGCTCCCTACTCTGACATTTTCACTGATGACATTCCCCATGATCCTCAATTTGAAAGTGGATAAAAATGTTTTCTATGTTTTCTTCTTTAAGAAATTAAATAAGGAATGCTTTCTAGACATGATCCTCTAATGATTTTCAGTCAGTGGTCATCGACGGAGGAAAAGCACAGAATCTCATCCCTACAGAAGGGTGACATTCAGTCAGGTAAGAAAATTCTCCCCGAAATCAGAGCTTCATCTTTAACATGCAATCAAAGGCTTTCACAGGTTCTTCATCACTCTGCACTCAGCCCTACCATAAGGGATTGGCTCTGAGAATCTCACATCAGATGACTGACAAACATGTCATAGTACACTGATCTGGTACCAGATCCTGCCTCTCTTAATGATCTCCCACAGGGACATTGGAATATTCTAGGATATTTCCTGGAGCCCTCTATTCTACACAGGTACACTTCCAAGTAGAAACAGAAGCTTCGATTCTCACTGGGACCCCTGCTCTGTCCAACCAACCTCTCTAGAAATATGATGTTCTAATCTCTCCTGATTAGAACATTTCAAGGTCTCTCCATGTGCTAATTTAGTAAAGATAAAAGAGAAACAAGAAAGAGCAAACTATGCAGGGAGCAATATATAAGATTCCTTTACTTAATGTATTTATCTGATATATCCAAATATTAAGAAATATAGATTCATTTCATAATGGTCAAGAAAAGAGGAGGAGGAACCTCCATGCCAACAGTATATATAAAATGGAATCAATATTGCATAAGCTCCAGCTTAAGCTTAGCTACGAGGTACTAACTCTTCTCATAAAGAAGCAATAGTTCTCCATCATTTGAAGCACACTGAGGACTCAGACAGCTGGACACTGAGGGTGTAGTCTCCTCACTCGAATTCTGTACCTGCATCACAGAGCCATGAAATATTCCCAAAGAATTATTAAGGATGAGGGGGGGGGGCCGAAATGAAAAAGATGAACCCATAGTCTGTCCTACCATCTGTTCTGCTGGATATTACCACCATCTTGGCCCAATATGACCTTCCCACTTCTCTCTGGGCCTCCCTACTTTCCACCTCCATCCTCTCATTATATCTTACCTACACTTGGGAACGATTCTAGTTGTTCCACTTATCTTTATCAACAAGTAATCCAAATAGCAACTGTGTATATAACTCCTTAGAAACCTCAGGTCTGACTCAGTAATAATACATGACCTTCGAAGTCCACAGTTTTCCTAATTCCCTTTATTATTTTTTTTCTAATTTCCATGTACTTACACTCTTAAGACGTCCACTGTTCTCAGGTTCGTCTTCCCTGCAAAATCTGTCAACCTAGACATAGACTTAAGTACCACCCTCTAATTATCTCCTAGGGAATCCAGTTTTTAAAAAAGCCTCAGCAAGCCTTATGGACTTTATTAAAGACTCTTTAAGATAACCCATGGGAGATAGCAGTGCACCCATAGATATCTATTTAATACACCCTCAGAGTAATTTTTTTTTATAAAGACTCTTCTGGCCAATGAAGACTCTCAGTTCTTCTTCTTCAACATATGCAGGGTCTCACCCTTCTGATTACTCTCTGCTCTATCCCAGGTCCACTCCCTTTCCTGATATTACATTCTTTCCCAATTGTGTATGTTGGTAAAATCAAATAACATAAAATATAACATGTTAATTATTATAAAGTGCACCGTTCAGTGATATTAAATACATTCATATTATTGGGCGATCAACATCACCATTTATCTTTCTAATTCTTTTCTACATTTTAAAACTGTAACTCTGTATCCTTTAAACATAACTTTCCTTTTTGTTCCATAACCACCTGAAAAGCATCATTACCCTCCCAATTTCTATGGTTTTGACTACACTAAGTACCCCATATAATTGAAATAAGTAGTTGTATTGTTATGACTCACTAAAAGTCACAAAAATGGCATTTTTGGTAGCTCAATTTCCTCAAGATTCATCCATGTTGTAGCATATTCCTAGATCTTTTCCTTCTTAAGGCTGAATAATATTGTATTATATGGGTATACCACACTTTGCTTATCCAGGAACTAGTGGATGAACACTTAGGTTGCTTTCATATTTTAGCTACTCTGATTATTACTGCTCTAAACACTGGAGTACAAATATTTCTTTAAGACCCTGATTTCAATTCCTTTGGGTATACCTCATAGTAAAATTCTTGGATCATGTAGTAATTCTATCTTTCAATATCTGAAAAATTGCCATACTCTTTTGCAAAGCAGCTGTATCATTCTACATTCCCACTGACATAGCACAATGGTTCCAACTCCCTCACATCCTCACCAATACTTGCTTTCTGCTTGTGTATGTGTGTGTGTGCTTGTGTGTGTATGCATGCACACAAATATATAAACATGCATTTAGTGATATGGAGCATCTATTCAAGTGCTTAGTCATTTGTACATCTTTTTGAAGGACCATCTATTCAAGTCTTTTATCCATTTTTGAATCAGGTTGTTTGCTTTTTGTTGAGGTGTAGGAGTTCTCTGTATATTCTGAATAGACATCTCTTGTCAGATACATGGCTTTCAAATATTTTCTCCCATCTTGTGGGTTGCCATTTTACTCTGTTTACATTTCTTTGATACACATTTTTTTAAATTATGTACTGCAAATTGTTAATTTTTTTGTTAGCTGTACCTTTGTTGTTCCTTCGTTTCATATTGAGGAAAACACTGCCAATCCAATGTCATGAAGCCCTTGTCCTGTGTCTTCTTCTAAGACTTTTTATTTTATTAGGTCTTATATTTAGTTTCTTGATACGTTTTCATTAATTTTTGCATATGATGTTAGGTAAGGGTCCATCTTCCTACTTTTGCATGTTGACAACATGACTTCTCAGCACCATTTGTGGAAAATACTATCCTTTCTACTTTGAAAAGTCTTGGCAACTTGTCAAAAATCCTTTGGCCATATATCAGGGTTTATTTCTGGGTGTTCTATTCTATTCTATTGGTCTTGAATAAGGGAGAAAATAGTATAACCTATCCAGGTTGATGAAGAACATAAAGAAAGACCAGGACTGAGAATTAGGAGGGCAATATAAAACAGCAGGGAGTAAAAGACAGTGTGAGAGAAGATCTTGTATTTGCGAGTTCATGGAAATAGGATCATGCTAAAACCACTAAACGCCTGACTTTGAACAATACGGTAAATGTGCTAGCAAGAAACATAACACTTACCCATCTCTGGGAAATATAGTATGGGCATAAAGATAAACTACACTCAAATATAGTAAACAGGGAAGGGTTTTCATGGTGTGAAAATACTGTGGGATTTGAAATACAATTTACTTCTGTTCTACCATTGTCTCTAAAATTTTTCAAAGTGTGTATACAAGCAATTCCAATTCTGGTAATGTGCTTGACAGGTTTATATATGAACTTCAGCAGACCAGTAAATGTACATTCATAGTAGGACTGTTCCCTAAAGCAAAAAACAAAACTCAAAAACTGGAAAGACTAGAGTTCACTTTGTCAACACACTTAAAGATGCAATGATGGTTAACGGTCCGAAAACAGAAGGTGTGAGCATGGGTGTAAGAGGTTAATTGCCAGGCTGGGGTGGGGTGCAGAGTTTGAGGGTAACACAGGTCGAAAAGGCTTTTGTCCTATCCTTGATGTTTGAGGTATGGAAATTCACAGGTCACTACCTTCATTTCAAACTGAATGAATGCACTATTCAATTTCTTTAAACAGGCGAAGTAAACATGAGTGATAATAAATTTCACACTGTCGCTAATCAAATAAGATACTAAGAAAGCTTAAATATGATTAAGAATGAAGTGGACAGATTGTCCAAGATGGTAGCATTCAAAGACGCGGAGCTTGATGCCTTTCATGGGCACACCAAAGTCACAACAGTTTACAGAACAGCAATTGATAAAAAAGTCCAGGACCTACCGTAAAAGATGTTTTACAGCTAAAGATATAAGGAAGGCACCTCGACAAGACAGAAAAGAAGGGCAAAATCTCAATAGAGTCAAGACCCATACCACCAGGTGGGTGGCCCACAAATGTGAGAATAATTACAATTTCAGAGGTGCTCCCAGGTAGCAAGGGGTATGAAGCCAACATCAGGCTCCCAAGCCCAGGGATCCTGTTCTGGAAAGAAGAGTTCCTCGAAAGTTGGGCTTTGAAGACCAGTAGTGCTTATTTTCCAGAGAGCCAGAGGGTTGTGGGAAATAGAGATTCCACTCTTAAAAGATGCTCACAAAATCCCACATGATCCGAGAATCAGAACAGAAGCAGTCATTTGAAAGGATCCCGGGTCACACCTACCTCCTGATCTTGGAGAGTCTCCCAGAGAGGCAAGAGGCAACTACAGCACAGCCTCAGGGACAGAGACACTGGCAGCAGCCATTCGGGGGAGCTCCTTCTACCTCGTGGACACTGGTACCAGCAAGCATAATTTGAGAATCCTCCCTCTATTTTTTTAGCCTCAGGACCTAGCCCTACCCATTTCCACCAGACTAGAGACAGAAGTACTAGGATGCTACAGGCCAAGCAACTAACTGAGCAAGGGCATAGCCCCACCCACCGGCAAACAGGCTGCCTTCAGACCCTCTCAATGCACAGCTGCCCCTGGACATGGGCCCAGCCACCAAAAGCCCCAGGACCAGCCTCCACACCTCAGTGGACAGGCACCAGCCCCAGAGTCCCTGGCCCCTCTGACAAGTGAGCCTACTCTGGCCTTGGAGTCAGCCTCACCATCGGCAGGTGATAACTGCACAGGGACTGGATGGAGCTTGGACCTACCCAACAGCAAACCTGCTCTAGCATTGGGATCAGCCTCATACACCAACAGGCACACACCAGCTCCAGGAATACCACAGCTCAGCAGCCTGTGTGACCAGAACACTCACTTGCAGGCCAGAAGCAGCCATGGACTCAGCTGGGTCCTGACCCTGCCCACCAGAATGCCAACACAAGATTAGGGATACCCCAGACCCTGGAGATAGCTGTGTCAGGAACAGTGATCCAACACCGACTTTGTGACTCCTGGGCCCTGCAGCCAGAACTCAGGACCTGTCTCTTCCTCCCAGTAGCCAGCATAGCCCCAGGACCAGTGACTGGGCACTAGCCCTGATTATCACCTGGACTGCAGTTCTACCCATAAGTGAACCAGCACTAGATTTGGTGTCCCCCAGAGTTGTGCAGCCAGCTGCCTTATGATTTAGTCTCACCAAGCAGCACAGACAGCCTCCATACTAGGCAGAGCCTGGCAAACGAGCAGTCTGGGGGCAGCCAAGCCTACCAGACCACCCACAGTAGTCAGCCCACCACAACAGAAGAGCCCAAGCAGCCCACATAGGGGGTACACCTAGAACATATAGTTCTAGTGACCAGGGGACACTGGGTTGCTGGGACACATAGGACCTCTCCTACAAAAGGCCACTTCTCCAAGGTCAGGAAATGTAACGAACCTACTACATACATAGCAATAAAAACAGCAAGTTAAGAAAAATGAGGTGACACAGAAACACGATCCAAATGAAGGAACAAGATAAGAACTCAGAAGAAGATCTAAGTGAAGTGGAGATAGCCAATCTACTCAAGAAAGAGTTCAAGGTAATGACGGTAAAGATGATCAAAGAACTCAGGAGAAGAATGGACGACCAGAGCAAGAAGTTAGAAGTTTTTAAAAAAGAGTTAGACCATTAAAGAACAACAAAACAGAGATAGGAGAATGCAATAACTGAAATGAAAAATACACTAAAAGGAAACTACAGTAGACTAAATGATACAGAGGAATGAATCAGAAAACTGAAGGACAGAGTACTGGCAATCACTGAAGATGAACGGTAAAACAATAGATTAAAATGACATGAGGAAAGTTGAACAGACTTGTGAAACAACATCAAGTGTACTAATATTTGCATTATACTGGTCCCAGAAGCAAAAAGGGAAGAGAAAGCAGTGTAGAACATACCTGAAGACATACGAGCTGAAAAGTTCCTTAACCTGGGAAAGAAAACAGACATCCAAGTCCAGTAAACACAGTAAGGCCAAAACAGGATCAACCCAAAGAGGACCACACCAAGACTCACTGTAATTAAAATGGCAAAAAAATAAAGATAAAAAGACACTATTAAAAGGAGCAAAGGAAAAGCAACAAGTTACAAACATGGGAACTTGCATAAAGTTATCAACTGACTTTTCAGGATAACCTCTGCATGCCAGAAGGGAGTGGCATGGTATATTTAAAGTCATGAAAGGGAAAAGCCGATAACCAAAAATACTCTACCCACCAAGGCTCTCCTTCAGATTTGATGGTGATATCTAAAGTTTTACAGAGAAGCAAAACTAAAAGAGCTCAGCATCGCCAAACCAGCTTTATGAGAAATCTTAAAGGGGCTTTTCTAAGTGAAAAAGAAAAGGCCACGACTGAAACATAAAAATTAGGAAAGGAAACTTACTAAAGGAAAAAGCTCATTGGTTAAGGCAAATATTCAACAAAGGTAGTAAATCAACCATGTACACAGCTAATAGGAAGGATGAAAGAAAATGGTAATAAAATCATCTATATTCACAATAAGAAGTTAAGGCACACACAAACAAGTAGATGTAAAATATAAGGTCAAATTCAGTAACTGTGGGGGAGGAGAGTAACAATGCAGGGTTGGCAGTGTCCATGTGAAATTAAGAGCTCAGCAACTTAAATAATCACACACACACACACACACACACACACACACACAAATACACAAAACTGAAAGAAATCCAAACATAATATTAAAGATAGTCCTCACATCACAGATGAAGGGAATAAAAGGGGAAGAAAGGAACACTGAAGAAATTAAAGAGGGATTCTAAAAATACCCAAGACAAATGAAAATGAACACACAATGATCCAAAATCTATGGGACATGGCCAATGCAGATCACGGGGGAAGTTATAGTGACACAAGCTTATTCTTAGGAAACAAGAAAAATATCAAATAAACAACCTAACATTACACCTGAAGGAATTAGAAAAAGAAGAAAAAAAAAAAACCCAAAGCTGTCAGAAAGAAAAATTAAGAAAACATCACCATATGCAATCACATCAAAAAGAATAAGATACCTAGGAATAAACACACCTAAGCAGGTAAAAGACATGTGCTCAGAAATCTATCAGCCATTGGTGAAAGAAGTTGAAGACAACACAAAAAGATGGAAAAACATAGCATGTGCATAGACTGGAAGAATTAATACTCTTAAAATAACCATACTACCAAAGACAGTCTACAGATTTAATGCAATCCCTATCAGAATACCAAAGCATTTGCACAGAACTTGAAAAAGTAATTTTAAAATTTGTATAGAAACACAAAGATCCCAAATAGCCAAACAATCTTGAGAAAGAACAGAGCTGGAGGCATCACGCACCTTGACTTCAGACTATACTGCAAAGCGACAGTAATCAAAGAGAAAGGTACCGGAGCAAAAACAGACACAAAGATCACTGGAAGAGAACAGAGATCCCAGAAATAAGCCCACACACTTATATTTAATTGATTTATGACAAAGCCGGCAATATGGAGAAAAAACTGTCTCTTCAATAAGTGGTACTGGGAAAACTGGACAGCTAGATGGAAAAGAATAAAATTCGATTATTTTAGCACAGCATATATAAAATGAATGCAAAACTGAATAAACACCTAAATGTAGGACCAGAAACCATAAAACCCCTAGAGGAAAGTATACAACATTCTTCAACATAAATGATAGCAACAGTTTTAGGTTCAGTCTACTAAGGCAAATGAAACAAAAGCAAAAATAAACAAATGGGACTTCACTAAACTTAAAAGATTTTGCACAGCAAAGGAAACCAAAGACAAAATGAAAAGACAACCTGCTGAAGGAGACACAATATTTGCACATGATAAGAGGTTAACACCAAAAAGATGACCAAGCAAGGGTTCATATCTAAACTACAGAAACAGCACATACAACTCAATATCAAAAAAACACCCAAAATCTTTTTTAAAAAAATGAGAAGACCTAAATAGACATTTTTCCAAGGAAAAAATACAGATAGACAGCCAGAACTCACAAAGATGCTAAACATAGCTAATCGGCAGTAAAATGCAAATCAAAACTACGAGATCTATCACCTCAGTCTTGTCAGAAAGGCTGTCATCAAAAAGATCACAAATAACAAAGGTTAGTGAGGATGTGGAGAAAGGGAAACTCTTGTACACTCTTGATGTGAATGTGAAGTAGTGCAGCTACTGTGGAAGGCAGAATGGAGGTTCCACAAAAAACTAAAAATAGAACTACCATAATATCCAGCAATTTCACTGTTGGGTATATCAGAAGAAAACAAAAACACTATTTCAAAAAAATAACTGCACCCCAATGTTCATAACAGTGTTATTTGCCATAGCCAAGATATAGAGTCAAACTAAGTGTTCATCAATAGCTTAGTGGATAAAAAAGATTTTTTATGATGACTTCCGCAAAAAATGAAATTTTGCCATTTGCAAGAACATGGATGGACTTGGAGGGTATTATGCTTAGTAAAATAAGCCGCAGAGAAAACAAGCATGGTATGTTATGAGAAAAAAAGCATGGTATGTTATGAGAAAACAAGCATGGTATGTTATCATTTACACGTGGCATCTAAAAATTTGAATACAACACAAACAACAACAACAAAAAAACAGACTCACAGATTAAAGAACAGACTAGTGGTTACCAGCAGGGAGAGATAGGGTGGAGGAGCAAAATAGTGGTAGGAGATTTTGAGGTACAATCCACTATGTATAAAATCAATAATCTACAGTGGTGTACTGTATAGCATGGGGAATATAGCCACTCTTTTATAATAACTATAAATGGAGAAGAACCTAAACATTTATGAATCACTGTTGTACCTCTGAAACTAATATAATAATGTAAATTAACTATAGATCAATAAAATATAAAGTAAGAAACAATAAAGGGGAGACAGATTATTAGATAGAAATCAATTAAATAAACACAAGTTTTGGAAATCAGGAATTAAAACACAACATGTAAGACACAACATTGGCATTTAAAGTGTACAATCTATTCATTTAAAAGAAATCATTTAAGTGGTAAAAAATGGTACCCATTCTCACAATTTTGTATATCTAGGATAAATTACTATCTACAAAAATATGTTACAAATATTCACTCAAAAAGAAAGAGAAAATTTGGATAAACCCATTTTAGTATACAAATTTAATATCAAAGTCTCTAGGTAAAATTGATTTGAATAAGTTCTGTTAGCCACTTCTAGTTTCTTTGTGATGTAAAATCTTTTAAAGCATAAAAATCAGCCTTTCTACATTATTCCACTAGACATACATGGAAGTTAAAAGAAATGAGAAGAGAGAACAATCAACCAGGAAGGTGAATTTACTGAGAAACAGTCATTCGTTCTCCCTCTTCCTTTTCTTTTCCTCCTTTTCCAGGTCTCTTTCGGTTCCAATCAAGAGAAGTCTTGAGAGTTCTGAGAATATTTCTTTGACGGCTTCAAATCACCATACCTACATCCTCTGACACAACTACACACACGGGAACAAAAATAAACCTCTACTATCTACTCATGTAGGAGGGATTCATGCAAAATTAACTCCTACATGGAGACCAACAGGTGAGTTTTCTACCTATTCTTTATAATGTCCTTCCATTATAGTAAATCCCACACATTATGAGGCAGAAGTGGTTACGTGAGCTTTTCCTTGAAGTCAAAAATCTTGCATTCATTTCAAGCACCTGGTGATCATAGGGTACAGCCAGAGAAGGTGCCATCCCCCCTGGGGGTGGGGGGTGGCGGTGAATGGGCTCCCACACCCATGCATCTCCTGATGTACAGATTCTGGAGAAAAGAAGGGCGATCATACCGCAGTCAGCCTGTCAGGCTGTCGGGCCACTGGGCGACCCGACCAGCCTGGAAGTGTCCCATCAGTTGCTGAAAGCAAAACTCTGTCCCCACCCTGTGACGTCAGGCAATTTGGGCCAGAGAGTCAGAGGATAATCAAATCAGATAGTCAGAGGATACTCAGAGGTAATCAACTCCTCCTCTCTGCTCACCTCCTTGGGGTTACAGCAACCCCATCTCCAAACCCAAATCTGACCCTGGAGTGCCAAACTGGGAGTGGCAGGTGGGCTCTGCCCGTGCTTCAGCGCCCTCTGGAGGTTGTCTGCTCTAAAGCCAACTCTCAGCCCTTCCTTCTCCTTCCCTAGTCATGGGGGCTGCCTTGGTCTCCTGCAGCTGCTGGCCTGATTTCATTCTTCTTTTTTCTCAAATTACAATGAAGTGTCTTACAGAAGTTTGGAATCTCTTGAAGAAGGAAGATCTTTTAGTCAATACACCTTAACTGTGAGAAGTTGGTATCAAGAATGAACCTGAGGGCTTCCCTGGTGGCGCAGTGGTTGAGAATCTGCCTGCTAATGCAGGGGACACGAGTTTGAACCCTGGTCTGGGAAGATCCCACATGCCGCGGAGCGGCTGGGCCCCTGAGCCACAGCTGCTGAGCCTGCGCGTCTGGAGCCTGTGCCCCGCAACGGGAGGGGCCGCGATGGTGAAAGGCCCACGCATCGCGATGAAGAGCGGTCCCCGCACCGCGATGAAGAGTGGCTCCCGCTTGCCGCAACTGGAGAAAGCCCTCGCACGAACCGAAGACCCAGCACAGCCAAAAATAAATAAATAAATAAAAATAAAAGTAGCTATAAAATGTAAAAAAAAAAAAAAAAAAGAATGAACCTGAAATACTGTATTTTTCTCCTGATGATTCCAAGGAGAGACAGCACAAGTTTTCTAAATCATAAGAAGAACCAAGGTAAATATGATATTCTGAGCCAGAGATGAAAAAGCAGTTTCTAGCACCCCTTCCTCATGTCATTTAACTGGAATTTAAATCAATCAACTGCCACTGGTTTTTAAGTCACATGACCCAACTTTAAATCAATCAGCTGCTTCCCCGTAACTCACATGACTTGGCTTTGAATAATAAGAAACTCAGAGGTATAAAAAGGATGTTCTGAACAATAAATGGAAAAACAACATTTTAGAAAGTTTTTTCTTTTCGAATGGACCATTCATTGCCTACAGAATAAAGGATTCTCTTGTGGGTTTCTTGAACTATAAACACATACAATGTCTCCGTTGGCTTCACTGCCTTAGATTTGGGTTTTTTGTTGTTGCTATTGTTAACATATTTCTTGGAATATAATTACTTTACCTTGTTGTGTTAGCTTCTGCTGTATAACAAAGTGAATCAACTATTCGTATACATATATTCCCATATCCTCTCCCTCTTGTGTCTCCCTCCCACCTTCCCTAACCCACCCCTCTAGGTGGTCACAAAGCACTGAGCTGATCTCCCTGTGCTATATGCAGCTGCTTCCCAATAGCTATCTATTTCACCTTTGGTAGTGTATATATGTCCATGCCACTCTCTCACTTCATCCCAGCTTACCCTTGCCCCTCCCTGTGTCCTTAAGTCCATTCTCTACAGCTACGTCTTTATTCCTCTGCAGCGACTCCTGCTAGGGATGGATACTTCCTCTTATGCTCAGGAAAATCCCCTAGCTTGAATATGATTTGAGTTTGATCCTGTGAAACCATCAGAACTTCCCACCAGAGATAAATGAGGAGATTCTGGCCTTTATTAGTATGCACGATGAACACGGGTGTCCTGGCTGTACTTGCCAACCCTCCTATTTACCCACCTATTTTTATCCACCTTCCTCCCTGTGAGTACCTTTGACCAACCCTGAGCTCAGACTCCTGACCTATTCCAGTGACTTTGTCAGTCTTTCTTTAAAAATGGACAGGTAATGAAATGAAATTAACCTAGAAGCAGCAGCTCAGTAAGGGAAATAAAATCATCAGAAGTTATCTAATCACAGCCACAGCCATCCAGGGCTCTGTCTTATCTCCTGGGTCATAAGAATGGTACCTTCCTAAACTTGAAGGACATCCAATCAACTAAGCAAAGGTGTTGCTCACCTCTGGCTCTTGGAGGGATTGCTAGGCACTCTACCCAGTGTACACTAACTGCAAAACACTGTCATGGTTGTGAAACACCTATGATCCAGGAAAGCTTTTTGGGGTGCATGGGGAAGGTTTCTTTTTGACATCAAGCAAAAAATAAATCACCAAGCTCTTTGAGCACAGGGGTTCTTAAGACGGCAGTAGAAGGAAGGAATGGGCAGAAAAGATGATCTCCAATGAAGTTAAGGACATTTTCCCAAAAGAGTAGGATTTAGTCTCAGTTTAAGGAGAAGACTTTTAAATAGCTGGGACAGCTCCAAACTGCAGTTTAGGGAACGAGTGCTTCAAAAGAACAGTGCTTTAAAAGTCCTGGCAAGGCAGCAAGAGGATGAAGAGTTGGTTTTGCATAGTTTTGAACACAGGAGTAAAGAAGCAGAGGCATCTCTGACTAAAAGGCCCTGAGATCCTATGGCATCAATGGGTCAGTTGCAGGGGCAGGGGTGTGGGGGGCGATATTTCTCTCTCAATGTCTCCCAGGGCAGCCACCCCTCCCTACCCTAACCCCCAGTCCCTTCACCCTTCCTCCCTCCACTGTTGGGTCCCCAGGGACAGCACTTCTTACGCTGGAGCGCTCAGGCACCATCTCTGCAGTCTGGATTCTTCCTGGAGCCTGGCAAGTTCTGGGACAGGAAGACAGGTCTGCAAGCCTGCTGCGGTGCAGTCGGACCTGGAGGCCTGGAGAGGAACTGGAGCCCTGAAGCCCACCCACGTCCTTGAAGCCGAGGGAGGAACACATCCTCCTAACAGTACTTCTCAGGGGTCAGCGTGCTCCCCCCCACCCGACGGTGATCCATACTCACTTGAGGCAGCAAGCACTGCCTCTAACTGGCCCCCTCGATTCCGCCTTAAGGGTCCTCGCACATGTGTGATAGCGCAGGCCCCGGATCTCTTTAGTCAGCTGAGGCCAGTGCTGCCGGGATCGCTCCAGTCCCATCCCCCAGCCCCTCCCTCTCGGACTGTACGTAATAGAAGAAAGAGCACAGAGGAATAGGCTGAATCAAGGGATCTGGGAGCCTGGGTATGAGTTTGAAGACCGAGAACCTAAGGCGCAATTACATATTATTGGAAACTCTTGTGGGGTGTGTGAGGGGAGGTTAGGGGGCTGAGAGGCTGAGTCGACCTGGTGAGTCCAGTCCCAGGACACTACACAGCCCCGCCCCCCTTTCCTTGCCATCAGAGAAGGGTGCCGCAACTCCAGCTGGGACTCTGCACTTCCCCCTCCCTGATTCTCCAGAAGAGCAGGTGGCCCCCCTCTGAGGGCAGGGGCAAGACCACGGACCAAGTCCCCCTGCACTAAGGCACTACTGGAAGCTCTTCCTGAACAGCAGTCCTGGCTTGGAGCGAACCCGTGTACCGCCAAAGCTGGTCTCGTCCTGCAGCTGAGGGACGCAGGCTTTAAGTCAGCTGCCTTGGCTTTAAATCAATCAGCCCCCCCTTTAAGTCAGGTGACCTGATTTTAAATCACTGTGTGCCCCTCAAGCCTGCAACTTCAAAAGTTGGGAACTTCACTTTGATCCCAGCACCTCACACAGCTGAATGCACACTGTAGTCACCCCCAACCCTGGCTTAGAGGCAGGATATAAGGTAAGGGGATGGGCGTGCACACATGGTGATGAGGGTGTACTTCATGGACCAGAAGGGTCCAGGTACTCTGGGCACAGCAAGCAGTGCACGATACAGCAGCTCCCTGGCAAAGCTGGTGATGCACAGGGGGAGCAGGCACACCCAGGCATGCAGAGGCTCCAGGGCGGGAGCTGGGGCACAACCAGCCGGGAGGGTGTGAAAGCGGAGGATCTGAGCCTTCTTGAGAAAGGCAGACACAGAGGATGGATGAGAAACAAAGACCAGATGAAACATGGATTTGAAAAATACACCCTGCTCTTGAATTGGGATGGGGGGCACCCCAGATTTGAATCTTCTTACTCCCCAGTCGCTAGTGCTTTGGCATTTGCCCAATTACTTATAAAATGTGACTGATAATATCTAACCCATAGAATACAGCATTTGGAGTGGTTTTGCGTGTTTATGTTTCTATAGGGGAACAAACTTTTCTACAAGAAAAATGTATATTTTCTGAAATAAATTAAAACCCCTTTTTGAAAAGTACTATATCGGACTTCCCTGGTGGCGCAGTGGTTAAGAATCTGCCTGCCAAGGCAGAGGACATGGGCTCGAGCCCTGGTCAGGGAAGATCCCACATGCCGCAGAGCAGCTAAGCCCATGCCCCACAACTACTGAGGCTGGAGGCCACAACTACTGAAGCCTGCGCGCCTAAAGCCTATGCTCCACAACAAGCGCAACAAGAGAATCCACCACAATGAGAAGCCCGTGCACCGCAACAAAGAGTAACCCCCGCTCCCTGCAACTAGAGAAAGCCCACACGCAGCAACGAAGACCCAACACAGCCAAAAATAATTAAATTAATTATTTTTTTAAAAAAACTACTATATCCTTCTATACATCTTCTCTGGGAAAAACAGAGAGAAGGAGTGGGAGAGTGAGAAAGACCAATACTTAGTGCACATCCCTGATGCAAGTGCTCTGCTGGCTCAGATAGTTTTATGCCCACTTTACAAAGGAGGAAGTAAGCTCAGAGAGGTTTAGTAATTTTCCCAAAGCCAAACAGCTACTGAGTGGCAGAACCAGGATCTGAACCAAGTCTGTTGCCTTCAAAGCCTAAGCCCTCATCACAACAAAACTCAATTAATATTTACATTTATCGAATTACATTGCAACCTGGGGAGTTCTTGGCACAGTCCTGAATAAGAGTGAGAAAGAAAGAAATAGCATTGTTCATCCAGTCAACCAAAATTTTTGAAGCAGCTGCTAGATACCTGGCCCTGTTTGGAGTTCAGCAGTGATCAAGACAGGAAGAGTCCTGCTTTCATGAACCATGTAGTGGGGAGGAGAGACGGGTGCAACTTGGGTGAGGGATTTCACCTTGCTGGGCCTCTGTTTTCTCATCTGGAAAATGGGATGGGTGTTTCTCATTTTCTGGGATTGTCCCGCCCTCATATTCTCTGATTCCATAAGAAGCATTTGTTTTCCTGTTTCTTTAAAATTCAATCAGGCCATGAGCTGTGATGAATGTCGTTAGCTGCTCCCCAAATCACTCTATTTCCACCCATTTCCTGTGATCAGGTCTTTCCCCCAACATGACTCACAATCAATCAAGTCACAGAAGCTAAGGGGCACCCAGCAGAAGAATTCCAACCCTGGCTTCTCAGGAGCTCTGCGGTCTACCTGGCCAGGTAAACTTCACGCACCTGGCACAAGGTGGCCATCCCTGGTTTCACATCAACATGATCTCAGGCACAAACCTCCTTGTTTTTCCATTTTGTCTTTAAGTTACTTGCTGAAACAACTGCACAAATATGAAAAAAGATACAAAATCAGGCATCCTCTGCCCTCAGTGCCTACTAAATGATTTTCTGCCACTTTAATGATAAAGATACAACATTTCAGCATTCCGCTGCCCTTATTATTTTTCATTTTGTTGATATTTCTACTGAATACATCTTTCAATATTTTAACAATGGAACATGTATTCAGGTTGTTCCACACACAGCCTTTGGTGGTAAGGGTTTTGTTGTTATATTTCTATTATGTTTCCTTTAAAAATAATTATCCTGTTTAAATGGATTACGTCAATTTTATACGCATTTATCATATGATATTGATGAAATTAATACATAGAGGGCAGTAGTACAAATTGATTGGAATTGAGAGCCTCCATTAGCACACTTAAATATGAATATTATATATATACATATATATATTTATAAGCCAAATTACATGCTGAGTGAGATTCTCCTACTCTTTTTCACTCTCTGCCCCTCAAGCCTGTGAGAAATGGAATATTTCTTGCCATATCAGTAAAAAAAGGATGTCACAGACATCAGCACTTGCAGCCCTCCCGTGTGAGCCGGCAGGCCCTGAGGAACTCAGGATATGCAAATACAGAATGCTGGCCCCAGAGAGCTGAGGTGCATATCAAGGGAAGGATTTCAGTGAGCCCAGACGCTTGCATCTTCCCATACAAAGAAAAGCGCTACATTCCTCACCTTGGGAGAGCTGGTTTTCCTTAGTTAACAATCACCTTTTGATGTTCCCCATTACCTGCGCCATTCCCCTCCCCTGTCCCCTCCCCCCAGTACTTTAGCTCAGGGAGGAAGGAGCGCAGAGAGACTCAGCTGAACAAGGGGCCTGCGAGCCTGGGGATGCGTTTTCAGCCGCTTTCCCCGCAGTCAGGAGGAGGGGCGCTGACGCTCCAACCGGACCCTGGGCCTCCCTTGCCCCGTTTCCCCTCAGGACGCTCAGGCCGACCCACTCCCCACGCCCACCAGGCCCGGCGAGCCAGGCCGAGGGCAGGGGCGAGAGGAGGGACTGAAGTTCCCCGGGACCAGACGCAGGGGGCCGCTCTTTCTGCACAGCAGCGGCGGGTGGCAGCGACCCCCTGCCCCTCAGAAGCTGGTCTTGCGCTGACGCCCGGGCACCGGACCAGGAGGAGGGTCAGCGCCCACTTACCCGGCCCGCGGTCCCCAGGACTGTCGTGGCTTCAGCTGCCAGGGCCCCTCCAGAGCCGGCAGCCTCAGTGAGGCCTCCCTCCCCTCGGGCTCCGGGGCACTTCAGTGACAGCGGAGGGAAGAGACACCGAGCCAGGAGTTCCAGCTCTGCGGAAACGTGGGCTCCGTTCTGGGCGAGGAGGTGAGACCGCTCTGCCCCCAGGCCTTCCGGGAGTGAGGGCGGCGCTGGGGGAGGAGCCGCCTGCAGCCGCCAGGAGCCCTTCCGGGGGTCCTGGAGGCGCGGCCCGGCCTGGGGGCCCCGCCCACTGTGGCTGCAGCCCAGGCCTTTTTCCTCGAATCCTACACAAGAAAGAAAGATACACAGTCTATAGTAAATATTCACAAATGATTGTTGCTGCTGTGCTTACTATTCTATTAAAGGTGTAAAATCCATAAAACACTTTAAGTTCAAAGTTAAATATGAATTTTTACCTTTCTAATTATGTCTCTGCTATTCCCGACTGTGATTAATGAATCAGAGACTGTGGCATCACCAGTTAAAAATGAGCTTGAGAAAAAAATAGAACTCAGGCCCACCAGACCTACTGAATCACGATCTGCACTTTTACAATCTCCCCAGTGTACTTGTGTACCCATGAATAGTTGAAAGGTACATTTCTACCTCGACATGTCTTTTCTGTCTGAGAAATACACACATTTTATACAGTTTGATATAAATAACACACCCAAAAATGCATATGCCTTTGTTGAAACCATCATTTTATCATTTCTTTTCCAGATAAGTATAGTCTCTACACTGGTTTTGTGGATCACATGCCATACTCTTTTCTTGTAGTTAGAAATAAGGTAGAGAAAGTTACTTTGTAAATATATATATATATATATATATATATATATATATATATATATATATATATATATATATATATATTAGTGGGTAATTGAAGACAGTCTTCTAAATTAAAAGCAGTTCTCTTAACTTGCTGTTTTCTTCTTGGGTCACATTATGAACTCTTCCCGTGGCCACATGGCATGTGTACTTTTAATTTCAGGGGCTGCTGACATTCCAGGATGTGGCCATAGATTTCTCTCAAGAGGAGTGAGAATGACTGGACCAAAATCAATGGGAATTGTACAGGGATGTGATTTTAGAGAAGTATAGGAACCTGCTCTCCTTGGGTGAGGATACCTTCCTTCCAGAATTCCTTATCCAACCACAGGGTTTAGAGTCCTTCATTTGTAGAATGTCTCCTGGAATCTTCTGCTTCCTACAATAGGGTTTCAGATTGCAACGTTTCAGGAAAGATTGGGAGTTTGTGGGTATAATTTATCTTATTCTTTTAAAATTGCAGCCTCCCTTTTAATATACTTTGTAACTGCTTGGGAAGTGTCTATATGAACTGTGTACTATATGCTTCTGTTATAGTCCTTACAATATTTTTTTGCCTTATTTTCTGTAACAATTTTCCATGGATTCTTTGGGCTTAAGGTATATTAAAAGGGAGACTGCGATTCTGGGACTTCCCTGGTGATGCAGTGGTTAAGAATTCACCTGCCAATGCAGGGGACCCGGTTCGATCCCCGGTCCGGGAAGATCCCACGTGCCACGGAGCAACTAAGCCAGTGGGCCACAACTACTGAGCCTGCGCGCCACAACTACTGAAGCCGGCGTGCCTTGAGCCCGTGCGCCATTTATTGTTTGGAGAATAAAACCGCCTCCGAGTGATTAAAATTTAGACCAGCTAGTCAAAATGCTTTATCACCTGTTCTTCTAAAGCACTGATCAACGGAACAAGTTTTACTAGGGATAACAGTGTGATTGTATTCTGGAGTTCATATGGGCAATATGGTTTATGACCTTGATGCTGGATCACGACATTTCAATGGCATAACTGCTATTAATTGTCTGTTTGTTCAACGATTAAAGTCTCACGTGATCTGAGTTCAGACTGGAGTCATCCTGGTTGGTTTCTGTCTATTGCAGATTTCTTCCAGTATGAAAGGACAAGAGCAATTCGGCTTCCTTTACAAAATGTCTTCAAACTAAATGATGATGTAATCTACATTCAATTAATTTATACATACCCTACTGTAGAACAGGGTTTGTTACGGTGGCAGAGCCCGGTAATTATGTAAACCTGAAACCTTTATCTGCAGTGGTTCAAGTCCTCTTCCTAAGAATATGTTTATAATCAACATTCTTTCACAAATTACCCAATTTAATTCACCATAGCATTCCTCATATTAACTAAATGGAGAATCCTAGGCTATATGCAAATCCAGAAAGGGCCAAAAATCATCAGCCCCCATGGATTATTACAACCCATTGCTGAGGCATTCAAATTACTTATTAAAGAACCACTATGTCCATCAACATCATCAATTTATATATTATTGCCCCAATGCTAGCCTTAACCCTGGCTCTCACAACATGAATTCCTCTTCCCATATCTTATCCACTAATTAATATAAATGTAGGCATATTATTTATATTAGCCATATCACACCTAGCCATCTATTCCATCCTCAGATCTGGATGAGCTTCACGTTCAAAATACTCACTCACTGGAGCTCTAGGGACAGTAGCACAGACAATCTCATATGAAGTAATGTAACAGTTATTCTATTCTCAGTCTTACTGATAAATGGATCATTTACACTTTCAACAGTAATTATTACACAAGAACACCTATGACTAATTTTCTCCTGACCCCTACCCAGAATTTGATTATCTCCGCAGTAGCAGAAATCCAATGAAGGCCCACTTGATTTAACAGAAGTAGAATCAAAACCTGTATATGTCTTCAATGTAAAAAATGTAGCAGGCCCATTCACCCCGTCCCTCCTAGAGAATATGTCAATTTCCCTATAATAAACATTTCCACAGCAATCTACTTTTAGGAGCATTCGACAATCCCTAGGTGCCAGAATTATATACAGCCCAAGTCATCATTAAAACACATCTAACAATCTCCTTTCTATGAATTTGAGCCTCTTACCTACAATTTTGATATGACCAACGCATACATCTCTTATAAAATGTTTTTTTACGACTAACATTAACCTTATGTATATGAGAGTTTTCACTACTTGTCATCATACCAGGCAACCCACCACAAATTTAAGAAATATGTCTGACAAAAGAGTTACTTTGATAGAGTAAATCATAGAGGTTTCAATGCTCTTATTCCTGGAATTGAATTCTTCCTAATAATTTTACATTCTCCATGCTACCTACCGCATTACACCACATGCTATATAGTAAAGTTCTCTAAGTAAGCTTCAGGCCCATACCCCCAAAATATTTTTGTATATCCTTCCTGTGCTAATAAACTCTCATTGTTTTTACCATCATTCTACTGACCATTTTCTCAGGAAATATAATTGTATAACAAGCTCACACTGGTTAATGGTATCCCCATTCTAATAAAAAACATGAACCCGTAAGCTACAGAAGCATCCAACAAATATTTCCTAAAACAGTCCACCACATCAATACTACTTATAATGGCTATTATCGTTAATCTAATATACTCTGGTCAAAGAGCACAATGAATAACAAAAATCTTTAATCCAGCAGCATCCACCCTCATGACAATCGCCCTTGTCACAAAAGTAGGACTTTCCCCATTTCACTTCTGAGTGCCTGAAGTCATACAAGGCATCCCATGAACAGCAGACCTGATGCTATCAACATGACAAAATTGCACCCCTATCAGTTTTATACCACATGTCACCATCCATCAACCTAAATATACTATTAATCATAGTGATATTATAAATCATAGCTGGAGGCTGAGGCAGACTTCGCCATACTCACCTGGAAAATATTACACCCTCCTCATCAATTGCCCATATAGGATGAATAACAGCTATTATAATGTATATTCAGATTATAACAATCCTAAACATACAAATTTATATCATAACAACACTATCTTCTTCTTATTTATGCGCAGATCATGGACTACAAGAGTATCATTATCACACACATGAGATAAAACACCTCCCATCACAATCATTTTCCTCACCATTATAGTATCATTAGGACATCGCCCATCACTATCAGGGTTTCTACCCAAATGAATAATTATCCAAGAGATAACCAAAATGACAACATCATTCTACCAACACTAATAGCCATCATAGCAGTCCTCAGCATATATTTCTACTTGCAGCTAACATACTCCACATCACTAACTATATTCCCTTCATTAAACAACACAAACACAAAACAATTTGAACATACAAAGAAATAACCTTCCTATCATTACCAATCATAATACCCACACGATTACTACACACAACACCCATTCTATCGGTGCTGGACTAGGAATTTAGGTTAGTTCAGACCAAGAGCTTTCAAAACCCTAAACAAGTGAAATTTACTTAATTCCTAAAAATAAGGATTGCAAGACTTTATTCTACATCAATTGAATGTAAAGCAAACACTGTATTTAAGCCAAATCTTTACGAGATTGATGAGTTTTAACCCCAGGAAACTCTAGTTAACAGGCAAATCCTCTAGTCAACTGGCTTCAGTCTACTTCTCCTTCATTTGAGAAAGAAAAAAAGAAAAAACAAGGCAGGAAAACCACTGGCAGAATTGAAGCTGCTTCTCTGAAGTTACAATTCAATTTGTTGATTCACCACAGGGTTTGCCAGAAAGAGGGCTCAATCTCTGTCTTTAGATTTACAGTCTAATGCTAACTCAGTCATTTTACCTCTGTTCATACACTGCTGATTCTTTTCAACAAATCACAAAGATATCGGCATTTTATATTTACTATTTGGTGCTTGAGCTGGAGTAGCAGGCAGCCCCTTAATTATATTAATCCAGGCTGAGCTATGCTGACCTGGACCGCTACTTGGAGATGCCCAAGTCTGTAAGGTAGTCATAACAGTCCCTGCACTTGTAATAATTTTCTTTATAGCTGTACCCGTTATGATTGCAGGCTTTGAAAACTGACTTGGGCCACTAATAACTCAGACACCTGAAGTAGCATTTCCCCCAATAAATCATATAAACTTTTGACTACTTCCCCCATCATTCTTACTCCTACTCATATCACCAGTAGTAGAAGCTGGTTCTGGTACCAGTGGAACCATGTATTCAGCTCTAGCCTGCAATCTGGCCCATGCAGGAGCCTCTGTCGACCTAACTGTTTTCTCCTTACATTTAGCAGGTGTCTCTTCAATTCTTGGTATTATTACTTTTATTACTATAGTCTTTAATACAAAACCAGCAGTCATATCCCAATACCAAACACCATTATTTGTTTAATCTTCCCCAACTATAGCCATATTACTATAATTACCAATCTCAGTCCGAGCAGCCAGAATTGCCATACTGTTAAGAGATAGAAATCTAAACACTACTTTCTTTGACCCTGCAGGAGGGGACTGAATCCTATACCAACACCTATTTTGATTCTTTGCTCACCCTGAAGTCTGTATTCATGGCCTACCAGGCTTTGTTATAAACTCACATATCATTACATACTATTTAGGACAAAAAGTGCCTTTCAGCTAATTGGGAATAGTATGAGTCATGTTCACTGTTTTTTTAGGATTTCTCTTGTGGGCCCATCATATGTTTACCATAGGGATAGCTGTCGACTCAGGAGCATACTTTGCATCAGCTACCGTAATTACTTCTATCCCTACAGCAGTAAAAGTATCTAGCTGATTAGCAACTCTTTATTTAATTTTTCTTTTTCTTTTCTTTTTTTTTGGCTGCGCTGGGTCTTGTTTGCTGCACGTGGGCTTTCTCTGGTTGCGGTGAGCGGCAGCTACTCTTCGTGCGGTGTGCGGCCTTTTCATTGCAGTGGCTTCTCTTGTTGCAGAGCACAGCCTCTAGGCGCGTGGGCTGCAGTAGTTGTGGCTTGTGGGCTCTAGAGGGCAGCTCAGTAGTTGTGGTGCACGGGCTTTTTGCTCCGCGGCATGTGGAATCTTCCCAGACGAGGGCTCGAACCCGTGTCCCCTGCATTGGCAGGCGAATTCTTAACCACTGCGTCACCAGGGAAGTCCCTGGTTAGCAACTGTTCATGGAGGTAATATTATATGACCTCCCACTATATTATGAGTTTTAGGCTTTAGTTTTTCTTTTTACAGTAGGTAGTTTGACAGGAATCATCTTAGCCAACTCATCGCAGACATTGTCCTCCAGGATACATACTATGTAGTAGCACACTTCCATGACCTAATGTCCATGGGAGCAGTTTTCACTATTATAGGAGGCTTCCTACACTGATTCCCACTATTCTCAGGTTATACAGTTAACTCAGCATGAGCAAAAATTCACTTCACAAGTATATTTGTAGTAGTAAATATGACTTCCTGCAGCACTTTCTTGGCCTCTCAGGGATGTCACTACATTAGTCTGAGTACCCTGAGGCACACACCACATGAAATATTTTGTCTTTAGGCTCATTAATCTCAGTAGCAGCAGTAATGCTAATAATCTTCATACTTTGAAAAGCATTTGCGTCTAAACAAGAAGTCTTAGCAGTGGAAACTGCTACTCCTAACCTAGAATGGTTACACGAATGTCCTTTACCATATCCTATGTTTCAAGATCCTACCTATGTAAATGTAAAATAAGGAAGGACTCAAGTCCTTCTCAACCAGTTTCAAGCCAACACCATAACAATTATGTCTTTCTCAATAAATGAGATAAAAGTAAAAAGTGATGTAGCTTTGTCAAAGTTAAATCATAGGCTAAAATCCTGTATATCACTAAGGCATATCAATTTCATCTCGGCTCTCAAGATACAACATCACCGATTATGGAAGAACTTTTACATTTTCATCATCACACATGAATAGTGATTTTAAAAATAAGTTCTCTAGTCCTCTATATCATTTCACTAATATTGACATCTAAACTAACTCACTTGCATACAATAGATGCACAGGTAGAGAAAATGTGAACAATTTACTAGCCACTATTGTAATCTTAATTGCCCTATCATCATTGTGAATCCTTTACATGATACATGAAATCAATAACTCTTCCCAAACCATAAAAAACTATGGGTCAGTAATGATACTGAAGCTACAAATACACAGATTATGAAGATTTAAATGTTGACTCCTCTGTAATCCCCACATCAGAGCTAAAACCAGGAGAATAATGACTAATAGAAGTCAACAACCGAATAGTTAGAGATAGTCATTGAATATTAGTTTCATCTGAAATTGTTGTACACTCCTGAGTTGTTCCTTCTCAGACCTAAAAAGAGCTGCTATCCCAGGACGCCTAACTTAAAGAATCCTAGTACCAACAGGACCAGGCCTATGTTGTGGACAAGAGAGCTCGTTTTCCTGAGTTCAAAGACAGGACAGAGGGATATGGCTGAGATATGGGGTGAATCTGGAGCCCATGGGGATGCACTCTCCAAGCTCCAGGATAGGAATGGGGCCTCTGGGGTCCCAGGCCACCCACCACACCCTCCCGAGCAGGATCTGCGCAACATTCCCTGTCAGTGATGAGGCAGCCCTAGCACTTGTCACGCCCCGATGTTGTGTCCTATGTGGGCCCCATGCTCTTGGGACCACACCCCACACTCTGCAGGTCCATGCTACAGGTTCCTTCATGCCTCAGGAATAGAGCCCACACAGCAAGCAGTTCCCTCCCCAACCAGCAGGAGGAGGGGAGGAGAGCAGGGGCACCAGGGGAGTCTCACTCAGACAACAACACCCCAGGGGTGCCAGCGGGGACAGTGATGATGCAGATGAGGCACAGACCAAGAGATGGGACCAGAGGACCCAAAAGGCAGCTGGTCAGGTCCTGGCTCATCTGCACCCCGGACACCTTTGTCCCTCATACACCCCCTTCCTCATACACCCTCTCCTTAAATGCAGAATCTTCAGATGCAAACAGGCAGAGCTTCAGACTGAAAGTCAGCTCTTCCAAAATGACCCGTCAGCAAACACTGCAGGATTCCACTCCAGTGGGTGCCCTGGAGTCGACAACTCAGTGACTGAAGTGGATATCCGTGCCAGGGGCAGTGGGAGGGAATGGGAAGTGAGACTTTCATGGTTGTGGAATTTTCGTTTTGCAAGATGAAAAGTTCTAGGGATGGTGGTGATGGCTCCACGAGAAAGTGAATATATCTGATGCCTCAGAAACGTGCACTTAAAATGGTGATGATGGTAAAGGGTATGTGATGTGTGTGTTTTTTTTGTTTTTGTTTTTGTTTTTTTGTGATGTGTGTTTTATTTCACTTAAAATAAATTCTTAAAATAATGTCTTGTTAATTGAGATTCCATTTCGACTCCCCTTCATCACAAATGTCAGAGGCCCAGACACAGTCCCCTACCTTAGGGGCCATCACGGTACCCTCACAGAGCACGTGGGAGACCATTCTTAGGGGGGGCTAGTCTGTGCTCACCTGACCTCTGTCCAGGGGGACCCAGGCAGTGGTGACCCCCATAGATTAGACATATGATATGCTATGATATTAATATGATACCACCAAGTATTGTCACTCACCAGAACACAGAGCAGCAACCCACTCAAACATGTCTGACCTCATATGATTGTGACAAGATTAAGAGAAGAAAAGGGACCACAGGTTAATCAGGGCAACACCCTTAATGCAGAGGTTGGAAATCTCAAAGGGGACAGGACACACTGCAGGCAAAGAGCGCATATGTGGTCTCCCCGTACCTGTGATCCTGACCCATGCAGGTGTGGTGAGACCCACACAGTCCCCGCACCCTATACCTGGGGTCACACATCCACACTCACCAGGGTGACCCACCTCCCCAGACCCCTCCACCTGGGTCACACGTCCACAGTCCCAGGGTGACCTCACCTCCCCAGACCCTGCACCTGGGGTCACACGTCCCCTTGGTCAGGACACCATGGCTCTGCAGGGTGCTCCCCCAATGTGGAAACAAGCTGGGTCCCTGGGACCTCCTGGGATGGGAAAAAGTGTCAGGTGGGTCTCCTTTCCCCACACTTGTCCCACAGGAGTCCTCCTCTTCTCACTTTGGTTCTGTGTGATTTTAACTGTTTTTAAAGCTTTCAGGCTAGAGCTGAACACACGACCTTGGCGCTGGCAGGCTCAGTGCTTTCTCGTCTCACTTACATGTTGAGAAAACTCACAGGACAGCAGGGCTGAAAGCCGAGGGGCAGCTCTGGACTCTGCTGAGTAGGGACGGTAGACTGGAAGGAGCGCTCAGCAGCAGCCTCAGCTGTTACCCATCGGCCTTTTGCCCAATCTGCGTGCCCTGCAATCAATTCACCAGCTAAACCTGCCTCCCTATGCACCATGCACGTGCTGGTAAATTGGAATTATTGCCAGGTAGCCTCCCTGAGGATTCTCCACGAGCCCCAGGGAAGGTGAACCTTGCAGGGATTAAGACTAAGGCCCCGACCATAGCACTGACCCTTGGAAGGACCAGGTCACCACACTCAGAGGAGAGGCTGCTACGTAGACAAACCCACCTCAGCTCCAGACCCCAGACATCTAAGCACTGACATTCAGATGCAGGCACGGAGCTTCCCAGTACTGAGTCCAGGCCGGGTCTCTACCCAGGTCCCCATAGTCCTAGCGTACACAGAACATGGTCAGGTCTAAATCTTCTTATTATAGACAACACATGGTCAGCTCTAAACATAATCGGTAGACAAGACATGCAGAGGTCTAAATCTACCGTGTAGACAGAACTTGATCATGTTTAAACTAGCTTAGGGCTGATCTCATAGGACGTACAGATCACACACATGGGTCTCTCATCTTTGGACACCCACATCAGGAAACTGAACAAAATCTTTGTCATTAAACATTTCAACAGGCAAAACAGAAATGTTCCCAATTTCTCTGGCCACCTGATGGTCAGGATCCATGGGTGAGCCACGAACTTCTTAGAGTGCAGCCCAGTCTGCTGCCAAGACAGACAAGAAGTGGCCTGATTCCAGCCTCCCAGGCTTCCAGAAGGAGGCGACCACACTGGAAGCCCAGGCAGGAGAGTCCTGCATGGTCCGGGCCGGGAGATCCGGTCTGTCCATTCGGCTGGCCGATTCCGGGCGTGGCGCTCAGGGCCGCTGAGAGCCCTACACTCAGGTCCTGCTTCCCTGCAGCGTGTGCGTGTGTGTGTGCGCGCGTGTGTGTGTGTGTGTGTGTGTGTGTGTGTGTGTAGAGGGGGCGGTGGCTGACGGCTCCCATGGCTCCTGTCCCAGGCACCGCGCTGTGTTCCAGGGGAGGCACGGGGAGATGTAGGGACACAGAAGCCGTTGGAGAGGAGAACCTACCGCGGAACTCCTTGCACGCTGGCTCGCCCCACCCGGGGACCCGCCTGCCCATCGTGGGCCGCATGTCACCCCCCAGCCCCCCACCCCCGAGGACAGGGTGCCTGATCTTTCAACAGCACAGGGTCTCACATGAAGGAGACCCAGTGGGGACTGTCACCACCCCCCCCACTCCTGATACTGTGTTTGGGGAGAATGAACCCCCTTGACTGGGCGATGGGACCCTGTGAGGAAAGAGGTGGCGGCCCCATCCAAGTTGGGGCCTGGCTGAGAGATGGAAACACAGGAGCCAAGTGCAGGGCCTGGAGGCCAGGCCAACAGGAGGGGCACCCCCATACTTGGCCGGGCTCCCCAACTGTGACATTGTTGCTTTAGGGGACCTGGGGCAGGTGACTGAATGTAATGGGGGTCTAAACTGGACCCTGAATGGGGTTTAAAGAAGGTGTGAAAGAAGTTACTGAGACGGTGACAGTCATTGGAAGACAGACTCTGTGTCAGGACATCCTGCTCCATCCATTTAAATCCCTGAGATCTGTGACCTTTACGTGGCTACGCAGGATTGTTGGAGCAGCTGCGTGCGGATATATCTGGGGCACAATTCAGTCTGCAACCAACTTGCAAGTGCAAGTGGTTCCAGCAAACACACAGGTGTGCACACAGGCAGGCACAGCACACACACAAACATATGCACGTGCACAGAACAAATATATTCACACACTAGCATATGAACACACATGCACGCATATGCCCATGGACACACTAACGTGTGCAAGTGCACATACCTATGCACATGCACAGCATATGTATGCAAACAGGCACATGCACAAGCATAGCACAACACACAGGGAATAAAGTGAATCCGTAAAGTATTAATTCCTGAACACAAGTGAAGCTGACATGTATTTTTCCCTTTTCTTAGCTTTGATGTTTTTCACAATAAAAAGTTGAAGAAAAAAGTTAATGGCAAATGACTTTTGATTCATAGGACTTTCTGACATTATTCCACAAATATTATGACAGGAGAAATGAATGTAGATATTACATGTGTCCACTAATGGATGAACGGAGAAGAAAAACACAGTCCATCAATACAAGGGAATGTTTATTCCGCCTACAAAGGAAGGCAATTCTGACACGGGCTGCAGCAGGGATGAACCTTGAGGGCATTATGCTCAGTGATGTAAGCTAGACACAAAAAACAAACAGTGCTTGATCCACTCATACAAGACCTCTAGAGCAGTTGGAATCATAGAGACATAAAGTAGGATGTTGAGTGCCAGAGGCTGAGGGAGGGACAATGGGGAGTGAGTGTTTAATGGGGACTGTTTCAATTTTGCAAGATGAAAAAGTTCTGGAGGACGATGGCGGTCAGGTTTGCACAACAGTGCGAATTACTTCTTGACCCTGAAATGTGCACTTAAAAATGGTTAAGACAGTAAATTTTATGTTATGTGTATTTGACCACAATTTTAAAAACTTTTTAAAAAACAACAGGAAATAGTCCATGAATACCACAAGATGCACAACTTCACTAACAACCGAGGGATTAAAGCCATAAGAAAAATACTGTGCATACACCTACCGGAATGGCAGACATGAAAGACATAGTATCAACTATCAGCAGGATGTGGAGCAATGGAAAGCCTGGTATGCAGCGGGGGGGATGCAACCACTTCTGAAATAATCGGGCCTCAGATAGCGAAGTCCGTGCACACAGACCCACAGTGCTCCTCCCAGTTGAACACAAACCCACCAGCCCTGCACCAGGACACACGGACATGGACTCTGCAGCCACAGGAGCCAAACCTGAAAGAACTTGAAGGCCATCACAAGCGGATGCAGAAATGAATCATGCACGCTCCTATGAAGGAATATTCCACAGCAATGGAGTACATTTTGTTTAAAGGTAGTAAAACTATAAAAATTATTAAAAAAAAACTATATTCACAGGATGAAAGAATCTATAATTCTGGAACCTAGGGATTGTCAAATGCTCCTAAAAATAGATTGTTGTGGAAATGTTTATTATAGGGAAATTGACATATTCTCTAGGAAGGACGGGGTGAATGGGCCTGCTACATTTTCTACATTGAAGACATATACAGGTTTTGATTCTACTTCTGTTAAATCAAGTGGGCCTTCATTGGATTTCTGCTACTGCGGAGATAATCAAATTCTGGGTAGGGGTCAGGAGAAAATTAGTCATAGGTGTTCTTGTGTAATAATTACTGTTGAAAGTGTAAATGATCCATTTATCAGTAAGACTGAGAATAGAATAACTGTTACATTACTTCATATGAGATTGTCTGTGCTACTGTCCCTAGAGCTCCAGTGAGTGAGTATTTTGAACGTGAAGCTCATCCAGATCTGAGGATGGAATAGATGGCTAGGTGTGATATGGCTAATATAAATAATATGCCTACATTTATATTAATTAGTGGATAAGATATGGGAAGAGGAATTCATGTTGTGAGAGCCAGGGTTAAGGCTAGCATTGGGGCAATAATATATAAATTGATGATGTTGATGGACATAGTGGTTCTTTAATAAGTAATTTGAATGCCTCAGCAATGGGTTGTAATAATCCATGGGGGCTGATGATTTTTGGCCCTTTCTGGATTTGCATATAGCCTAGGATTCTCCATTTAGTTAATATGAGGAATGCTATGGTGAATTAAATTGGGTAATTTGTGAAAGAATGTTGATTATAAACATATTCTTAGGAAGAGGACTTGAACCACTGCAGATAAAGGTTTCAGGTTTACATAATTACCGGGCTCTGCCACCGTAACAAACCCTGTTCTACAGTAGGGTATGTATAAATTAATTGAATGTAGATTACATCATCATTTAGTTTGAAGACATTTTGTAAAGGAAGCCGAATTGCTCTTGTCCTTTCATACTGGAAGAAATCTGCAATAGACAGAAACCAACCAGGATGACTCCAGTCTGAACTCAGATCACGTGAGACTTTAATCGTTGAACAAACAGACAATTAATAGCAGTTATGCCATTGAAATGTCGTGATCCAGCATCAAGGTCATAAACCATATTGCCCATATGAACTCCAGAATACAATCACACTGTTATCCCTAGTAAAACTTGTTCCGTTGATCAGTGCTTTAGAAGAACAGGTGATAAAGCATTTTGACTAGCTGGTCTAAATTTTAATCACTCGGAGGCGGTTTTATTCTCCAAACAATAAATGGCGCACGGGCTCAAGGCACGCCGGCTTCAGTAGTTGTGGCGCGCAGGCTCAGTAGTTGTGGCCCACTGGCTTAGTTGCTCCGTGGCACGTGGGATCTTCCCGGACCGGGGATCGAACCGGGTCCCCTGCATTGGCAGGTGAATTCTTAACCACTGCATCACCAGGGAAGTCCCAGAATCGCAGTCTCCCTTTTAATATACCTTAAGCCCAAAGAATCCATGGAAAATTGTTACAGAAAATAAGGCAAAAAAATATTGTAAGGACTATAACAGAAGCATATAGTACACAGTTCATATAGACACTTCCCAAGCAGTTACAAAGTATATTAAAAGGGAGGCTGCAATTTTAAAAGAATAAGATAAATTATACCCACAAACTCCCAATCTTTCCTGAAACGTTGCAATCTGAAACCCTATTGTAGGAAGCAGAAGATTCCAGGAGACATTCTACAAATGAAGGACTCTAAACCCTGTGGTTGGATAAGGAATTCTGGAAGGAAGGTATCCTCACCCAAGGAGAGCAGGTTCCTATACTTCTCTAAAATCACATCCCTGTACAATTCCCATTGATTTTGGTCCAGTCATTCTCACTCCTCTTGAGAGAAATCTATGGCCACATCCTGGAATGTCAGCAGCCCCTGAAATTAAAAGTACACATGCCATGTGGCCACGGGAAGAGTTCATAATGTGACCCAAGAAGAAAACAGCAAGTTAAGAGAACTGCTTTTAATTTAGAAGACTGTCTTCAATTACCCACTAATATATATATATATATATATATATATATATATATATATATATATATATATATATTTACAAAGTAACTTTCTCTACCTTATTTCTAACTACAAGAAAAGAGTATGGCATGTGATCCACAAAACCAGTGTAGAGACTATACTTATCTGGAAAAGAAATGATAAAATGATGGTTTCAACAAAGGCATATGCATTTTTGGGTGTGTTATTTATATCAAACTGTATAAAATGTGTGTATTTCTCAGACAGAAAAGACATGTCGAGGTAGAAATGTACCTTTCAACTATTCATGGGTACACAAGTACACTGGGGAGATTGTAAAAGTGCAGATCGTGATTCAGTAGGTCTGGTGGGCCTGAGTTCTATTTTTTTCTCAAGCTCATTTTTAACTGGTGATGCCACAGTCTCTGATTCATTAATCACAGTTGGGAATAGCAGAGACATAATTAGAAAGGTAAAAATTCATATTTAACTTTGAACTTAAAGTGTTTTATGGATTTTACACCTTTAATAGAATAGTAAGCACAGCAGCAACAATCATTTGTGAATATTTACTATAGACTGTGTATCTTTCTTTCTTGTGTAGGATTCGAGGAAAAAGGCCTGGGCTGCAGCCACAGTGGGCGGGGCCCCCAGGCCGGGCCGCGCCTCCAGGACCCCCGGAAGGGCTCCTGGCGGCTGCAGGCGGCTCCTCCCCCAGCGCCGCCCTCACTCCCGGAAGGCCTGGGGGCAGAGCGGTCTCACCTCCTCGCCCAGAACGGAGCCCACGTTTCCGCAGAGCTGGAACTCCTGGCTCGGTGTCTCTTCCCTCCGCTGTCACTGAAGTGCCCCGGAGCCCGAGGGGAGGGAGGCCTCACTGAGGCTGCCGGCTCTGGAGGGGCCCTGGCGGCTGAAGCCACGACAGTCCTGGGGACCGCGGGCCGGGTAAGTGGGCGCTGACCCTCCTCCTGGTCCGGTGCCCGGGCGTCAGCGCAAGACCAGCTTCTGAGGGGCAGGGGGTCGCTGCCACCCGCCGCTGCTGTGCAGAAAGAGCGGCCCCCTGCGTCTGGTCCCGGGGAACTTCAGTCCCTCCTCTCGCCCCTGCCCTCGGCCTGGCTCGCCGGGCCTGGTGGGCGTGGGGAGTGGGTCGGCCTGAGCGTCCTGAGGGGAAATGGGGCAAGGGAGGCCCAGGGTCCGGTTGGAGCGTCAGCGCCCCTCCTCCTGACTGCGGGGAAAGCGGCTGAAAACGCATCCCCAGGCTCGCAGGCCCCTTGTTCAGCTGAGTCTCTCTGCGCTCCTTCCTCCCTGAGCTAAAGTACTGGGGGGAGGGGACAGGGGAGGGGAATGGCGCAGGTAATGGGGAACATCAAAAGGTGATTGTTAACTAAGGAAAACCAGCTCTCCCAAGGTGAGGAATGTAGCGCTTTTCTTTGTATGGGAAGATGCAAGCGTCTGGGCTCACTGAAATCCTTCCTTTGATATGCACCTCAGCTCTCTGGGGCCAGCATTCTGTATTTGCATATCCTGAGTTCCTCAGGGCCTGCCGGCTCACACGGGAGGGCTGCAAGTGCTGATGTCTGTGACATCCTTTTTTTACTGATATGGCAAGAAATATTCCATTTCTCACAGGCTTGAGGGGCAGAGAGTGAAAAAGAGTAGGAGAATCTCACTCAGCATGTAATTTGGCTTATAAATATATATATGTATATATATAATATTCATATTTAAGTGTGCTAATGGAGGCTCTCAATTCCAATCAATTTGTACTACTGCCCTCTATGTATTAATTTCATCAATATCATATGATAAATGCGTATAAAATTGACGTAATCCATTTAAACAGGATAATTATTTTTAAAGGAAACATAATAGAAATATAACAACAAAACCCTTACCACCAAAGGCTGTGTGTGGAACAACCTGAATACATGTTCCATTGTTAAAATATTGAAAGATGTATTCAGTAGAAATATCAACAAAATGAAAAATAATAAGGGCAGCGGAATGCTGAAATGTTGTATCTTTATCATTAAAGTGGCAGAAAATCATTTAGTAGGCACTGAGGGCAGAGGATGCCTGATTTTGTATCTTTTTTCATATTTGTGCAGTTGTTTCAGCAAGTAACTTAAAGACAAAATGGAAAAACAAGGAGGTTTGTGCCTGAGATCATGTTGATGTGAAACCAGGGATGGCCACCTTGTGCCAGGTGCGTGAAGTTTACCTGGCCAGGTAGACCGCAGAGCTCCTGAGAAGCCAGGGTTGGAATTCTTCTGCTGGGTGCCCCTTAGCTTCTGTGACTTGATTGATTGTGAGTCATGTTGGGGGAAAGACCTGATCACAGGAAATGGGTGGAAATAGAGTGATTTGGGGAGCAGCTAACGACATTCATCACAGCTCATGGCCTGATTGAATTTTAAAGAAACAGGAAAACAAATGCTTCTTATGGAATCAGAGAATATGAGGGCGGGACAATCCCAGAAAATGAGAAACACCCATCCCATTTTCCAGATGAGAAAACAGAGGCCCAGCAAGGTGAAATCCCTCACCCAAGTTGCACCCGTCTCTCCTCCCCACTACATGGTTCATGAAAGCAGGACTCTTCCTGTCTTGATCACTGCTGAACTCCAAACAGGGCCAGGTATCTAGCAGCTGCTTCAAAAATTTTGGTTGACTGGATGAACAATGCTATTTCTTTCTTTCTCACTCTTATTCAGGACTGTGCCAAGAACTCCCCAGGTTGCAATGTAATTCGATAAATGTAAATATTAATTGAGTTTTGTTGTGATGAGGGCTTAGGCTTTGAAGGCAACAGACTTGGTTCAGATCCTGGTTCTGCCACTCAGTAGCTGTTTGGCTTTGGGAAAATTACTAAACCTCTCTGAGCTTACTTCCTCCTTTGTAAAGTGGGCATAAAACTATCTGAGCCAGCAGAGCACTTGCATCAGGGATGTGCACTAAGTATTGGTCTTTCTCACTCTCCCACTCCTTCTCTCTGTTTTTCCCAGAGAAGATGTATAGAAGGATATAGTAGTTTTTTTAAAAAAATAATTAATTTAATTATTTTTGGCTGTGTTGGGTCTTCGTTGCTGCGTGTGGGCTTTCTCTAGTTGCAGGGAGCGGGGGTTACTCTTTGTTGCGGTGCACGGGCTTCTCATTGTGGTGGATTCTCTTGTTGCGCTTGTTGTGGAGCATAGGCTTTAGGCGCGCAGGCTTCAGTAGTTGTGGCCTCCAGCCTCAGTAGTTGTGGGGCATGGGCTTAGCTGCTCTGCGGCATGTGGGATCTTCCCTGACCAGGGCTCGAGCCCATGTCCTCTGCCTTGGCAGGCAGATTCTTAACCACTGCGCCACCAGGGAAGTCCGATATAGTACTTTTCAAAAAGGGGTTTTAATTTATTTCAGAAAATATACATTTTTCTTGTAGAAAAGTTTGTTCCCCTATAGAAACATAAACACGCAAAACCACTCCAAATGCTGTATTCTATGGGTTAGATATTATCAGTCACATTTTATAAGTAATTGGGCAAATGCCAAAGCACTAGCGACTGGGGAGTAAGAAGATTCAAATCTGGGGTGCCCCCCATCCCAATTCAAGAGCAGGGTGTATTTTTCAAATCCATGTTTCATCTGGTCTTTGTTTCTCATCCATCCTCTGTGTCTGCCTTTCTCAAGAAGGCTCAGATCCTCCGCTTTCACACCCTCCCGGCTGGTTGTGCCCCAGCTCCCGCCCTGGAGCCTCTGCATGCCTGGGTGTGCCTGCTCCCCCTGTGCATCACCAGCTTTGCCAGGGAGCTGCTGTATCGTGCACTGCTTGCTGTGCCCAGAGTACCTGGACCCTTCTGGTCCATGAAGTACACCCTCATCACCATGTGTGCACGCCCATCCCCTTACCTTATATCCTGCCTCTAAGCCAGGGTTGGGGGTGACTACAGTGTGCATTCAGCTGTGTGAGGTGCTGGGATCAAAGTGAAGTTCCCAACTTTTGAAGTTGCAGGCTTGAGGGGCACACAGTGATTTAAAATCAGGTCACCTGACTTAAAGGGGGGGCTGATTGATTTAAAGCCAAGGCAGCTGACTTAAAGCCTGCGTCCCTCAGCTGCAGGACGAGACCAGCTTTGGCGGTACACGGGTTCGCTCCAAGCCAGGACTGCTGTTCAGGAAGAGCTTCCAGTAGTGCCTTAGTGCAGGGGGACTTGGTCCGTGGTCTTGCCCCTGCCCTCAGAGGGGGGCCACCTGCTCTTCTGGAGAATCAGGGAGGGGGAAGTGCAGAGTCCCAGCTGGAGTTGCGGCACCCTTCTCTGATGGCAAGGAAAGGGGGGCGGGGCTGTGTAGTGTCCTGGGACTGGACTCACCAGGTCGACTCAGCCTCTCAGCCCCCTAACCTCCCCTCACACACCCCACAAGAGTTTCCAATAATATGTAATTGCGCCTTAGGTTCTCGGTCTTCAAACTCATACCCAGGCTCCCAGATCCCTTGATTCAGCCTATTCCTCTGTGCTCTTTCTTCTATTACGTACAGTCCGAGAGGGAGGGGCTGGGGGATGGGACTGGAGCGATCCCGGCAGCACTGGCCTCAGCTGACTAAAGAGATCCGGGGCCTGCGCTATCACACATGTGCGAGGACCCTTAAGGCGGAATCGAGGGGGCCAGTTAGAGGCAGTGCTTGCTGCCTCAAGTGAGTATGGATCACCGTCGGGTGGGGGGGAGCACGCTGACCCCTGAGAAGTACTGTTAGGAGGATGTGTTCCTCCCTCGGCTTCAAGGACGTGGGTGGGCTTCAGGGCTCCAGTTCCTCTCCAGGCCTCCAGGTCCGACTGCACCGCAGCGGGCTTGCAGACCTGTCTTCCTGTCCCAGAACTTGCCAGGCTCCAGGAAGAATCCAGACTGCAGAGATGGTGCCTGAGCGCTCCAGCGTAAGAAGTGCTGTCCCTGGGGACCCAACAGTGGAGGGAGGAAGGGTGAAGGGACTGGGGGTTAGGGTAGGGAGGGGTGGCTGCCCTGGGAGACATTGAGAGAGAAATATCGCCCCCCACACCCCTGCCCCTGCAACTGACCCATTGATGCCATAGGATCTCAGGGCCTTTTAGTCAGAGATGCCTCTGCTTCTTTACTCCTGTGTTCAAAACTATGCAAAACCAACTCTTCATCCTCTTGCTGCCTTGCCAGGACTTTTAAAGCACTGTTCTTTTGAAGCACTCGTTCCCTAAACTGCAGTTTGGAGCTGTCCCAGCTATTTAAAAGTCTTCTCCTTAAACTGAGACTAAATCCTACTCTTTTGGGAAAATGTCCTTAACTTCATTGGAGATCATCTTTTCTGCCCATTCCTTCCTTCTACTGCCGTCTTAAGAACCCCTGTGCTCAAAGAGCTTGGTGATTTATTTTTTGCTTGATGTCAAAAAGAAACCTTCCCCATGCACCCCAAAAAGCTTTCCTGGATCATAGGTGTTTCACAACCATGACAGTGTTTTGCAGTTAGTGTACACTGGGTAGAGTGCCTAGCAATCCCTCCAAGAGCCAGAGGTGAGCAACACCTTTGCTTAGTTGATTGGATGTCCTTCAAGTTTAGGAAGGTACCATTCTTATGACCCAGGAGATAAGACAGAGCCCTGGATGGCTGTGGCTGTGATTAGATAACTTCTGATGATTTTATTTCCCTTACTGAGCTGCTGCTTCTAGGTTAATTTCATTTCATTACCTGTCCATTTTTAAAGAAAGACTGACAAAGTCACTGGAATAGGTCAGGAGTCTGAGCTCAGGGTTGGTCAAAGGTACTCACAGGGAGGAAGGTGGATAAAAATAGGTGGGTAAATAGGAGGGTTGGCAAGTACAGCCAGGACACCCGTGTTCATCGTGCATACTAATAAAGGCCAGAATCTCCTCATTTATCTCTGGTGGGAAGTTCTGATGGTTTCACAGGATCAAACTCAAATCATATTCAAGCTAGGGGATTTTCCTGAGCATAAGAGGAAGTATCCATCCCTAGCAGGAGTCGCTGCAGAGGAATAAAGACGTAGCTGTAGAGAATGGACTTAAGGACACAGGGAGGGGCAAGGGTAAGCTGGGATGAAGTGAGAGAGTGGCATGGACATATATACACTACCAAAGGTGAAATAGATAGCTATTGGGAAGCAGCTGCATATAGCACAGGGAGATCAGCTCAGTGCTTTGTGACCACCTAGAGGGGTGGGTTAGGGAAGGTGGGAGGGAGACACAAGAGGGAGAGGATATGGGAATATATGTATACGAATAGTTGATTCACTTTGTTATACAGCAGAAGCTAACACAACAAGGTAAAGTAATTATATTCCAAGAAATATGTTAACAATAGCAACAACAAAAAACCCAAATCTAAGGCAGTGAAGCCAACGGAGACATTGTATGTGTTTATAGTTCAAGAAACCCACAAGAGAATCCTTTATTCTGTAGGCAATGAATGGTCCATTCGAAAAGAAAAAACTTTCTAAAATGTTGTTTTTCCATTTATTGTTCAGAACATCCTTTTTATACCTCTGAGTTTCTTATTATTCAAAGCCAAGTCATGTGAGTTACGGGGAAGCAGCTGATTGATTTAAAGTTGGGTCATGTGACTTAAAAACCAGTGGCAGTTGATTGATTTAAATTCCAGTTAAATGACATGAGGAAGGGGTGCTAGAAACTGCTTTTTCATCTCTGGCTCAGAATATCATATTTACCTTGGTTCTTCTTATGATTTAGAAAACTTGTGCTGTCTCTCCTTGGAATCATCAGGAGAAAAATACAGTATTTCAGGTTCATTCTTTTTTTTTTTTTTTTTTACATTTTATAGCTACTTTTATTTTTATTTATTTATTTATTTTTGGCTGTGCTGGGTCTTCGGTTCGTGCGAGGGCTTTCTCCAGTTGCGGCAAGCGGGAGCCACTCTTCATCGCGGTGCGGGGACCGCTCTTCATCGCGATGCGTGGGCCTTTCACCATCGCGGCCCCTCCCGTTGCGGGGCACAGGCTCCAGACGCGCAGGCTCAGCAGCTGTGGCTCAGGGGCCCAGCCGCTCCGCGGCATGTGGGATCTTCCCAGACCAGGGTTCAAACTCGTGTCCCCTGCATTAGCAGGCAGATTCTCAACCACTGCGCCACCAGGGAAGCCCTCAGGTTCATTCTTGATACCAACTTCTCACAGTTAAGGTGTATTGACTAAAAGATCTTCCTTCTTCAAGAGATTCCAAACTTCTGTAAGACACTTCATTGTAATTTGAGAAAAAAGAAGAATGAAATCAGGCCAGCAGCTGCAGGAGACCAAGGCAGCCCCCATGACTAGGGAAGGAGAAGGAAGGGCTGAGAGTTGGCTTTAGAGCAGACAACCTCCAGAGGGCGCTGAAGCACGGGCAGAGCCCACCTGCCACTCCCAGTTTGGCACTCCAGGGTCAGATTTGGGTTTGGAGATGGGGTTGCTGTAACCCCAAGGAGGTGAGCAGAGAGGAGGAGTTGATTACCTCTGAGTATCCTCTGACTATCTGATTTGATTATCCTCTGACTCTCTGGCCCAAATTGCCTGACGTCACAGGGTGGGGACAGAGTTTTGCTTTCAGCAACTGATGGGACACTTCCAGGCTGGTCGGGTCGCCCAGTGGCCCGACAGCCTGACAGGCTGACTGCGGTATGATCGCCCTTCTTTTCTCCAGAATCTGTACATCAGGAGATGCATGGGTGTGGGAGCCCATTCACCGCCACCCCCCACCCCCAGGGGGGATGGCACCTTCTCTGGCTGTACCCTATGATCACCAGGTGCTTGAAATGAATGCAAGATTTTTGACTTCAAGGAAAAGCTCACGTAACCACTTCTGCCTCATAATGTGTGGGATTTACTATAATGGAAGGACATTATAAAGAATAGGTAGAAAACTCACCTGTTGGTCTCCATGTAGGAGTTAATTTTGCATGAATCCCTCCTACATGAGTAGATAGTAGAGGTTTATTTTTGTTCCCGTGTGTGTAGTTGTGTCAGAGGATGTAGGTATGGTGATTTGAAGCCGTCAAAGAAATATTCTCAGAACTCTCAAGACTTCTCTTGATTGGAACCGAAAGAGACCTGGAAAAGGAGGAAAAGAAAAGGAGGAGGGAGAACGAATGACTGTTTCTCAGTAAATTCACCTTCCTGGTTGATTGTTCTCTCTTCTCATTTCTTTTAACTTCCATGTATGTCTAGTGGAATAATGTAGAAAGGCTGATTTTTATGCTTTAAAAGATTTTACATCACAAAGAAACTAGAAGTGGCTAACAGAACTTATTCAAATCAATTTTACCTAGAGACTTTGATATTAAATTTGTATACTAAAATGGGTTTATCCAAATTTTCTCTTTCTTTTTGAGTGAATATTTGTAACATATTTTTGTAGATAGTAATTTATCCTAGATATACAAAATTGTGAGAATGGGTACCATTTTTTACCACTTAAATGATTTCTTTTAAATGAATAGATTGTACACTTTAAATGCCAATGTTGTGTCTTACATGTTGTGTTTTAATTCCTGATTTCCAAAACTTGTGTTTATTTAATTGATTTCTATCTAATAATCTGTCTCCCCTTTATTGTTTCTTACTTTATATTTTATTGATCTATAGTTAATTTACATTATTATATTAGTTTCAGAGGTACAACAGTGATTCATAAATGTTTAGGTTCTTCTCCATTTATAGTTATTATAAAAGAGTGGCTATATTCCCCATGCTATACAGTACACCACTGTAGATTATTGATTTTATACATAGTGGATTGTACCTCAAAATCTCCTACCACTATTTTGCTCCTCCACCCTATCTCTCCCTGCTGGTAACCACTAGTCTGTTCTTTAATCTGTGAGTCTGTTTTTTTGTTGTTGTTGTTTGTGTTGTATTCAAATTTTTAGATGCCACGTGTAAATGATAACATACCATGCTTGTTTTCTCATAACATACCATGCTTTTTTTCTCATAACATACCATGCTTGTTTTCTCTGCGGCTTATTTTACTAAGCATAATACCCTCCAAGTCCATCCATGTTCTTGCAAATGGCAAAATTTCATTTTTTGCGGAAGTCATCATAAAAAATCTTTTTTATCCACTAAGCTATTGATGAACACTTAGTTTGACTCTATATCTTGGCTATGGCAAATAACACTGTTATGAACATTGGGGTGCAGTTATTTTTTTGAAATAGTGTTTTTGTTTTCTTCTGATATACCCAACAGTGAAATTGCTGGATATTATGGTAGTTCTATTTTTAGTTTTTTGTGGAACCTCCATTCTGCCTTCCACAGTAGCTGCACTACTTCACATTCACATCAAGAGTGTACAAGAGTTTCCCTTTCTCCACATCCTCACTAACCTTTGTTATTTGTGATCTTTTTGATGACAGCCTTTCTGACAAGACTGAGGTGATAGATCTCGTAGTTTTGATTTGCATTTTACTGCCGATTAGCTATGTTTAGCATCTTTGTGAGTTCTGGCTGTCTATCTGTATTTTTTCCTTGGAAAAATGTCTATTTAGGTCTTCTCATTTTTTTAAAAAAGATTTTGGGTGTTTTTTTGATATTGAGTTGTATGTGCTGTTTCTGTAGTTTAGATATGAACCCTTGCTTGGTCATCTTTTTGGTGTTAACCTCTTATCATGTGCAAATATTGTGTCTCCTTCAGCAGGTTGTCTTTTCATTTTGTCTTTGGTTTCCTTTGCTGTGCAAAATCTTTTAAGTTTAGTGAAGTCCCATTTGTTTATTTTTGCTTTTGTTTCATTTGCCTTAGTAGACTGAACCTAAAACTGTTGCTATCATTTATGTTGAAGAATGTTGTATACTTTCCTCTAGGGGTTTTATGGTTTCTGGTCCTACATTTAGGTGTTTATTCAGTTTTGCATTCATTTTATATATGCTGTGCTAAAATAATCGAATTTTATTCTTTTCCATCTAGCTGTCCAGTTTTCCCAGTACCACTTATTGAAGAGACAGTTTTTTCTCCATATTGCCGGCTTTGTCATAAATCAATTAAATATAAGTGTGTGGGCTTATTTCTGGGATCTCTGTTCTCTTCCAGTGATCTTTGTGTCTGTTTTTGCTCCGGTACCTTTCTCTTTGATTACTGTCGCTTTGCAGTATAGTCTGAAGTCAAGGTGCGTGATGCCTCCAGCTCTGTTCTTTCTCAAGATTGTTTGGCTATTTGGGATCTTTGTGTTTCTATACAAATTTTAAAATTACTTTTTCAAGTTCTGTGCAAATGCTTTGGTATTCTGATAGGGATTGCATTAAATCTGTAGATTGTCTTTGGTAGTATGGTTATTTTAAGAGTATTAATTCTTCCAGTCTATGCACATGCTATGTTTTTCCATCTTTTTGTGTTGTCTTCAACTTCTTTCACCAATGGCTGATAGATTTCTGAGCACATGTCTTTTACCTGCTTAGGTGTGTTTATTCCTAGGTATCTTATTCTTTTTGATGTGATTGCATATGGTGATGTTTTCTTAATTTTTCTTTCTGACAGCTTTGGGTTTTTTTTTTCTTCTTTTTCTAATTCCTTCAGGTGTAATGTTAGGTTGTTTATTTGATATTTTTCTTGTTTCCTAAGAATAAGCTTGTGTCACTATAACTTCCCCCGTGATCTGCATTGGCCATGTCCCATAGATTTTGGATCATTGTGTGTTCATTTTCATTTGTCTTGGGTATTTTTAGAATCCCTCTTTAATTTCTTCAGTGTTCCTTTCTTCCCCTTTTATTCCCTTCATCTGTGATGTGAGGACTATCTTTAATATTATGTTTGGATTTCTTTCAGTTTTGTGTATTTGTGTGTGTGTGTGTGTGTGTGTGTGTGTGATTATTTAAGTTGCTGAGCTCTTAATTTCACATGGACACTGCCAACCCTGCATTGTTACTCTCCTCCCCCACAGTTACTGAATTTGACCTTATATTTTACATCTACTTGTTTGTGTGTGCCTTAACTTCTTATTGTGAATATAGATGATTTTATTACCATTTTCTTTCATCCTTCCTATTAGCTGTGTACATGGTTGATTTACTACCTTTGTTGAATATTTGCCTTAACCAATGAGCTTTTTCCTTTAGTAAGTTTCCTTTCCTAATTTTTATGTTTCAGTCGTGGCCTTTTCTTTTTCACTTAGAAAAGCCCCTTTAAGATTTCTCATAAAGCTGGTTTGGCGATGCTGAGCTCTTTTAGTTTTGCTTCTCTGTAAAACTTTAGATATCACCATCAAATCTGAAGGAGAGCCTTGGTGGGTAGAGTATTTTTGGTTATCGGCTTTTCCCTTTCATGACTTTAAATATACCATGCCACTCCCTTCTGGCATGCAGAGGTTATCCTGAAAAGTCAGTTGATAACTTTATGCAAGTTCCCATGTTTGTAACTTGTTGCTTTTCCTTTGCTCCTTTTAATAGTGTCTTTTTATCTTTATTTTTTTGCCATTTTAATTACAGTGAGTCTTGGTGTGGTCCTCTTTGGGTTGATCCTGTTTTGGCCTTACTGTGTTTACTGGACTTGGATGTCTGTTTTCTTTCCCAGGTTAAGGAACTTTTCAGCTCGTATGTCTTCAGGTATGTTCTACACTGCTTTCTCTTCCCTTTTTGCTTCTGGGACCAGTATAATGCAAATATTAGTACACTTGATGTTGTTTCACAAGTCTGTTCAACTTTCCTCATGTCATTTTAATCTATTGTTTTACCGTTCATCTTCAGTGATTGCCAGTACTCTGTCCTTCAGTTTTCTGATTCATTCCTCTGTATCATTTAGTCTACTGTAGTTTCCTTTTAGTGTATTTTTCATTTCAGTTATTGCATTCTCCTATCTCTGTTTTGTTGTTCTTTAATGGTCTAACTCTTTTTTAAAAACTTCTAACTTCTTGCTCTGGTCGTCCATTCTTCTCCTGAGTTCTTTGATCATCTTTACCGTCATTACCTTGAACTCTTTCTTGAGTAGATTGGCTATCTCCACTTCACTTAGATCTTCTTCTGAGTTCTTATCTTGTTCCTTCATTTGGATCGTGTTTCTGTGTCACCTCATTTTTCTTAACTTGCTGTTTTTATTGCTATGTATGTAGTAGGTTCGTTACATTTCCTGACCTTGGAGAAGTGGCCTTTTGTAGGAGAGGTCCTATGTGTCCCAGCAACCCAGTGTCCCCTGGTCACTAGAACTATATGTTCTAGGTGTACCCCCTATGTGGGCTGCTTGGGCTCTTCTGTTGTGGTGGGCTGACTACTGTGGGTGGTCTGGTAGGCTTGGCTGCCCCCAGACTGCTCGTTTGCCAGGCTCTGCCTTGTATGGAGGCTGTCTGTGCTGCTTGGTGAGACTAAATCATAAGGCAGCTGGCTGCACAACTCTGGGGGACACCAAATCTAGTGCTGGTTCACTTATGGGTAGAACTGCAGTCCAGGTGATAATCAGGGCTAGTGCCCAGTCACTGGTCCTGGGGCTATGCTGGCTACTGGGAGGAAGAGACAGGTCCTGAGTTCTGGCTGCAGGGCCCAGGAGTCGCAAAGTTGGTGTTGGATCACTGTTCCTGACACAGCTATCTCCAGGGTCTGGGGTATCCCTAATCTTGTGTTGGCATTCTGGTGGGCAGGGTCAGGACCCAGCTGAGTCCATGGCTGCTTCTGGCCTGCAAGTGAGTGTTCTGGTCACACAGGCTGCTGAGCTGTGGTATTCCTGGAGCTGGTGTGTGCCTGTTGGTGTATGAGGCTGATCCCAATGCTAGAGCAGGTTTGCTGTTGGGTAGGTCCAAGCTCCATCCAGTCCCTGTGCAGTTATCACCTGCCGATGGTGAGGCTGACTCCAAGGCCAGAGTAGGCTCACTTGTCAGAGGGGCCAGGGACTCTGGGGCTGGTGCCTGTCCACTGAGGTGTGGAGGCTGGTCCTGGGGCTTTTGGTGGCTGGGCCCATGTCCAGGGGCAGCTGTGCATTGAGAGGGTCTGAAGGCAGCCTGTTTGCCGGTGGGTGGGGCTATGCCCTTGCTCAGTTAGTTGCTTGGCCTGTAGCATCCTAGTACTTGTGTCTCTAGTCTGGTGGAAATGGGTAGGGCTAGGTCCTGAGGCTAAAAAAATAGAGGGAGGATTCTGAAATTATGCTTGCTGGTACCAGTGTCCACGAGGTAGAAGGAGCTCCCCCGAATGGCTGCTGCCAGTGTCTCTGTCCCTGAGGCTGTGCTGTAGTTGCCTCTTGCCTCTCTGGGAGACTCTCCAAGATCAGGAGGTAGGTGTGACCCGGGATCCTTTCAAATGACTGCTTCTGTTCTGATTCTCGGATCATGTGGGATTTTGTGAGCATCTTTTAAGAGTGGAATCTCTATTTCCCACAACCCTCTGGCTCTCTGGAAAATAAGCACTACTGGTCTTCAAAGCCCAACTTTCGAGGAACTCTTCTTTCCAGAACAGGATCCCTGGGCTTGGGAGCCTGATGTTGGCTTCATACCCCTTGCTACCTGGGAGCACCTCTGAAATTGTAATTATTCTCACATTTGTGGGCCACCCACCTGGTGGTATGGGTCTTGACTCTATTGAGATTTTGCCCTTCTTTTCTGTCTTGTCGAGGTGCCTTCCTTATATCTTTAGCTGTAAAACATCTTTTACGGTAGGTCCTGGACTTTTTTATCAATTGCTGTTCTGTAAACTGTTGTGACTTTGGTGTGCCCATGAAAGGCATCAAGCTCCGCGTCTTTGAATGCTACCATCTTGGACAATCTGTCCACTTCATTCTTAATCATATTATTTAAGCTTTCTTAGTATCTTATTTGATTAGCGACAGTTTGAAATTTATTATCACTCATGTTTACTTCGCCTGTTTAAAGAAATTGAATAGTGCATTCATTCATTTTGAAATGAAGGTAGTGACCTGTGAATTTCCATACCTCAAACATCAAGGATAGGACAAAAGCCTTTTCGACCTGTGTTACCCTCAAACTCTGCACCCCACCCCAGCCTGGCAATTAACCTCTTACACCCATGCTCACACCTTCTGTTTTCGGACCGTTAACCATCATTGCATCTTTAAGTGTGTTGACAAAGTGAACTCTAGTCTTTCCAGTTTTTGAGTTTTGTTTTTTGCTTTAGGGAACAGTCCTACTATGAATGTACATTTACTGGTCTGCTGAAGTTCATATATAAACCTGTCAAGCACATTACCAGAATTGGAATTGCTTGTATACACACTTTGAAAAATTTTAGAGACAATGGTAGAACAGAAGTAAATTGTATTTCAAATCCCACAGTATTTTCACACCATGAAAACCCTTCCCTGTTTACTATATTTGAGTGTAGTTTATCTTTATGCCCATACTATATTTCCCAGAGATGGGTAAGTGTTATGTTTCTTGCTAGCACATTTACCGTATTGTTCAAAGTCAGGCGTTTAGTGGTTTTAGCATGATCCTATTTCCATGAACTCGCAAATACAAGATCTTCTCTCACACTGTCTTTTACTCCCTGCTGTTTTATATTGCCCTCCTAATTCTCAGTCCTGGTCTTTCTTTATGTTCTTCATCAACCTGGATAGGTTATACTATTTTCTCCCTTATTCAAGACCAATAGAATAGAATAGAACACCCAGAAATAAACCCTGATATATGGCCAAAGGATTTTTGACAAGTTGCCAAGACTTTTCAAAGTAGAAAGGATAGTATTTTCCACAAATGGTGCTGAGAAGTCATGTTGTCAACATGCAAAGTAGGAAGATGGACCCTTACCTAACATCATATGCAAAAATTAATGAAAACGTATCAAGAAACTAAATATAAGACCTAATAAAATAAAAAGTCTTAGAAGAAGACACAGGACAAGGGCTTCATGACATTGGATTGGCAGTGTTTTCCTCAATATGAAACGAAGGAACAACAAAGGTACAGCTAACAAAAAAATTAACAATTTGCAGTACATAATTTTAAAAAATGTGTATCAAAGAAATGTAAACAGAGTAAAATGGCAACCCACAAGATGGGAGAAAATATTTGAAAGCCATGTATCTGACAAGAGATGTCTATTCAGAATATACAGAGAACTCCTACACCTCAACAAAAAGCAAACAACCTGATTCAAAAATGGATAAAAGACTTGAATAGATGGTCCTTCAAAAAGATGTACAAATGACTAAGCACTTGAATAGATGCTCCATATCACTAAATGCATGTTTATATATTTGTGTGCATGCATACACACACAAGCACACACACACATACACAAGCAGAAAGCAAGTATTGGTGAGGATGTGAGGGAGTTGGAACCATTGTGCTATGTCAGTGGGAATGTAGAATGATACAGCTGCTTTGCAAAAGAGTATGGCAATTTTTCAGATATTGAAAGATAGAATTACTACATGATCCAGGAATTTTACTATGAGGTATACCCAAAGGAATTGAAATCAGGGTCTTAAAGAAATATTTGTACTCCAGTGTTTAGAGCAGTAATAATCAGAGTAGCTAAAATATGAAAGCAACCTAAGTGTTCATCCACTAGTTCCTGGATAAGCAAAGTGTGGTATACCCATATAATACAATATTATTCAGCCTTAAGAAGGAAAAGATCTAGGAATATGCTACAACATGGATGAATCTTGAGGAAATTGAGCTACCAAAAATGCCATTTTTGTGACTTTTAGTGAGTCATAACAATACAACTACTTATTTCAATTATATGGGGTACTTAGTGTAGTCAAAACCATAGAAATTGGGAGGGTAACGATGCTTTTCAGGTGGTTATGGAACAAGAAGGAAAGTTATGTTTAAAGGATACAGAGTTACAGGTTTAAAACATAGAAAAGTATTAGAATAATAAATGATGATGTTGATCACCCAATAATATGAATGTATTTAATATCACTGAACGGTGCACTTTATAATAATTAACATGTTATATTTTATGTTATTTGATTTTACCAACATACACAATTGGGAAAGAATGTAATATCAGGAAAGGGAGTGGACCTGGGATAGAGCAGAGAGTAATCAGTAGGGTGAGACCCTGCATATGTTGAAGAAGAAGAACTGAGAGTCTTCATTGGCCAGGAGAGTCTTTATAAAAAAAATTACTCTGAGGGTGTATTAAATAGATATCTATGGGTGCACTGCTATCTCCCATGGGTTATCTTAAAGAGTCTTTAATAAAGTCCGTAAGGCTTGCTGAGGCTTTTTTAAAAACTGGATTCCCTAGGAGATAATTAGAGGGTGGTACTTAAGTCTATGTCTAGGTTGACAGATTTTGCAGGGAAGACGAACCTGAGAACAGTGGACGTCTTAAGAGTGTAAGTACATGGAAATTAGAAAAAAAATAATAAAGGGAATTAGGAAAACTGTGGACTTCGAAGGTCATGTATTATTACTGAGTCAGACCTGAGGTTTCTAAGGAGTTATATACACAGTTGCTATTTGGATTACTTGTTGATAAAGATAAGTGGAACAACTAGAATCGTTCCCAAGTGTAGGTAAGATATAATGAGAGGATGGAGGTGGAAAGTAGGGAGGCCCAGAGAGAAGTGGGAAGGTCATATTGGGCCAAGATGGTGGTAATATCCAGCAGAACAGATGGTAGGACAGACTATGGGTTCATCTTTTTCATTTCGGCCCCCCCCCCTCATCCTTAATAATTCTTTGGGAATATTTCATGGCTCTGTGATGCAGGTACAGAATTCGAGTGAGGAGACTACACCCTCAGTGTCCAGCTGTCTGAGTCCTCAGTGTGCTTCAAATGATGGAGAACTATTGCTTCTTTATGAGAAGAGTTAGTACCTCGTAGCTAAGCTTAAGCTGGAGCTTATGCAATATTGATTCCATTTTATATATACTGTTGGCATGGAGGTTCCTCCTCCTCTTTTCTTGACCATTATGAAATGAATCTATATTTCTTAATATTTGGATATATCAGATAAATACATTAAGTAAAGGAATCTTATATATTGCTCCCTGCATAGTTTGCTCTTTCTTGTTTCTCTTTTATCTTTACTAAATTAGCACATGGAGAGACCTTGAAATGTTCTAATCAGGAGAGATTAGAACATCATATTTCTAGAGAGGTTGGTTGGACAGAGCAGGGGTCCCAGTGAGAATCGAAGCTTCTGTTTCTACTTGGAAGTGTACCTGTGTAGAATAGAGGGCTCCAGGAAATATCCTAGAATATTCCAATGTCCCTGTGGGAGATCATTAAGAGAGGCAGGATCTGGTACCAGATCAGTGTACTATGACATGTTTGTCAGTCATCTGATGTGAGATTCTCAGAGCCAATCCCTTATGGTAGGGCTGAGTGCAGAGTGATGAAGAACCTGTGAAAGCCTTTGATTGCATGTTAAAGATGAAGCTCTGATTTCGGGGAGAATTTTCTTACCTGACTGAATGTCACCCTTCTGTAGGGATGAGATTCTGTGCTTTTCCTCCGTCGATGACCACTGACTGAAAATCATTAGAGGATCATGTCTAGAAAGCATTCCTTATTTAATTTCTTAAAGAAGAAAACATAGAAAACATTTTTATCCACTTTCAAATTGAGGATCATGGGGAATGTCATCAGTGAAAATGTCAGAGTAGGGAGCTCTGGCTTGTGTCCATCCCCAGAAACACTGACATACGTGGTAAAACCTGTCAAAATGATCTTATCCACACATGTAAGTTTTCTTTTCTTTTCGCCCTGTAGATTTGTCTTTCATTGAAACTTTACTGACTACAGGGTGTGGAGAATAAACAGGGAAGTAGAAACTGTATTTCCTGATGAGAGACTCACTAAGTCACATTAGCTGTTCTGAGCTATGTCTTACTCACCGTGACTGTAATTAAAACAAACAAACAAACAACACACTTTTTTTCTTTTTGGTGAGTCAGTTCTGACATTTCCTCGTTAAAGACATGGTAACAGATATAGACTTAGATTTATCAGAATTGAGCAAAATTTTGATTGTACCTGTGTTGAATATATGAGCATGACCTGCTACAAAACTTCATTATACTTATTGCCACAACTGACAAATTCCCTTTTTCCACTCCTGATATGTTGCATGTAAGGAATGCATAGGTCACTAACCCCAGCTGGTCACAGGTAAACTCTGCCACATGGATTACTGCATGTTTTCCTGCTAGAAGACCATACATTCTCGAGTATCATGCCTGCAGAGTATCTGGGCTCTTCTTTTTTCTGGATAAAGTTTAGATAATCACCTAATTTTATGAGAAATATATAAATTGTATCTGCATATTCTTCAGGTTTTTATTTATCCATTCTCTTTCAAGTCCTAAGTGCAAATATTAAAGTGATTTCCAAGAGGGTGGTAAATAGGACAGCTACGTTTATGCTCCAAAATTAACAATAAATCATAATACAATTGTAAATGCATTAATGTGTGATTAATATGTAGATACTTATGTAAATGCAATTTTAGTAATGCTTTGTGGAGAGCTTCAGAATCTAGGTATTAAAAAAAAAGAAGAAGAAGGAGTTCTTGAAACTCTGAGGGAATTACAGAGAAGTCTTTGTGTCTATAAATATCCCTCTGAAATAATGCATTTTCTCAGAAATAAAGTAGGCATAAAACTGTAGGAAAAAACTTCATGAAATGAAAGAACATGTGAGATGGCCATACAAGAAAAAGAGTATTCTCACAGAATAATGAACAGTGTGGAGTTCAGCAGAAAGGTAATACAGATTCAGAGAGTAAAACTTTGTAGAGCCTAATTGTGAGTTCCTCATATTTCATCTTTGGAGACATGGTAGTCATTGGAAATATGATGTTATAAGATGACGTTAACATACTTAAATACTTTCATTTAGAAATGACCACTTAGACCAGAATAAATGAAAGAGAACACAAAATTATGTTTTTGTTGATTTTTAAAGACCTCAGGTGAGTGCTGATAATTTAAAAATACATGATGTCTTTCACTGCGAAGTAAAGGAGCTGTTACAGTGGAGGATTACTGGACTGAATGTCAATATTATGACATAGTATGAGTGTGTTTCGTGTTTGGTAATTGCAATCATTGTTGCTTTTGTTGTGGTCATCCATTTACAATGCTTGGTGTCAGTTGATTTATGTCTTGTAAAAATAAAATACAGTGTGTGTGTGAAAAAAATACATGATGTCTTGACTAAAGTTGTATGGAATTTGAGATCTGGAAAAAAGGCAATTTCTTTTCTGTAATGCTAGGATGCTAATTGGACATTTTTGCAAGAAAGAGATTTCAGGATGTAAATCTCGTGTCTCTAAGGTTGGAAGTCAGCTCATTGTGGACCATTCTATTAAACTTGTGTGAGTGGAGAAATATTTCTTTGGAAGGAAGAGGTCGGTCATGAATTCCTTTTTAATAAAGTTAGTGGTTTATAGTATACTGAATGAGCAAAATGGCTATTTCTGAACTTTAGAGAAAATTAATATAGTTTTTCTGCATTTACATTATGAAGCTGATATAAAGTATCATAAATTCTTTATTTTGAAAAACAATGTAATCAATTTGACATAATTCATATATATTGAACCTGTGGTACACACACACAATAAATCTTACATTCTAAAATTTTTTTGCACTAAAGAAATATCTTCAAGTGTAGTTGATTTACAATGGTGTGGGTTTTTAAAATACATGTTTATTGGAGTATAATTGCTTTATAACATTGTATTAGTTTCTGCTTTACAACAAAGTGAATCAGCTATATGTATACATATATTCCCCATATCCCCCCCTCTTGAGCCTCCCTCCCACACTCCCTGTCCCACCCCTCTAGGGGACATAAAGCACCGAGCTGATCTCCCTGTGCCATGAGGCAGCTTACCACTAGCTATTTTACATTTGGTAGTGTATATATGTCAGTGCTACTCTCTCACTACGTCCCTGTCTCCCCTTCCCCCTGTGTCCTTAAGTCCGTTCTCTACATCTGTGTCTTTATTCCTGCCCTGTCACTAGATTCGTCAGTACCACTTTTCTAGATTCCATATATATGTGTTAGCGTACGGTATTTGTTTTTCTCTTTCTGACTTACTTCACTCTGTATAACAGACTCTAGGTCCAACCACCTCACTACAAATAACTCAATTTTGTTCCTTTTTATGGCTGAGTAATACTCCATTGTGTATATGTGCCACGTCTTCTTTATATATTCATCTGTCGATGGACATTTAGGTTACATCTATGTCCTGGCTATTGTAAATAGTGCTACAGTGAACATTGTGGTACATGTATCTTTTTGAATTATGGTTTTATCCGGGTATATGCCCAGTAGTGGAATGCTGGTTCATATGGTAGTTCTGTTTTTAGCTTTTAAGGAACCTCCATACTGTTCTCCATAATGGCTGTATCAGTGTACATTCCCACCAACAGTGCAGGAGAGTTTCCTTTTCTCCACACCCTATCCAGCCTTTATGCATTGTTTTATTAATTTCTTTTTTTTTTAACTTTAAAAAAATTTTTATATTTATTTTTGGCTGTGTTGGGTCTTCATTTCTGTGCGAGGGCTTTCTCTAGATGCGGCAAGCGGGGGCCACTCTTCATTGCGGTGCACGGGCTTCTTCACTATCGTGGCCTCTCTTGTTGCAGAGCACAGGCTCCAGACGTGCAGGCTCAGTAGTTGTGGCTCACGGGCCTAGTTGCTCCGCGGCGTGTGGGATCTTCCCAGGCCAGGGCTCGAACCCGTGTCCCCTGCATTGGCAGGCAGATTCTCAACCACTGCGCCACCAGGGAAGCCCTCCTTCATTTCTTTTTCATTTATTTCTGATTTCATCTTTATGATTTCTTTCCTTCTGCTAACTTTGGGGGGTTTTTTTATTATTCGTTCTTTAATTGCTTTAGGTGTAAGTTTAGATCGTTTATTTGAGATGTTTCTTTTTTCTTGAGGTAGGATTGTATTGCTATAAACTTCTCTCTTAGAACTGCTTTTGCTGCATCCCTTAGATTTTGGGTCATTGTGTTTTCATTGTCAGTTGTTTCTAGGTATTTTTTTTATTTCCTCTTTGATTTCTTCAGTGATGTCTTGGTTATTAAGTAGTGTATTGTTTAGCGTCTATGTGTTTGTATTTTTTTTACAGATTTTTTCCTGTAATTCATATCTAGTCTGATAGCGTTGTGGTCGGAAAAGATACATGATACAATTTCAATTTTCTTAAATTTACCAAGGCTTGATTTGTGACCCAAGAGAAGATCTATCCTGGAGGATGTTCCATGCGCACTTGAGAAGAAAGTGTATTCTGTTTTTTTTGGATGGAATGTCGTATAAATATCAATTAAGTCCATCTTGTTTAATGTATCATTTAAAGCTTGTGTTTCCTTATTTATTTTCCTTTTGGATGAGTTGTCCATTGGTGAAAGGAGGTGTTAAAGTCCCCCACTATGATTGTGTTACTGTCAATTTCCCCTTTTGGGGCTGTTAGCCTTTGCCTTATGTATTGAGGTGCTCCTTTGTTGGGTGCATAAATATTTACAATTGTTATATCTTCTTTGTGGATTGATCCCTTCATCATTATGTAGTGTCCTTCTTTGTTTCTTGTAATAGTCTTTATTTTAAAGTCTATTTTGTCTGATATGAGAATTGCTACTCCAACTTTCTTTTGATTTCCATTTGCATGGAATATGTTTTTCCATCAACACACTTTCAGTCTGTATGTGTCCCTAGGTCTGAAGTGGGTCTCTTGTAGACAGCATATATACGGGTCTTGTTTTTGTGTCCATTCAGCCAGTCTATGTCTTTTGGTTGGAGCATTTAATCCATTTCATTTAAGGTAATTATCGATATGTATTTTCCTATTACCATTTTCTTCATTGTTTTGGGTTTGTTATTGTAAGTCTTTTCCTTCTCTTGTGGTTCATGCCTAGAGAAGTTCCTTTAGCGTTTTTTGTAAAGCTGGTTTGGTGGTGCTGCATTCTCTTAGCTTTTGCTTGTCTGTAAAGGTTTTAATTTCTCCGTCAAATCTGAATGAGATCCTTGCTGGGTAGAGTAATCTTGGTTGTAGGTTTTTTTCCCTTTCATCACTTTAAATATGCACAAAGATGCCCAAAGTGTATGCTCAGCAGTCCCTCAGAGTCGACAGCCTTTCTATTGTGATCTATTTATGATTTATTTCTTAAATGACTAATGAGGCTTAGTCAGATTTTTCTGACAGCTTTGGGTCTTCAGCTTTCTGCTTTCATCATTTGTCCTTAATAGCAAAATCTAGATTTAAAGTGTTTTAGTTTTCTATTCACTTATACATAGTTATATAGATAAAAGATGTCAACATCCCATACAAATGCACCCTTCCCTACTTCTACCCTCAATATTTTGTGTAGATTTCTGTCTTTATGCAGAGAGTGTATTTGGAGGGGGTGGGGGGAGGGGGTTCCCCTGTTTAAATAAAATTGCATGTAGTATAAACCCACATCAATACTTTATACCATTAGTACCACCAATATGCCACTCAGGCTGTCCTAAAAGCATCCCCAAAGCAGTTCCTGTGGGAAACAGAAAACAGGCTGTTTGCAGTTCATGAAGAACACCCCAATACTATTCCATTGTATTTTATGTCAAAAAAAAGCATGATCTCTATCAATTTGAGACATCATGTTTTAGAAAATTTGGATATAAGATGCATTTTTTCCCTTTCCTAGCTAACCTAAATTAATAGCAAAAGTAATCATTTACTGAGCACCTACTGTGTTACACAAATTATTTATAATCTTTATAACACACCTACAATGTAGGCATTATAATTGCCATTTTTAAAATGAGGAAATTGAAACTCAGAAATACAATATAATCTGAGCAGAGTTACACAGCTATTGAATGGCAGAGCTAGTATTTAAACCTGTCTCGTCATGTTCCAAAGTCTATGTCTGTATTAAGATAGGAAGACTATAACTTTCTGATACTCAATACACCTAAAAAAGTGAAATTTAGAGAATGTGAAAATTCCCCCCATATCAGAAAACTAGTCTAACTTTTAAAAGAAGTATCATGAGCAGAATCAGGCAATTAAGTAAGAGTACTATTCAAGTACACAAATCACTGTGATCATTGGAGAACATGTTACTGTCACATGAAAGGCAGTGAGAGAAGAATAGTATTTACAGCGGTGGGAGAAAATTTCTATGTCTTTATGCTTCTTTGCCTTTTAAAATGTTAATCTCATAATGATAAAACTAAAGGAACAATAAGGTTTTGTTTCCAAAAGCTGCTGCTAATAATGATATGTTCACTATACCATAGGCTGTTTAGGCCAGTGTGTTTGTGCATTACTTGTTTATTTATGTATATACTTAATTTTTAAAATGTCTTTTATTATAAATATGATATACCTTCGTTGTTACATATTCAAGCCATAGAGAAAGGCATAGAATCGTTTTTCGTTATATTCTTCCAGATTTTATTATTTTTTCACTTCCTTTTCCTTTCCTCCCTTTATTTGAGGTTGTTATTTATGGAAAGGCTGGCCCAAAGCTTGAAGTTTCTAATGACTCTATTAAGCTTCTACCATCCCACTTCCTGCTGCCAAGTGGCAACCACTTTGAATTTTTCAACTTGATCTTTTGGTGTTTACCTCTGTGTCTCCATGTAACATGTTTATACATGTTTCTACATCCTGTATTTTCTAATTGAAATTACCTTTTGACTTCCCATTTTTGGAAGATGAGGATTTATATCTTTTCACAATCCCTTCTCAACCCCCACTACACACACACACACACACACACACACACACACACACACACACACACACATCCTTTCAACTTGGTAAGAGTGAAATTTTGGTTTTGTTTTTTAGGACTGAATCCAGTATACTATGATCACTTTTTCTTGTACATTTTGTTTAACTTTGAGCTAATATTTTCTCTCTTTCATATTCTATCAACTTTATATGTACTCTTCACTAATTCAACTCCAAAGCCTCCTTCTGTTGTATAATAAACTTCTTATTATATCCAAACACATTAGGTCTTCTCCGAATTTTCTCTTCTTACTAAAAAAATAACTTTCCTGGAAACTTCTAAGCTGCTACAACCTGGACTCATTCCTCTCTGTGCCCACCTTTGGTCCTGGACACACTTCACTATCATTTTAATTCCCTTCACCTGTCTCTTTTGTAGGATCTCCTATTTCCTGGGTTCCATCTCTTGTTGGGGAAGAAGGGAGTGTTTGTTTGTTTACTCCCTGTTTGGGTGGAGTATATCTTCCAGCATATTCCTAATAAAGAGATGCATGTGAAACATTTTTTGAGAATTTACATATGTGAATATTCCCTTATTCTATCATCTTTCTACTTAATAGTTTGGCAAAGTATAGAACACTAGATTGGAAACTGGCGTCTCACAAAATTTTGAAGGTATTTCTCAGCTGTCTTCTAGGCCCAAATGTGACTGAAATCATTCAAATTCTTATCTTTTCTTTGAAACCTGGTTGTCTCTCTCTCTCTTTCTCTCTCACCTTGTCAATATTCCTCTATTTCACAGGTATATACTTTGATGGGCTCTGTTTCCTTCCATTATGTTAGGCACTCTGTGTGTAAATCCCTTTTGAGTGCAAACTTATATTCTCCAGATCTGCTAATCTTTTGAAAATTATTTTATTCATGACTTTATCCTTTCTATGGACTTTTTTCTCTTTTTGGAAATTTCTATCAGATCTCTTGGACTGTTTCCTTTCTTTTTCCCCCTCACTGTTTCCTATTTATTTGCTTCTTTACCCTAGTTTATGCGAGAATTGTTGACTTCATATTCTAAATCTTGTGAATTTTTCTTTTCTGCTCTAATAGTTTCAATTTTCAAAATATCTCTATTAGTTCTTTGAATGTTACTTTTTCAAAGCATCCATTTTAGTTTATGAATGCAATATCTTATGGCTCTGCGGATACTTATGCTATTTTAATAATGTTTTTCTTCTCTCCACTTAATTCATATTTTCTTTTTCTTTTTTTTTCTACCTGTTTTGTTGCTTGCCTGTTTGCTCATAGTTAAGAGTGGTACATTGGAAACCCAAATGGAAACTCTGAGAGCAGATGAATTTCTTAAACTGTGGTCTTCATGTAGAGTGATCTGGCGGGGACATTTCCTCGTGGAAATCCTGATGTTGGCATATTTAGAGCTTTCCTCTGGGGCTGCTCAAATTCCCAAGCAAAGTCTTCCTCTGTCCTGCTTGGAGGGAATCCTCCTGGTTGCTACTTCGGGAATTTGTTTTTTCCCCAGCTTGCTAACACACATCCAATTTTGTGATTTATTATTAAAATTACATTCTCTTGGGACTTCCCTGGTGGTCCAGTGGCTAAGACTCTGTGCTCTCAATGCAGGGGGCCCAGGTTCGATCCCTAGTTAGGGAATTAGATACCACATGCCAAAACTCAGAGTTCACATGCCGCAACTAACAGATCCCTCATGCCACAACTAAGACCTGTCACAGCCCAATAAATAAATAAATATTTAAAAAAATGATAAATAAAATTACATTCTCTCACTTGAACACAATTTATGTGAAGGAACTAGGATGGCTAGGAGGCAGAGGTGTCATGCACTTAAAAATTATCTCAGCGGAATTTTTCTTTTCAGTGATGTCCTTAATACTTTACTGTTTGTGAGGGCCTGTTACAAAAGCAGACTCTTGGAGTTAACAAAACTGTGTATAAGGTATGGGATTATGAAGTTGAGGTCAGCTGATAGAGAAAATTGAACCAGGTGGCATTAGCACCACAATTCAGGGTTATATTTTTTTTCTGTAAACTACAGCACCAAAAACTTAATTGGCTAAATCAAGTTGTCCTTCCTCATAGAGTTCACAGTCTATAATGTTGAAAGCTATTTTGGTGAGTGTTATGTTGCAATTTACAATAAAAAGTATATATTCAGTCTTCAAACCCTGCTCCTGCCACAAATCTCCTAAAAGTCTTGGAATTTCCTAAGTGATAAGGACAACAAAGGTGTGTTTTTATGTTAATGAGGTGACTTTTGGAAAGAACCTAAGGATGGGGGCTGGTTGCTAGCTGAGTCAAAGATTTGATTAGAATGTTGGAACTTTCACTTTCCTCCCCACCCCTGAACTTCCAGCCTCAGGGGAGGTGACAGGGCTGGAGACTGAGTTCAGCCAGCAGTGTTGTAATCAGACATGCCTTTCAGGAAGCCTCCATAAAAACTCAAAAGGAGGGGTTCCAAGAGCTTCCGAGTTGGTGAACACGTGGAGATTTGAGGAGTCACACCCAAAGAGGGCAAGGAAGCTCCATACCCTTTCTCATACCTTACCCTAGGCATCTCTTTTATCTGGCTACTTCTGAGTCGTATTCTTTTATAATAAACCAGCAATCAGTTAAGTAAATGTTTCTCTGAGCTCTGTGAGCCACTCAAGCAAATTAACCCCAAACCAAGGAGGGTCGCTGGAATTGCTGATCTATAGTCAATCAGTCAGAAGCACAGGTGATAACCTGGACTTGCGATTCACGTCTGAAGTGTGTGTGTGTGTGTGTGTTTGTAAGGAGGTGGTTGGCAGTGGAGGGCCATGTGGTCTGGTAGGACTGAGCCCATAACCTATGGAATCTGATGCTGTTTCCAAGTACATAGTGTTAGAATTGAGTTGAACTGTAGGACACCCAGTTGGCGTCCAGAAAACTTCTTGGTGGTGGGAAACACCCTCCCTCCACACATTAGAAATGGGGTGTTCAGAGGACCAAAGAGTGAGTTTCCAAAGTAATTGAGATCGGTTCAAAAGTGACACTGAGATGCGTGTGCACAGACACACAAATCCTTCACTGTGTTCACGAAATTCACTTTTATTTAATAGAGTAGGAAGTTTGTCAGTGTGTGGGGGGAAGAAAAAAAATACAAACCTCATTAAGTAGAAGTAAATAAACTCATATTGAACATTTTTGCCATTTTAGAATCAGACAACAATCTGTGACTTCAGATATTGAATAAAAATGTAGCACGTGTGCTGGTAAATTTAAGAGGCCCCCTACAGATGACTTTAAAATTATAAAATTACCTAATTTTATTTCCAAGTCAAAATCTAGACTAACTTTATGAATATCACCAACTAATTCATGGCTTCTTGGGATAGATCCTCAACCACATGACAACTTCTGATAACTGGAATATTACTTTTATGTATCAGTTCAAATTCCTGGGAAAGTGGATCGGTTTGGTCTAGCTAATCTTAATGAGCCTGTCCACCGAGTTCACTGGTTACCTGCCACCTTTGGATCTGCTGCCCATTAGTCACATGCCCACACCTGAGCAATGAACTCTGGAGGAAGGACAACTGGAGATGGGCTGCACGTCATGGTCACTAGGCAAGAAGGAATTGTCTGAAGGAAAACTTTTACCTGGAAGGGAAATATCATGATTTCCTCCCTAGCTTTAAGATTCGATGTTTTTCCATTGCTTTTTAAAAAAAAATTTATTAGAGTATACTTGATTTACAATGTTGTGTCAGTCTCTGCTGTACAACAAAGTGAATCATATATATATATATATATATATATATATATATATATATATATATATATATATATATATATATATATATCTGCTCTTTTTTAGATCCTTTTCCCATATAGGTCATTACAGAGTACTGAGTAGAGTTTCCTGTGCTATACAGTAGGTCCTTATTAGCTATCTATTTTATATATAGTAGTCTGTATATGTCAATCCCAATCTCCCAATTTATCCCTCCCTCCCATCCTCCCTGGTAACCGTAAGATTGTTTTCTACATCTGTGACTCTCTTTCTGTTTTGTACCATGATTTTAGATTCCACATATAAGCAATATCATATAATATTTGTCTTTCTTTGACTTAGTTCACTCAGTATGACAATGTCTAGGTCCATCATGTTGCAAATGTTACTATTTTTTGTCATTCTTTTATGCCTGAGTAATATTCTATTATATATATATATGTATACACACACACACACACACACACACACATATCATGTCTTTTTTATCCATTCATCTGTTGACGGACATTTAGGTTGCTTCCATTTCCTGGCTATGGTAAATAGTGCTGCAATGAACATTCGGGTGCGTGTATCTTTTTCAAATTATGGTCTTCTCTGGATATATGCCCGGGAGTAGGATTGCTAGAACTTATGGTAGCTCTAAAAACAATTAATGCTGGAGAGGGTGTGGAGAAAAGGGAACCCTTGTACACTGTTGGTGGGCATGTAAGTTGGTACAGCCACTATGGAGAACAATATGGAGGTTCCTTAAAAACAAACAAAACCTGCGGGGCGGCGGTGGTGGTGGTGGTGTGATGAATTGGACGATTGGGATTGACATGTATACACTGATGTGTATAAAATGGATGACTAATTAAAACAACAACAACAACAAAAACTACTAAAAATAGAGCTTCCATTGCTTTTAGGATCGATCCTACAAAGGCTGATGTGACTGGGCCCCTGCCTCGCCTCTTCTCTCATTACTCTCCGCTCTTTCTCTCTGCTGCAGCCATGCTGACTTTGCAGTTTCTCAAATCACCCTTGTTTCCATGTTGCCCCACAACATTTGCCTAGGCTTTTCCCTTTGCCCACCTAATAATCACCCTTTAGATCTCATTTCAAATTACATTCTCAGTGTCTTTGAAGAAGTCCACAGAACAACTTACTTCTGAAAATTAGAGCTGCCAATTAAATTCCATTTTGTTATGAAACTAATTGTGTGAATCTGTTGATCGGGGTTCAGGACACACTAACCCAAAATATGACACCGTGGCATACTGAATATTTTAAGCTGAAGGAATTTGAGAAAGAGCATATGTAGAAAGGACTCTCTGACCTTCCCCTGCAGGAGATCATAAGACCCTTATGTGAGGGGTGCCTTTTCTATACCCAGAGAAAATGTTCATCCTCATCTCCAAGACGTCAAGAGGAATTAGACTGAAAAGGCTTTGCTATTTCCCCTAATTTACCGCATTAAACTCATACCCCTTTTTGTCCTATCATATTTTCCATGACTTTCTACTCTTCTTCCAACCAAACAGAAACACTCTCAGGTTTAACCACTTCTTCAGGTCTTCATTTTTCTAATGAAGTTTCCGGTGTCACGTGAAACTTACAATAAACGAATTTGTATGCTTTTCTCTTGTCAATCTGTCTTTTGTTAGAGGGGTCTCTGTCAAGAACTTAGAAGAGTAGAGGAAACAGCTCTTTTTCTTCCCTACTTCAGTAACCAGGTAAGAGGCTGTCAAGGTAGTCAAAAAAGAGGAAGTCTCTAGATGGTGAGAAGGGTCACACTGTGTTGAGTAGTGATTAGCAAGCAGAGAAGAGTTACTAGCAGGGGAGTAGTACTACTCTCAGAGGTCACCTCTCTCATCTCTGAAGTCTCCTCACATTTGCTACTTAGACAGTGAATTGTTCCCATAGTATTTTTTTTTCTTCTCCTTATCTGAGATGCTCATTGAAGACCACATTTATAAGATACAACTTAATCAATATATGTGGATGGCTTGGTGCATTATACTTGGAAAGTTTTTAATTATTATTGAGTAATAAGTAAGCTTTGTTGAAGCCTTGTCTTTCTTTTTTTTAGTGTTTGTAATATACTTTGATTTGATTGGATTTTTTACTGAAGTATAGTTAATTCACAATGTTGTGCTAGTTTCAGGTATACAGTAGAGTGATCCATTATATATATATACATATATTAAGATTAAGTTTTATATATGTTATATAATATATATATATATTCTTTTTCAGATTCTTTTCCATTATAGGTTATTACAAGATATTGAGTATAGTTCCCTGTGCTATACAGTAGTTGCCTTTTCATGTTCTTATTAGGTTTCATCTTCCTGTATTTTACTTTTTAAGATGCATTTTTTTTAAACGGGAAACTTTTTTCTGATTATGTTAGTCTATGGACTATCATGGTTCTCTAAATTCAGAAATATATATTAGTAAATGTTCCCTTCCTCATCCCTACATTCATGGGTAATCTCCTGCTAATTATTAGCACGGTGAAGTAAATTAAGGAAGCTATTATTGGGTGTATATGTTAATAGAGCGATAATTGGATACCAGTGGGTAAGAATTAAGTAGGAAATGTCAAGGTGAGTTCAGAGACGTTTCATTAAAGACAAAAATAGGAAAATGCTGAGGAGCTTACAATCAATTGCTTATTTTACACCAAATGGCTTTTTAAAATTATGGCCACAAAAAGTGGATAAGCAGTAAAATGTACATTTGAGTTGATACAAATTGTCAGAAGAGAAATAAATATCGACACGTTTCACATTTGAGGTAGATTAGATAAATGTTTGATTTTTGAACATTCAAACAACAAAATTGAAATAACCTAAAATTTTCATGAAAGCTGTGCGGACATTCTAAATCAGTTATGCCATCATTTTGAAAATGATCAGGATGGGAAGGGGAGGTAGGAAGATGGGATTCCACGTAAAATTCATCCGAAATATTTTTCTAAGAGGATTTGAACAACACCCTTAGGATTTCAGGGATGCCCATTCTGCGTATAACGTATCTATCTGCAAACGTGTTACGGCAAGCATCACTTGGCTGACACACCTGCCCACTGTCCTACCTTCAGCGAGCTGTCTGAGATGTCATGGGAGTTGCCTCTAACCAGGACCTGATACCCAATGCCCTGACAACGCTGCTTTTTCAAAGCTTGAACTGCGACTCTTCACTTGGCTCCGCAGGCCCAGGGCAACTTGAACACCTGGCAAGACAGTAAGTTGGCAGATTCCTGCCTCTGAAAGATATGCAATTTTCAAGTGAGAGTTGCATTTCTCAATTTTACTTTTCTGTTTAGGGATTAGTTTGCTTATTTGTTCACTTATTCATTCACACATTTACATTTATCGACCAATATTTGTACAATTACGTTTTGTTTCCTCACTTAAATAAATAATTTTTTTCTCTGTGATGACTAAGGAACAAGCTGGTAAATGGTTGTTTGCTCTACAGTCATTTTGCCACAAGGTGGTGGTATAACTCTTTGAAGTTAAAAAAAAAAAACTTGCAAAAAGTGTAATTTCAAGATTTATAAAAACATAACTCAGGAGAACGGCTTATTTTTGTTTCATAGTTTAATTTCTCTACAGCTTTAATAACTGTAGAAATTAGATTTCTATTGCAAATGAATTTTTCTTAAATGATATATAAATTATAAGAATTGAAATCACTCTCATAATGATGATGATATGCAGTTATCACAGCTAACATTATCTAAGGCCTTATTTTGTGCCAGGCACTGTGCGAGGTGTTTTACGTACAGTGAGTCAGTGCTCGCTGTCCTATCATTACTTAAATACAGTCACTGCTACCCTCTTTGCAGATAAGAAGACCAACACTTATATTAACAGGGATTCTTATTTATCTGGTCTTTTAATACTGTGTCTTATGTTAGGTTTTATAGTTGAATTAGAGCTATGTTTCCTGAGTTAGCAGGACAGTAATCTCCAGGGGGTACATTTTTCCATAAGTAATTTTTGCAGAGTCCTAACCTGAAGATTCTAATTCCAAGGGTCTGGAATTGGGACCTAGTAAACTGTACTTTGAACAAATGTCCCTTATGATTCTTACTGTTAAACAAGTTTAAAAACTATTGATTGATAGTTGTCTTTGAGTTTCACTGCTCTGCTTAAAAGATGCTTAAAATCACCTATTTCCAGCACTGCATCCTTTACCTCAAGATTTTAAAATCAAGATTATAAAATTACAATAATGTTTCATTCAGGCTCTTCAATATTATTTTCACCCTGATTTTGAGGATTTGGGCAAGTCATGTATTATAAAGAGGTGAATTCTTTTGTATTTTATTGTAAAAAAAAAAGTGATATGTAAAGAAAGTATTTTGTGCTCTGTTACAGAAATATCCCAGTGAAATTCATACTACACAATGTAGTAAAAACAGATATAAAATGCTTTATCAGTTTAAAAGTACTGAAAATTCTGATTTGTATTTTAGGGATGAATATAAACTATTAATTCAAATATGATATGGCAATATTGAGTTAGTCAAATCTCTTATAACATAACTGATCCCAACTTTTTTAAAAGCATGTAATACTTCGCCTCACCAGCTTTACTCTGCTGAAGTTTATAAATGAACAAAGTACTGAAATCCAGTGACAACAGCTAGCAAAACATTTTCCTTTAAATCTAAAGTATTTATAGTGCTCTGTGTATTTAGATCTCTCTTCTCCTAGATATTAGGTATCCGTATTAGGTATCAGTATTTTCTTTTTTGCATTTTTTCAAAACAATTTAATTGTCTGCTCTTCAGTCATTTTACCACAAGGTGGTGGTATAACCGTCTGTCTTAGATTCCTTGACACTCCCAAAACCTTCTAACTGGATTAAAATTGCTTAGAGAAAAATATCCCATTACCTTTGTAACTATTTTAACAAACTTTAAGAGGTTTAAGTAATTATTATGTGTTGCCAATGCACCTATAATTTATACCAATTTGACAAGTGATATTTTCTTAAAATGATAAAGAAAACCTAATGTTTTAAAACTCTTGTGTGCTATACCAAGAGATGACACTAATCACCAGAAAAACTTAAGCTAATTCTGGAACTAGCCAACATTAATGGAAATACTAAAATGGGAGCAGTAGGATGAGGTCTCTGAATGTTTTTCATTGCCTTGAACTTTACCTTTAGAACTTGGTAGTTTATCTATTTCATGTTTATTCTAAAACTGGATTTTTCAAAATTAATTTTTTCAATTCTTTTTTGTATTACTAGTAGCAGCCTTAATCCTAAGTGCCCCGTACTGAAACATTTATATAAGTTACTGTGGTAGATATTTGAGTGTACCTTTCAGATGTGGTCTGCAGACAGCCTCTAGCTATCAGCTCCTTCTGTCTCAGCTGCAGAGAACCACCTCTGTGGAGGTTAGGCCCTTCCCAGGGCAGCCCACTTCTACTGACTGAGCAAAGTGGCAGTATAAAGACCTGGCCATTTGGGCTCTATGCAGAATTTTTTTTATTGAGATATAAATGACATATAACATTGTATTAGTTTTAGTCATACGGTATAATTATCTGATACATGTTTATATTGCGAAGTGATTACCGTGAGTTTAGTTAACATCCATTACAGCACATAATAACAATTTTTTTCCTTGTGACGAGAACTTTTAAGATCTACTCTCTTAGCAACTTTTAAATATACAAAACTGTATTGTTAACTGTAGTCACCATGCTGTATATTACATTCCCAGGACTTATTTATCTTACAACTGGAAGTTTGTACCTTTGCACCACCTTGACTCATTTCTCCCATTTTCCCACACACCCCCCTACCCCCCACACACACCTGCTTCTGGTAATCACAAATCTGTTCTCTGTATCCATGAGTTTGTTTTTTTTAATTTTAACTTATTTTTTAAGATTCCACATATAAGTGACATTATAAGTATTTGTCTTTCTCTGACTGTCTTATTTCACTTACCCTCCATATCCATCCATGTTGCCACAGATGGCAGGATTTCCTTCATTTTTATGGCTGAATAATATCTCGTTGTGTATATACACTATATTTTCTTTATCCATTCATTCATCCATGGACACTTAGTTTGTTTCCATGTCTTGGCTATTGGAAATAATGCTGCAATCTATATGGGGATGCAGGTATCTTTTGGAGACAGTGATTCTGTTTCTGTTAGATAAGCACCCAGAAATGGAATTGCTAGACCATATAGCAGTTCTAATTTTTATTTTTTGAGGAGCCTCCATACTGTTTTCCACAGTGGCTGCACCAATTTACATTCCCACCAACAGTGTACAAGGTTTCCCTTTTCTCTACCTCCTTGCCAACACTTGTTATTTCTTGTCTTTTTGATAATAGCCATTCTAACATGCATGAAGCGATACCTAATTATGGTTTTGATTTGCATTTCCCTGATGATTAGTGATGTTGAGCATCTTTTCATGTGCCTGTTGGCTTTCCGTATGTCTTCTTTGGAAAAATCTCTATTCAGATATTCTGCCCATTTTTAAACTAGATTGTTTCTTGCTTCCTTTTTCTGCTGAGTTGTATGAGTTTAAATACTTTTTAGATATTTACCCCTTATCAGATACATAATTTGCAAATATTTTCTCCCATTCCATAGGTTGCCTTTTCATTTTGCTGATGGTTTCGTTTGCTGTGCAGAAGTCTTTTAGTTTGATATAGTCCTACTTGATTATTTTTGCTTTTTTGCCTTTCTGTTTAGTGTCAAATCCAAAAAGTCATTGTCACAACTGATGTCAAGGAGCTTACCTCCTATGTTTTCTTCTAGGAGTTTTAAGGTTTCAGGTCTTCTGTTCAAGTCTTTAATCTATTTTGGGTTAATTTTTGTGTATGGTGTAAGATAGGGCTTCATTCTCTTGCATGTGGCTGTCTAGTTTTACCAACACAATTTATTGAAGAGATTATCCATTCTCCATTGTATATTCCTGTCTCCTTTGTTGTAAATTAATTGACCATACATAGGAGAGTTTACTTTTGGGCTTTTGATTCTGTTCCATTGACCTATGTTTCCATTTTTGTGCCAGTACCATACTGTTTCAATTACTGTAGCTTTGTAATACGGTTTGAAAACAAGAAGCATGTTACCTCCAGCTTTGTTCTTCTTTCTTAAGATTGCTTTGGCTATTCCAGGTCTTTTGTGGTTTTATATAAATTTTAGGATTATTTATTCTAGTTCTGTGAAAAATGCCATTGGTATTTTGATAGGAATTGCCTTGAATCTGTAAATTGATTTGGATAGTATGGACATTTTAATATCAGTTCTTCCAATCCGTGAACCTGGAATATTTTTCCATTTGTTTGTGTCTTCTATTTCTTTCGTCAGTGTTTTATAGGCTTCAGTGTACAGATCTTTCACCTCATTGGTTAAGTTTATTCCTAGCTATTTTATTCACTTTGATGTAATTGTCAATGGATTGTTTTCTTAATTTCTCTTCATAATAACTTGTTATTAGCGTATAAAAATGCAACTGATTTTTATGTATTGATTTGGTATCCTGCAACTTACTGAATTCATTGATTAGTTCTAACTTTTTTTGGTGGAATCTTTAAGGTTTTCTATATATAATGTCATGTCATCTGCAAATAGAACCAGTTTTACTTCTTCTTTCCTTCCTTCCAAGCCTATACTGAATAAATGTGACAAGAGTGGGCATCCTTGTCTTATTCCTGATCTTAGAGAAAAAACTTTATGTTTTTCGCTGTTGAATATGATATTAGCTGCAGGCTTGTCACATATGGCCTTTATTACGTTAACGCATGTTCCCTCTATACCCACCTTTTTGAGTTTTTTCATAAATAAATGTTGAATTTTGTCAAATACTTTTTCTGCATCTATTAAAATGATCGTATGATTCTTATCCTTCATTTTGTTAATGTGGTTTATAACATTGATTTGCAGATAGTGAACCATCCTTGAATCCCTGGAATAAATCCCACTTGATCATGGTGTATGGTCTTTTTTAATGTATTGTTGACTTAGTTTGCTAATATTTTGTTCAGAATTTTTGCATCCATCTTCATCAGGGATATTGGCCTGTAAATTTCTTTCCTTGTAGTGTCCTTGTCTGGTTTTGGTATCAGGGTAATGATGGTATCATAGAATGAGTCTGGAAGTGTTGCCTCCTGTTCTCTTTATTAGAAGAGTTTGAGAAAGATTGGTATTAATTTTTCTTTAAATGTTTGGTAGAATTCACCACTGAAGCCACCTGGGTGAGGACTTCTGTTTGTTGGTAGGTTTGATTATTTTTTTTTTTAATGTTGTGGCTGACTTGGTTTTTTCCCTACATGTTTTTTGGGTTTTGGGTTTTTTTGTTTTAATTTATTTATTTTTTTAATTTTGGCTGTATTGGGTCTTCGTTTCTGTGCGAGGGCTTTCTCCAGTTGTGGCAAGCAGGGGCCACTCTTCATCGTGGTGCGCGGGCCTTTCACTGTCGCGGCTTCTCTTGTTGCGGGGCACAGGCTCCAGACACGCAGGCTCAGTAGTTGTGGCTCACGGGCTTAGTTGCTCCACGGCATGTGGGATCTTCCCAGACCAGGGCTCGAGCCTGTGTCCCCTGCATTGGCAGGCAGATTCTCAACCACTGCGCCACCAGGGAAGCCCAGGTTTGATTATTGATTCAATCTCCTTACTAATAATTGGTCTGTTCAGATTTTCTGTTAATTCATGATTCAGTCTTGGTACGTTCTATGTTTCTAGAAATTTATCCATTTCTTGTAGATAGTCCAATTTGTTAGCATATAATTTTCATAGTAGTCTCTTATGATCCTTTGTATTTCTGAGGTATCAATTGTAACATCTCCTCTTTCATTTCTGATTTTATTTATTTGAGTCTTCTCTCTTCTGTTCTTAATGAGTCTGGCTAATGATCTATTTTGTTTATCTTATCAAAGAACCAGCTCTCAGTTTCACTGATCTTTTCTGTTGTCTCTTTAGTCTCGATTTCATTTATTTCTACTCTGACCTTCGTTACTTTCTTCCTTGTACCAACTTTTGTCTTAGTTTCTCCTTTTTCTAGTTCCTTGAGATACAAAGTTAGGTTGTTTAATATTTTCTTTTTTCTTCATGTAGGGGTTTATCCTTATGAATTTCCCTCTTAAAACTGCTACTACTGTATCCAATAAGTTTTGGTATATTGCATTTCCATTTTCATTTGTCTCAAGATTTTTTTTATTTCTTTTCAACCCACTGGTTGTTCAGTGGCATGCTATTTAATCTCCACATATTTGTGAATTTTCCAGTTTTCTTCTTGTAATTGATTTCTAGTTTCACACCACTGTTGTTGGAAAAGATACTTGATATGATTTCAATCGTCTTAGATTTAAGATATGTTTTGTGGTCTAATACATGATCTATACTGGAGAATGTTCCATGTGTAAATGAGAAGTATGTGTATTCTATTGCTTTTGAATGGAATGTTGTGTAAACGTATGTTAAGTCCATCTGGTCTAACATATTATTTAAGTCTAATGTTTCCTTGTTGATTTTCTGTTTGATATTCTATATCTATCCATTGACGAAAGTGGGGTGTTGAAGTCCCTTACTATTACTGTTATTGCTGTCTTTTTTTCCCTTTTGTGTCATTAATATTATATATTTAGGTGCTCCTTTTTGGGGTGCATAAATATTTACAAATGTTACATTCTCTTGTTGGATTGACTGCTTTATAATTATATAATGACCTTCTTTGTCTCTTATTACAATCTTTGTCTTAAAGTCTATCTTGTATTATATATTACCTCAGCTTTCTTTTGGTTTCCGTTTGCATGGAATGCCTTTTTGCATCCCTTCACTTTCAGTCTGTATGTGTCCTTAAAACTGAAGTGACTCTCTCACTTAAGGCAGAATATATAAATTGGGTCCTGTCCATTGACCTTTTATAAGTCCCAATGAGGTCCATTTATCATAGAATAATATATTTAATAATATAAATGCAATTCACCATTAGCATTGTTATGAAGAATAAGAAATATCAAAACAATTCCTATATTTATTTGGCTATTGTTATTCAAGGAAGTGATTTTTTTAAAAGAAAAGTCTGATCAAATAACTTATTGTTAAACTCTAGAAGGAAACAAGTGAAGAAGTCACTTCTCCATTCACTGTTCTCTCCTTTGCTCACTGTGCTCCAGCCACACTGCCTTTCTTGCAAGCTTTCTAACACGCTGGAGACACTATCCTTGAACCTTTGTTCTGGAGGTTTCTTCTGTGGGTCTAGATGTGGTCAATCCAGGTTGCATCACAGCCCCTGAATGAATTTTGTAAGAATTTCTCTCCCTCTCACTGTCTTTGTATCTCTTTTTTCTTTTCTAATTTAGTTTTATAATGGGGTATAGCTGATTTTCAATGCTGTGTTTCTTCCTTCTGTACATCCACTTGATTCACTTACAGAGAGACATCAATCAATTCCTTTTCAGATTCTTACCAGTCTTCTATATTCTATTCTGGTGACGAAAGTGTGCTCACTAAAGTGCTTTGAGCTATAGAGTAGGTCTTGTCAATTACCTATTTGGGCTATGGAACGGTATCTATGCTAATTTCAACCTCCTGGTTTATGCCTCACACCACCCCAGCTTTCCCCTTTAGCAGCCATAAGTGTGTTTTCTAAATGTGTGACGCTGTTTCTGTTTTGTCATTTAGTTCATGTGTAGCCATTTTTAGATTTCACCTATAAGTGATATCTTATGATAAGTCTCTTTTACTGTCTGACTTATATCACTTAGAATGATCGTACCTAAGTCCACCCGAGTTGCTGCAACTGGCCTTCTTTCATTCATGTCATGGCTGAGAAATATTCCATTTTACCTAAGTACCGCATCTCCTTAATCCATTTTTTCCTTCCAAGGTCATTTACATTGTATGCCAGTCGAGGCTCTTGTAAACAGAGCAGCCCTAAACTTTGGGGTGCCTCTGTTTTGTTCATTTTTAGTTTTCCCAATTTATACGCCCATGAGTGGAAGTGCCCTATGCTCTCTAGCTGTGTTTTTCAGATGTTTTGGGAAACACCATACACTTCTCCAGAGTGGCCGTTGGCAATTTACATCCCGCCCATCAGCGTAACAAGGCTCCCTTTTCTCTCTGGCCTGTCCTGCATTTCTGGCTTTTACACTTTTTCAGGATGGCCCTTTTGACCGATGGGAAGTGAGACATTTTTGTAGTGCTGATTTGGATTTCCCGCTTGCTTGGTTGGCCAAAAAGGGCGTATGCGTTTTTTCCTGAATTCAGGAAAAAACGCATACGCCCTTTTTGGCCAAGGGCCTCATTGTCGACGTTTTGCCGCATTTCATGTGCTTTAAAGGCGAGTCGAATCTACCTCCTGAAATCTGTTTCCTGCAGTTCTGCCTTACTTTCAAATCCTCTTCGTTGCCTTCCCTCAATATATTTTTGGACGATAGTTATCATTTATAACTCTGCAGGTTTGTGAATTGCAGTGCCCCTGAGCTCCATTTTTCAACTCGCTTTTTTGGGAGCTGGCCACAAAAGCGCAGGATTGCTTCAGGCCCTATTCTGGTTCCGGGGTCAGGCTGAGCCTGTGGTTAATTCTTCTTCCTGATGGCAAATTAGATTGACCTGTGCCGGTCCGAACACCTAGAGCTAGTCTCTCATTGGTTCCCCCTCTTCCCGTTCATCCTCAGGACAAATTGCAAACTGTACGAAAGAGGAGGTTAAAGGTGCTGCTTCTCCAAGTGGGGAGATTGTTAGGAAAGCGGCTGGAATGGCGAACCCGAGCACCAGGAGATGAGAAATGAGGTGCGTTTTAGAAACCTTTCCCGATCACACGGTGTACCATCCTCTGGGTTTCCCATGCATGTTTTCACTGTAGGAAGATTCCCTTGAACCTGGAGATTTGGGACCCATGCAATGGGTACCACGCAGTATTACTTTAAAGGGTCTGCATTTGCTCCCCCAACCTCACCAATCCTCTCAGCCCCTAGAGTGTCCACCCTTATGTCACATCCAGCTGTGGGTCTAGATATGGTCAGTCCAGGTTGCATCACAGCCCCTGAACGAATTTTGTAAGAATTTCTCTCTCTTTCACTATCTTTGTTTTTTTTTTGTAACTTATCTTTATAGAAGGGTTTAGCTGATTTTCACTGCTGTGTTTATGCTGCTTTACGCCCACTTGATTCACTTACAGGGAGATATCAATATATAGGTTTTAAGATTCTTACTAGTCAGATATATTCTTGGGCGGTAAATAGGGGGTGTTGAGTCCAGTTCACCGAGCAAGAAGTAGGTCTTGTCTATTACATATTTAGTTTATGGAATGGTATCTGTGCTAATTTCAAACCCTTGTTTTATGCATCACCCCACCTCACCTTTCCCGTTAAGCAGCCATAGTGTGTTTTCTAAATGTGTGACTCTGTTCTGTTTTGTAATTCAGTTCATGTGAAGCGATTTTTACATTCCCTCTATAAGTGATATCTTATGATAAGTGTCTTTTTCTGTGTGACTTATTTCACTTAGAATCATCGTACCTAAATCCACTCATCATGCTGCTACTAGCCTTATGACATTGATTTCATGGCTGAGTGATATTCCATTGTACATAAGTACCACAGCTTCTTTATCCATTTTTCTCTTTCCTGGGATATTTAAGTTGTAGTGAAGTGGAGATTCTTGTAAAAAGAGCAGCCCTAAACTTTGGGGTGCCTGTGTCTTGTTGATTTGAAGTTTTCCCAATTTATATGCCCATGAGTGGAAGTGTCCTATGCTCTCTAGCTGTGTTTTGTAGATGTTTTGGGAAACACCATACACTTCTCCAGAGTGGCCGTTGGGAATTTACATCCCGCCCATCAGCATAACAAGGTTCCCATTTCTCCCTGGCCTGTCCTGCATTTCTGGTTTTTACACTTTTTTAGGATGGCCCTTTTGACTGCTGAGAAGTGAGACTTCTTAGTAGTGCTGATTTGCATTTCCTGCTTCTGCAGCATGTGGGATGTTCCCGAACCAGTGTCCCCTGTATTGGCAGGCGGATTCTTAACCACGGTGCCACCAGGCAAGCCCCCATGTAAATTATTACAGAGCGTTCAGTAGACCTCCCTTGTTATATGGTCGTTCTTTTTGACACATGTGTTTAATATGTATTTGTATATGTATGGTAACCGTAATCTTAATGTATCCATTCCTCCCACCTTTCCTTTGAGATAACCGTGGTTTGTTTTCTAAGTCTGTGAGAGTCTTTCTCTGTGGAAGTATGTTCATATGTGTCAGTTGTTAGGTAACACCTAGAAGTGATATCACAGGATATTTGTCGTCTGCTTTCCGACTTACCTCATATTCTGTGATTATCTCTAGGCTCATCTAAGGTCCTGCAAAGAGCAGTGTTTCATTCTTTTCCATGGCGAATATTCCACCGTGTCCATGGACCACTTCTTCTTTTTACATTCACCTGTTGATGGGCATTTTGGTTACTTCCAAGTCTTGGCTATGCTAAATATTGATGCAGTGCAGGATTGCCAGCCTGTGTCTTTGGGATTCTGGTCTTCTCAGGGGTTAGGCCCAGCAGTGGGCCTACTAGATCATATGGTAGTTCAATTTTTACCTTTCAACGCACCTCCATTCTGTTCTCACTACTGGCTGTTACCAGTTTACATCCACCAGCAACTAGAGGGTACACGGATCTCTAAAGCCCCTTCAGGATTTATTGTTTGTAGACTTTTTACTGATGGCATTTTGAGTGTTGCGTGGTGATACCTTTTTGTAGTTTCAATTTGCATGCATCTAATAATTCCCGATATTGAGCTTTTATCTACGTCCGTTTTCCTTTTTTTTTCTTTTAAGTGAAACACAGAAACTTACCTCTTCAAATTGTTTCCTTGAAAAATGTGCCATGTTCTGAATTCCTGTGGCCGTTACCTGCACCAGGACATTTTTTGAGGGCAGGTGTCATTTACAGCCCTGTAGTAATTGTGAATATTACATGACCATTAGCTCTGGATTTAAAGCTGCTGTTGCAGGAAACGGCCACAAGGAGGCAGCATTTCTATATTCCCAACTCTGGTTACTAGGGCAACATAGCCTTCCTGGAAGTCCTGTTTGTAGGTTGTAAAGTAGAGTGGAATGTGCCAGGACAAACCCCCCAAAACTATGTCTACTTATTTGTTGTTGGTATTCTTAGTTAAATTTTCATTTTTCTCAGAGCAAATTTGATTGCAATATTGTGTTTGCTCTAGGTGTACAGAGTCTCTTTCATTGATACATATATCTTTTCATGTTTGGATCCCGTTGCCATATAGGTTATTACAGAATGTTGTGTAGACCTCTCTTGGTATTCGGTATGTCTTTGATGATTATATATTTTATAAGTATTAGCATATGTCTGTTGAACCCACTACCCTCCGTTATACGTTCCTCACACCTTTCCATTTGGTTAACCACAAGCTTGTTTTCTGAACACGTGAGTGTCCTTCTCTGTGGAAATAGGTTCATTCCTATCAATTTTTAGATAACACCTATACGTGATATCATAGGATATGTGTCTCTCACTTTCTGACTTACTTCAAGTTGTGTGATTATCTGTAGCCTCATCTATGGTGCTGCAAACGGCACTGTTTCATTATTTTCTGTGTCTAATATTGCATTGTGTACATGGACCACTTTTTCATCCATTCATCTGATGATGGACATTTTTGTGGCTTCCATGTCTTGGTTATTGTAAATACTGCTGCAATACACGATTTTCCATCCCGTGTTTTTTGGTTCTGGCTTTCACAGGTTACAGGCCCAATAGTGGGCCTTCCAGATCATATGGTGACTCAATTTTTACCTTTAAACGCACTGCCATTCTGTTCCTATTATTGACTGTTACCCCTTTACATCCCACTTAGACCGAGAGGTTACGCTATTCTCCACAACTTCTTCAACATCTATTGTTTGTTGACTTTTTGCTGATGGTCATTCTGACTGGTGTGAGGTGATACCTTTGTGTAGATTGGATTTCAATGAGTCTAATAATTCCTGATGTTTTGTTTATCAATGTCCTTTTCATTTTTTTTAAGATTGAGCTAAACTTACAACTTCATATTGCCTTCTTGAAAAATTTGCCGCGTTTGGATTTTTTTGGCCATTCCCTACCCCAGGACATTTTTTGAGGGCATGAGTCATTTATAGCCCTGCAGTCCTTGTGAATATTAGTGACTATTAGCAGTAGATTTAAAGCTGCTGTTTGAGGAAACGGCCTTAGGGTGGCAGCATTTCTACGTTGCCAACTCTGCTTGCTAGGGAAACAGAACCTTGCTGCAAGTTGTGTTTTTAGGTTGCAGATTAGAGTGGAATGTGCCAGGACAAAACCCCATAAATTTTAGCTTCCTTAATTCTTGTTTGTGACTTTAAGTTGTAGTTTTGATCAGAGCAAATTTGATTGAAAAAAGGCCTTTTGTTCAAGGTGTACAGAATCTTGTTCATTTACACATATACATACATCTATTGATCTTCGGGTCTGTTTCCATGTAGGTTATTACAGAGTGTTGAGTAGACCACTCTTGGTATTCCATAGGTCTTTGGGATTATATATTTTATAAGTATTAGTATATGTGTGTTAACCCCAATAACCTAATTTATCCATTCCTCACACCTTTTCTTTGGATTAACCATAAGTTTGTCTTCTCAATCTGAGATTGTCTTTCTCTATGGAAATATGTTCATTTTTATGAATTTTCAGATAACATAAGTGATATCATAGGACATTTGTCTTTTGCATTCTGACTTACTTAAGGTTGTGTGATTATCTCTAGGCTCATCTCTAGTGCTGCATATACGATCCTTTTATTTTTTTCGTGACTGATATTGCATTCTGACCATATACCACTTATTCTTTGTCCATTCACCTGTTTATTGACCTTTTTTTGCTTCCATGTCTTGGCTATTTCAGTATTGCTGCAGTGCACGTTTGACTGCCTCTGTCTTTCCGATTCTGGTGGTCTTAGGTTATAGGCCCAAAAGGTGCCCTGCCGCATCATATGGTAGCTCAATTTTTACCTTTTCAAACAGCTCCATTCAGTTTTCGTTAGTGCTGTTACCACTTTACATCCCACCAGCAGCTAGAAGGTACAAAGATCTCTAAAACCCCTTCAGCATTTATAGTTTGTAGATTTTTGCTGATGGCCATTTGACTGGTGTGAGCTGAATCCTTTTTGGAGGTTGGATACGCATGTGGCTAATAATTCCTTATACTGATCTTTAGGCATATCCTTTTTCTTCTTTTCCTTTTTTTGTTAAAGAGTGAGTACAACTTCCCTCTTCATATTGACTTCTTGAAAAATTTCTCATGTGTTGAATTTTCTTGCCTATTCCCTACCCCAGGGCATTTTTTGAGGGCAGGTGTCATTTAGACCCCTGCAGTCCTTGTGACTATTAAGCAACCATTAGCACTGGGTGTAAAGATGCTGTTGTGGGAAACTGCCAAAGGCGGCAGCATTATTACGTTCTCAACTCTTGTTACTACGGCAACAGAGTCTTCCTGGAGGTAGTGTTCCAAGGTTGTAAATTAGAGTGGAATGTGCTGGGACAAGCCCACAGAAGTTTATGTCGCCTTACTTATGTTTCTTTTTTAAATTTAATTTCTATTTCTTATCGGAGGAAATTTGATTAGAGTGTTTTGATTGCCAGTCTGTACAGAATCTGCCCAATGATTCATACGTATGTCTGTTCATCTTCGGATCCTGTTAGCATGTATGTGATTACAAAATGTATATTTTAAAGGTATTGGTGATTATATAATTCATACAGTTTATATGTTATATGTTTATATACATTTAACATACATTAGTATATGTATGTTAACCCCATAGTCCTAAGTTACCCATCCTCCCACGTGTCATTTTGGCTAACCATTAGTTTATTTGATAAGTCTGTGAGTGTCTTTTTCTGTGGAAATATGTTCATTGGTAGCAATCTTAGGATAACATGTATAAATGATATCATAGGATATTTGTCATACCCTTTTGACTTACTTAACCTTATATGATTATTTATAGGCTCAACTGTAGTCCTGAAAACGGCATTGTTCATTTTTTTCCCAGTTCTACTATTCCATTCTGTCCATATACCAATTCTTCTTTGTACATTCATCTGTTTATAGACCTTTTTTTGCTTCCATGTCTTGGCTATTTCAGTATTGCTGCAGTGCACATTTGACTGCCTCTGTCTTTCCTATTCTGGTGGTCTTACGTTATAGGCCCAAGAGGTGCCCTGCCGCATCATATGGTAGCTCAATTTTTACCTTTTCAAGCAGCTCCATTCAGTTTGCGTTAGTGCTGTTACCACTTTACATCCCACCAGCAGCTAGAAGGTACACAGTTCTCTAAAACCCCTTCAGCATTTATAGTTTGTAGACTTTTTGCTGATGGAAATGACTGGTGTGAGCTGAAACCTTTTTGAATTTGAATTTGCATGTGGCTAATAAGTCCTTATACTGAGCTTTAGGCATGTCCTTTTTTTTCTTTTCCTTTTTTTTTAAAGAGTGAGTACAACTTCCCTCCTCTTATTGACTTCTTGAAACATTTCTCATGTGTTGAATTTTCTTACCTATTCCTTACCCCAGGGCATTTTTTGAGGGCAGGTGTCATTTAGACCCCTGCAGTCCTTGTGACTATTAAGCAACCATTAGCACTGGGTTTAAAGCTGCTGTTGTGGGAAACAGCCAGAAGGCGGCAGCATTATTACGTTCTCAACTCTTGTTACTAGGGAAACAGAGTCTTCCTGGAGGTAGTGTTCTAAGGTTGTAAATTAGAGTGGAATGTGCTAGGACAAGCCCCCAGAAGTTTATGTCTCCTTACTTATGTTTGTTTTTTAAATTTAATTTCTATTTCTTATCGGAGTAAATTTGATTAGAGTGTTTTGATTGTCTGGCTGTACAGAATCTGCTCAAAGATTCATACATATGTCTGTTCATCTTCAGATCCTGTTACCATGTATGTGATTACAGAATGTATATTTTAAAGGTATTGGTGATTATATAATTCATATAGTTTATCTGTTATATGTTTATACACATTTAACATACAGTAGTATATGTATGTTAACCCCATAGTCCTAATTTACCCATCCTCCCACCTTTCATTTTGGCTAACCATTAGTTTATTTCATAAGTCTGTGAGTGTCTTTTTCTGTGGAAATATGTTCATTGGTAGCAATCTTAGGATAACATGTATAAATGATATCATAGGATATTTGTCATACCCTTTTGACTTACTTAACCTTATATGATTATTTCTAGGCTCAACTCTAGTCCTGAAAACGAGATTGTTCATTTTTTTCCCGAGGCTACTATTCCATTCTGTCCATATACCACTTCTTCTTTGTCCATTCATCTGTTTTAGGACCTTATTTTGCTTCCATGTCTTGGCTATTTCAGTATTGCTGCAGTGCACATTTGCCTGCCTCTGTCTTTCCGATTCTGGTGTTCTTAGTTTATAGGCTCAAAAGGTGCCCTTTCGCATTATATGGTAGCTCAATTTTTACCTTGTATAGCAGCTCCATTCAGTTTTTGTTAGTGCTGTTACCACTTTACATCCCACCAGCAGCTAGGAGTTACAAAGATCTCTAAAACCCCTTCAGCATTTATAGTTTGTAGATTTTTGCTGATGGCCATTTGGCTGGTGTGAGCTGAATCCTTTTTGGAGGTTGGATACGCATGTGGCTAATAATTCCTTATACTGATCTTTAGGAATATCCTTTTTCTTCTTTTCCTTTTTTTGTTAAAGAGTGAGTACAACTTCCCTCTTCATATTGACTTCTTGAAAAATTTCTCATGTGTTGAATTTTCTTGCCTATTCCCTACCCCAGGGCATTTTTGAGGGCAGGTGTCATTTAGACCCCTGCAGTCCTTGTGACTATTAAGCAACCATTAGCACTGGGTTTAAAGCTGCTGTTGTGGGAAACAGCCACAAGGCGGCAGCATTATTACGTTCTCATCTCTTGTTACTAGGGCAACAGAATCTTCCTGGAGGTAGTGTTCCGAGGTTGCAAATTAGAGTGGAATGTGCTGGGACAAGCCCCCAGAAGGTTATGTCTCCTTACTTATGTTTGTTTTTTAAATTTAATTTCTATTTCTTATCGGAGTAAATTTGATTGGAGTGTTTTGATTGTCTGGCTGTACAGAATCTGCTCAATGATTCCTACATATGTCTGTTCATCTTCGGATACTGTTACCATGTATGTGATTACAGAATGTATATTTTAAAGGTATTGGTGATTATATAATTCATATAGTTTATCTGTTATATGTTTATATACATGTAACATACATTAGTATATGTATGTTAACCCCATAGTCCTAATTTACCCATCCTCCCACCTTTCATTTTGGCTATCCATTATTTTATTTGATAAGTCTTTTAGTGTCTTTTTCTGTGGAAATATGTTCATTGGTAGCTATCTTAGGATAACATGTATAAATGTTATCATAGGATATTTGTCGTACCCTTTTGAGTTACTTAACCTTATATGATTATTTCTAGGCTCAACTGTAGTCCTGAAAACGGCATTGTTCATTTTTTTCCCGAGGCTACTATTCTATTTGGTACGTATACCACTTCTTCTTTGTCCATTCATCTGTTTATGAACCTTTTTTCTGCTTCCATGTCTTGGCTATTTCAATATTGCTGCAGTGCTCATTTGCCTGCCTGTGTCTTTCCGATTCAGGTGGTCTTAGGTTATAGGCCCAAAAGGTGACCTGCCGCATCATATGGTAGCTCAATTTTTACCTTTTCAACAGCTCAATTCAGTTTGCGTTAGTGCTGTTACCACTTTACATCCCACCAGGATCTAGAAGGTACACAGTTCTCTAAAACTCCTTCAGCATTTATAGTTTGTAGATATTTTGCTGATGGAAATGACTGGTGTGAGCTGAAACCTTTTTGAATTTGCATTTGCATGTGTCTAATAATTCCTTATACTTAGCTTTTGGCATGTCCTTTTTTTTCTTTTCCTTTTTTTTTAAAGAGTGAGTACAACTTCCCTCCTCTTATTGACTTCTTGAAAAATTTCTCATGTGTTGAATATTCTTGCCTATTCCCTACCCCAGGGCATTTTTCAGGGCAGGTGTCATTTAGAGCCCTGCAGTCCATGTGACTATTAAGCAACCATTAGCACTGGGTTTAAAGCTGCTGTTGTGGGAAAGAGCCACAAGGCGGCAGCATTATTACGTTCTCATCTCTTGTTACTAGGGCAACAGAATCTTCCTGGAGGTAGTGTTCCGAGGTTGTAAATTAGCGTGGAATGTGCTGGGAGAAGCCCCCAGAAGTTTATGTCTCCTTACTTAGGTTTGTTTTTTAAATTAAATTTCTATTTCTTATCAGAGTAAATTTGATTAGAGTGTTTTGATTGTCTGGATGTACAGGATCTGCTCAATGATTCATACATATGTCTGTTCATCTTCGGGTCCTCTTACCATGTATGTGATTACAAAATGTATATTTTAAAGGTATTGGTGATTATATAATTCATACAGTTTATCTGTTATATGTTTTTATACACTTAACATACATTAGTATATGTATGTTAACCCCATAGTCCTAATTTACCCATCCTCCCACCTTTCATTGTGGCTAACCATTAGTTTATTTCATAAGTCTGTGAGTGTCTTTTTCTGTGGAAATATGTTCATTGGTAGCTATCTTAGGATAACATGTATAAATGATATCATAGGATATTTGTCATACCCTTTTGACTTACTTAACCTTATATTATTATTTCTAGGCTCTACTGTAGTCCTGAAAACGGCATTGTTCATTTTTTTCCCGAGGCTACTATTCCATTCTGTCCATATACCACTTCTTCTCTGTCCATTCATCTGTTTATGGACCTTTTTTTGCTTCCATGTCTTGACTATTTCAGTATTGCTGCAGTGCACATTTGACTGCCTGTGTCTTTCCGATTCTGGTGGTCTTAGGTTATAAGCCGAAGAGGTGCCCTGCCGCATCATATGGTAGCTCAATTTCTACCTTTTGAAGCGGCTCCATTCAGTTTGCGTTAGTGCTGTTACCACTTTACATCCCAGCAGCAGATAGAAGGTACACATTTCTCTAAAACACCTTCAGCATTTATAGTTTGTAGACTTTTTGCTGATGGCCATTTGACTGTTGTGAGCTGAAACCTTTATGGAGGTTGGATACGCATGTGGCGAATAATTCCTTATACTGATCTTTAGGCATATCCTTTTTCTTCTTTTCCTTTTTTTGTTAAAGTGTGAGTACAACTTCCCTCTTCATATTCACTTTTTGAAAAATTTCTCATGTGTTGAATTTTCTTGCCTATTCCCTACCCAAGGGCACTTTTTGAGGGCAGGTGTCATTTAGACCCCTGCAGTCGTTGTGACTATTAAGCAACCATTAGCACTGGGTTTAAAGCTGCTGTTGTGGGAAACAGCCACAAGGCGGCAGCATTATTACGTTCTCAACTCTTGTTACTAGGGCAACAGAATCTTCCTGGAGGTAGTGTTCTGAGGTTGTAAATTAGAGTGGAATGTGCTGGGACAAGCCCCCAGAAGTTTATGTCTCCTTACTTATGTTTGTTTTTTAAATTTCATTTCTATTTCTTATCAGCGTAAATTTGATTAGAGTGTTTTGATTACCTGGCTGTACAGGATCTGCTCAATGATTCATACATATGTCTGTACATCTTCGGGTCCTGTTACCATGTATGTGATTACAAAATGTATATTTTAAAGGTATTGGTGATTATATAATTCATACAGTTTATCTGTTATATGTTGTTATACACTTAACATACATTAGTATATGTATGTTAACCCCATAGTCCTAATTTACCCATCCTCCCACCTTTCATTTTGCTAACCATTAGTTTATTTCATAAGTCTGTGAGTGTCTTTTTCTGTGGAAATATGTTCATTGGTAGCAATCTTAGGATAACATGTATAAATATTATCATAGGATATTTGTCGTACCCTTTTGAGTTACTTAACCTTATATGATTATTTCTAGGCTCAACTGTAGTCCTGAAAACGGCGTTGTTCATTTTTTTCCCCAGGCTACTATTCTATTTGGTACGTATACTACTTCTTCTTTGTCCATTCATCTGTTTATGAACCTTTTTTCTGCTTCCATGTCTTGGCTATTTCAATATTGCTGCAGTGCTCATTTGCCTGCCTGTGTCTTTCCGATTCAGGTGGTCTTAGGTTATAGGCCCAAAGGGTGACCTGCTGCATCATATGGTAGCTCAATTTTTACCTTTTCAAGAAGCTCCATTCAGTTTGCGTTAGTGCTGTTACCACTTTACATCCCACCAGCAGCTAGAAGGTACACAGTTCTCTAAAACCCCTTCAGCATTTATAGTTTATAGACATTTTGCTGATGGAAATGACTGGTGTGAGCTGAAACCTTTTTGAATTTGAATTTGCATGTGTCTAATAATTCCTTATACTGAGCTTTAGGCATGTCCTTTTTTTTTCTTTTCCTTTTTTTTAAAGAGTGAGTACAACTTCCCTCCTCTTATTGACTTCTTGAAAAATTTCTCATGTGTTGAATTTTCTTGCCTATTCCCTACCCCAGGGCATTTTTCAGGGCAGGTGTCATTTAGAGCCCTGCAGTCCTTGTGACTATTAAGCAACTATTAGTACTGGGTTTAAAGCTGCTGTTGTGGGAAACAGCCACAAGGCCGCAGCATTATTACGTTCTCAACTCTTGTTACTACGGCAACAGAGTCTTCCTGGAGGTAGTGTTCCAAGGTTGTAAATTAGAGTGGAATGTGCTGGGACAAGCCTCCAGAAGTTTATGTCTCCTTACTTATGTTTGTTTTTTAAATTTAATTTCTATTTCTTATCAGAGTAAATTTGATTAGAGTGTTTTGATTGCCTGGCTGTACAGAATCTGCTCAATGATTCATACATATGTCTGTTCATCTTCGGGTCCTGTTACTATGTATGTGATTACAAAATGTATATTTTAAAGGTATTGGTGATTATATAATTCATACAGTTTATCTGTTACATGTTTTTATACACTTAACATACATTAGTATATGTATGTTAACCCCATAGTCCTAATTTACCCATCCTCTCACCTTTCATTTTGGCTAACCATTAGTTTATTTGATAAGTCTGTGAGTGTCTTTTTCTGTGGAAATATGTTCATTGGTAGCAATCTTAGGATAACATGTATAAATGTTTTCATAGGATATTTGTCGTACCCTTTTGAGTTACTTAACGTTATATGATTATTTCTAGGCTCAACTGTAGTCCTGAAAACGGCATTGTTCATTTTTTTCCCGAGGCTACTATTCTATTTGGTACGTATACCACTTCTTCTTTGTCCATTCATCTGTTTATGAACCTTTTTTCTGCTTCCATGTCTTGGCTATTTCAATATTGCTGCAGTGCTCATTTGCCTGCCTGTGTCTTTCCGATTCAGGTGGTCTTAGGTTATAGGCCCAAAAGGTGACCTGCCGCATCATATGGTAGCTCAATTTTTATCTTTTCAAGGAGCTCCATTCAGTTTGTGTTAGTGCTGTTACCACTTTACATCCCACCAGCAGCTAGAAGGTACACAGTTCTCTAAAACCCCTTCAGCATTTATAGTTTGTAGACATTTTGCTGATGGAAACGACTGGTGTGAGCTGAAACCTTTTTGAATTTGAATTTGCATGTGTCTAATAATTCATTCTACTGAGCTTTAGGCATGTCCTTTTTTTTCTTTTCCTTTTTTTTTAAAGAGTGAGTACAACTTCCCTCCTCTTATTGACTTCTTGAAAAATTTCTCATGTGTTGAATATTCTTGCCTATTCCCTACCCCAGGGCATTTTTCAGGGCAGGTGTCATTTAGAGCCCTGCAGTCCATGTGACTATTAAGCAACCATTAGCACTGGGTTTAAAGCTGCTGTTGTGGGAAAGAGCCACAAGGCGGCAGCATTATTACGTTCTCATCTCTTGTTACTAGGGCAACAGAATCTTCCTGGAGGTAGTGTTCCGAGGTTGTAAATTAGCGTGGAATGTGCTGGGAGAAGCCCCCAGAAGTTTATGTCTCCTTACTTAGGTTTGTTTTTTAAATTTAATTTCTATTTCTTATCTGAATAAATTTGATTAGAGTGTTTTGATTGTCTGGCTGTACAGAAACTGCTCAATGATTCCTACATATGTCTGTTCATCTTCGGATTCTGTTACCATGTATGTGATTACAGAATGTATATTTTAAAGGTATTGGTGATTATATAATTCATACAGTTTATCTGTTATATGTTTTTATACACTTAACATACATTAGTATATGTATGTTAACCCCATAGTCCTAATTTACCCATCCTCCCACCTTTCATTGTGGCTAACCATTAGTTTATTTCATAAGTCTGTGAGTGTCTTTTTCTGTGGAAATATGTTCATTGGTAGCTATCTTAGGATAACATGTATAAATGATATCATAGGATATTTGTCATACCCTTTTGACTTACTTAACCTTATATTATTATTTCTAGGCTCTACTGTAGTCCTGAAAACGGCATTGTTCATTTTTTTCCCGAGGCTACTATTCCATTCTGTCCATATACCACTTCTTCTCTGTCCATTCATCTGTTTATGGACCTTTTTTTGCTTCCATGTCTTGGCTATTTCAGTATTGCTGCAGTGCACATTTGACTGCCTGTGTCTTTCCGATTCTGGTGGTCTTAGGTTATAAGCTGAAGAGGTGCCCTGCCGCATCATATGGTAGCTCAATTTCTACCTTTTGAAGCGGCTCCATTCACTTTGCGTTAGTGCTGTTACCACTTTACATCCCAGCAGCAGATAGAAGGTACACATTTCTCTAAAACACCTTCAGCATTTATAGTTTGTAGACTTTTTGCTGATGGCCATTTGACTGTTGTGAGCTGAAACCTTTATGGAGGTTGGATACGCATGTGGCGAATAATTCCTTATACTGATCTTTAGGCATATCCTTTTTCTTCTTTTCCTTTTTTTGTTAAAGTGTGAGTACAACTTCCCTCTTCATATTCACTTTTTGAAAAATTTCTCATGTGTTGAATTTTCTTGCCTATTCCCTACCCAAGGGCACTTTTTGAGGGCAGGTGTCATTTAGACCCCTGCAGTCGTTGTGACTATTAAGCAACCATTAGCACTGGGTTTAAAGCTGCTGTTGTGGGAAACAGCCACAAGGCGGCAGCATTATTACGTTCTCAACTCTTGTTACTAGGGCAACAGAATCTTCCTGGAGGTAGTGTTCTGAGGTTGTAAATTAGAGTGGAATGTGCTGGGACAAGCCCCCAGAAGTTTATGTCTCCTTACTTATGTTTGTTTTTTAAATTTCATTTCTATTTCTTATCAGCGTAAATTTGATTAGAGTGTTTTGATTACCTGGCTGTACAGGATCTGCTCAATGATTCATACATATGTCTGTACATCTTCGGGTCCTGTTACCATGTATGTGATTACAAAATGTATATTTTAAAGGTATTGGTGATTATATAATTCATACAGTTTATCTGTTATATGTTGTTATACACTTAACATACATTAGTATATGTATGTTAACCCCATAGTCCTAATTTACCCATCCTCCCACCTTTCATTTTGCTAACCATTAGTTTATTTCATAAGTCTGTGAGTGTCTTTTTCTGTGGAAATATGTTCATTGGTAGCAATCTTAGGATAACATGTATAAATATTATCATAGGATATTTGTCGTACCCTTTTGAGTTACTTAACCTTATATGATTATTTCTAGGCTCAACTGTAGTCCTGAAAACGGCGTTGTTCATTTTTTTCCCCAGGCTACTATTCTATTTGGTACGTATACTACTTCTTCTTTGTCCATTCATCTGTTTATGAACCTTTTTTCTGCTTCCATGTCTTGGCTATTTCAATATTGCTGCAGTGCTCATTTGCCTGCCTGTGTCTTTCCGATTCAGGTGGTCTTAGGTTATAGGCCCAAAGGGTGACCTGCTGCATCATATGGTAGCTCAATTTTTACCTTTTCAAGAAGCTCCATTCAGTTTGCGTTAGTGCTGTTACCACTTTACATCCCACCAGCAGCTAGAAGGTACACAGTTCTCTAAAACCCCTTCAGCATTTATAGTTTGTAGACATTTTGCTGATGGAAACGACTGGTGTGAGCTGAAACCTTTTTGAATTTGAATTTGCATGTGTCTAATAATTCATTCTACTGAGCTTTAGGCATGTCCTTTTTTTTCTTTCCTTTTTTTTTAAAGAGTGAGTACAACTTCCCTCCTCTTATTGACTTCTTGAAAAATTTCTCATGTGTTGAATATTCTTGCCTATTCCCTACCCCAGGGCATTTTTCAGGGCAGGTGTCATTTAGAGCCCTGCAGTCCATGTGACTATTAAGCAACCATTAGCACTGGGTTTAAAGCTGCTGTTGTGGGAAAGAGCCACAAGGCGGCAGCATTATTACGTTCTCATCTCTTGTTACTAGGGCAACAGAATCTTCCTGGAGGTAGTGTTCCGAGGTTGTAAATTAGAGTGGAATGTGCTGGGACAAGCCCCCAGAAGTTTATGTCTCCTTACTTAGGTTTGTTTTTTAAATTTAATTTCTATTTCTTATCTGAATAAATTTGATTAGAGTGTTTTGATTGTCTGGCTGTACAGAAACTGCTCAATGATTCCTACATATGTCTGTTCATCTTCGGATTCTGTTACCATGTATGTGATTACAGAATGTATATTTTAAAGGTATTGGTGATTATATAATTCATACAGTTTATCTGTTATATGTTTTTATACACTTAACATACATTAGTATATGTATGTTAACCCCATAGTCCTAGTTTACCCATCCTCCCACCTTTCATTTTGTCTAACCATTAGTTTATTTCATAAGTCTGTGAGTGTCTTTTTCTGTGGAAATATGTTCATTGGTAGCTATCTTAGGATAACATGTATAAATGTTATCATAGGATATTTGTCGTACCCTTTTGAGTTACTTAACCTTATATGATTATTTCTAGGCTCAACTGTAGTCCTGAAAACGGCATTGTTCATTTTTTTCCCGAGGCTACTATTCTATTTGGTACGTATACCACTTCTTCTTTGTCCATTCATCTGTTTATGAACCTTTTTTCTGCTTCCATGTCTTGGCTATTTCAATATTGCTGCAGTGCTCATTTGCCTGCCTGTGTCTTTCCGATTCAAGTGGTCTTAGGTTATAGGCCCAAAAGGTGACCTGCCGCATCATATGGTAGCTCAATTTTTACCTTTTCACCAGCTCAATTCAGTTTGCGTTAGTGCTGTTACCACTTTACATCCAACCAGGATCTAGAAGGTACACAGTTCTCTAAAACTCCTTCAGCATTTATAGTTTGTAGACATTTTGCTGATGGAAATGACTGGTGTGAGCTGAAACCTTTTTGAATTTGCATTTGCATGTGTCTAATAATTCCTTATACTGAGGTTTAGGAATGTCCTTTTTTTTCTTTTCCTTTTTTTTTAAAGAGTGAGTACAACTTCCCTCCTCTTATTGACTTCTTGAAAAATTTCTAATGTGTTGAATTTTCTTGCCTATTCCCTACCCCAGGGCATTTTTAAGGGCAGGTGTCATTTAGAGCCCTGCAGTCCTTGTGACTATTAAGCAAACATTAGCACTGGGTTTAAAGCTGCTGTTGTGGGAAAGAGCCACAAGGCAGCAGCATTATTACGTTCTCATCTCTTGTTACTAGGGCAACAGAATCTTCCTGGAGGTAGTGTTCCGAGGTTGTAAATTAGAGTGGAATGTGCTGGGACAAGCCCCCAGAAGTTTATGTCTCCTTACTTATGTTTGTTTTTTTAAATTTAATTTCTATTTCTTATCGGAGTAAATTTGATTAGAGTGTTTTGATTGCCTGGCTGTACAGGATCTGCTCAGTGATTCATACATATGTCTGTTCATCTTCGGGTCCTCTTACCATGTATGTGATTACAAAATGTATATTTTAAAGGTATTGGTGATTATATAATTCATACAGTTTATCTGTTACATGTTTTTATACACTTAACATACATTAGTATATGTATGTTAACCCCATAGTCGTAATTTACCCATCCTCCCACCTTTCATTTTGGCTAACCATTAGTTTATTTCATAAGTCTGTGAGTGTCTTTTTCTGTGGAAATATGTTCATTGGTAGCAATCGTAGGATAACATGTATAAATGTTATCATAGGATAATTGTCGTACCCTTTTGAGTTACTTAACCTTATATGATTATTTCTAGGCTCAACTGTAGTCCTGAAAACGGTATTGTTCATTTTTTTCCCGAGGCTATTATGCTATTTGGTACGTATACCACTTCTTCTTTGTCCATTCATCTGTTTATGAACCCTTTTTCTGCTTCCATGTCTTGGCTATTTCAATATTGCTGCAGTGCACATTTGCCTGCCTGTGTCTTTCCGATTTAGGTGGTCTTAGGTTATAGGCCCAAAAGGTAACCTGCCGCATCATATGGTAGCTCAATTTTTACCTTTTCAAGAAACTCCATTCAGTTTGCGTTAGTGCTGTTACCACTTTACATCCCACCAGCAGCTAGAAGGTACACAGTTCTCTAAAACCCCTTCAGCATTTATAGTTTGTAGACATTTTGCTGATGGAAACGACTGGTGTGAGCTGAAACCTTTTTGAATTTGAATTTGCATGTGTCTAATAATTCATTCTACTGAGCTTTAGGCATGTCCTTTTTTTTCTTTTCCTTTTTTTTTAAAGAGTGAGTACAACTTCCCTCCTCTTATTGACTTCTTGAAAAATTTCTCATGTGTTGAATATTCTTGCCTATTCCCTACCCCAGGGCATTTTTCAGGGCAGGTGTCATTTAGAGCCCTGCAGTCCATGTGACTATTAAGCAACCATTAGCACTGGGTTTAAAGCTGCTGTTGTGGGAAAGAGCCACAAGGCGGCAGCATTATTACGTTCTCATCTCTTGTTACTAGGGCAACAGAATCTTCCTGGTGGTAGTGTTCCGAGGTTGTAAATTAGAGTGGAATGTGCTGGGACGAGCCCCCAGAAGTTTATGTCTCCTTACTTAGCTTTGTTTTTTAAATTAAATTTCTATTTCTTATCGGAGTAAATTTGATTAGAGTGTTTTGATTGTCTGGCTGTACAGAAACTGCTCAATGATTCCTACATATGTCTGTTCATCTTCGGATTCTGTTACCATGTATGTGATTACAGAATGTATATTTTAAAGGTATTGGTGATTATATAATTCATACAGTTTATTTGTTATATGTTTTTATACACTTAACATACATTAGTATATGTATGTTAACCCCATAGTCCTAATTTACCCATCCTCCCACCTTTCATTTTGGCTAACAATTAGTTTATTTCATAAGTCTGTGAGTGTCTTTTTCTGTGGAAATATGTTCATTGGTAGCAATCTTAGGATAACATGTATAAATGATATCATAGGATATTTGTCATACCCTTTTGACTTACTTAACCTTATATGATTATTTCTAGGCTCAACTCTAGTCCTTAAAACGGCATTGTTCATTTTTTCCCCGAGGCTACTATTGCATTCTGTCCATATACCACTTCTTCTCTGTCCATTCATCTGTTTATGGACATTTTTTTTGCTTCCATGTCTTTGCTATTTCCATATTGCTGCAGTGCACATTTGACTGCCTGTGTCTTTCCGATTCTGGTAGTCTTAGGTTATAAGCCAAAGAGGTGCCCTGCCGCATTATATGGTAGCTCAATTTTTACCTTTTCAAGCAGCTCCATTCAGTTTGCGTTAGTGCTGTTACCACTTTACATCCCAGCAGCAGATAGAAGGTATACATTTCTCTAAAACCCCTTCATCATTTATAGTTTGTAGACTTTTTGCTGATGGCCATTTGACTGGTGTGAGCTGAAACCTTTTTGGAGGTTGGATACGCATGTGGCGAATAATTCCTTATACTGATCTTTAGGCATATCCTTTTTCTTCTTTTCCTTTTTTTGTTAAAGTGTGAGTACAACTTCCCTCTTCATATTCACTTTTTGAAAAATTTCTCATGTGTTGAATTTTTTTGCGTATTCCCTACCCCAGGGCATTTTTTGAGGGCAGGTGTCATTTAGACCCCTGCAGTCGTTTTGACTATTAAGCAACCATTAGCACTGGGTTTAAAGCTGCTGTTGTGGGAAACAGCCACAAGGCGGCAGCATTATTACGTTCTCAACTCTTGTTACTATGGCAACAGAGTCTTCGTGGAGGTAGTGTTCCGAGGTTGTAAATTAGAGTGGAATGTGCTGGGACAAGCCTCCAGAAGTTTATGTCTCCTTACTTATGTTTGTTTTTTAAATTTAATTTCTATTTCTTATCGGAGTAAATTTGATTTTAGTGTTTTGATTGCCTGGCTGTACAGAATCTGCTCAATGATTCATACATATGTCTGTTCATCTTCGGATTCTGTTACCATGTATGTGAATACAGAATATATATTTTAAAGGTATTGGTGATTATATAATTCATATAGTTTATCTGTTATATGTTTATATGCATGTAACATACATTAGTATATTTATGTAAATCCCATAGTCCTAATTTACCCATCCTCCCCCCTTTCATTTTGGCTAACCATTAGTTTATTTCATAAGTCTGTGAGTGTCTTTTTCTGTGGAAATATGTTCATTGGTAGCAATCTTAGGATAACACGTATAAATGATATCATAGGATATTTGTCGTACCCTTTTGACTTACTTAACCTTATATTATTATTTCTAGGCTCTACTGTAGTCCTGAAAACGGCATTGTTCATTTTTTTCCCGAGGCTACTATTCCATTCTGTCCATATACCACTTCTTCTCTGTCCATTCATCTGTTTATGGACATTTTTTTTGCTTCCATGTCTTTGCTATTTCCATATTGCTGCAGTGCACATTTGACTGCCTGTGTCTTTCCGATTCTGGTAGTCTTAGGTTACAAGCCCAAGAGGTGCCCTGCCGCATCATATGGTAGCTCAATTTTTACCTTTTCAAGCAGCTCCATTCAGTTTGCGTTAGTGCTGTTACCACTTTACATCCCACCAGCAGCTAGAAGGTACACAGTTCTCTAAAACCCCTTCAGCATTTATAGTTTATAGACATTTTGCTGATGGAAATGACTGGTGTGAGCTGAAACCTTGTTGAATTTGAATTTGCATGTGTCTAATAATTCCTTATACTGAGCTTTAGGCATGTCCTTTTTTTTCTTTTCCTTTTTTTTTAAAGAGTGAGTACAACTTCCCTCCTCTTATTGACTTCTTGAAAAATTTCTCATGTGTTGAATATTCTTGCCTATTCCCTACCCCAGGGCATTTTTCAGGGCAGGTGTCATTTAGAGCCCTGCAGTCCTTGTGACTATTAAGCAACCATTAGCACTGGGTTTAATGTTGCTGTTGTGGGAAACAGCCACAAGGCGGCAGCATTATTACGTTCTCATCTCTTGTTACTAGGGCAACAGAATCTTCCTGGAGGTAGTGTTCCGTGGTTGAAAATTAGAGTGGAATGTGCTGGGACGAGCCCCCAGAAGTTTATGTCTCCTTACTTATGTTTGTTTTTTAAATTTAATTCTATTTCTTTTTGGAGTAAATTTGATTAGAGTTTTTTGATTGTCTGGCTGTACAGAATCTGCTCAATGATTCATACATATGTCTGTTCATCTTCGGATTCTGTTACCATGTATGTGATTACAAAATGTATATTTTAAAGGTATTGGTGATTATATAATTCATACAGTTTATCTGTTATATGTTGTTATACACTTAACATACATTAGTATATGTATGTTAACCCCATAGTCCTAATTTACCCATCCTCCCACCTTTCATTTTGCTAACCATTAGTTTATTTCATAAGTCTGTGAGTGTCTTTTTCTGTGGAAATATGTTCATTGGTAGCAATCTTAGGATAACATGTATAAATATTATCATAGGATATTTGTCGTACCCTTTTGAGTTACTTAACCTAATATGATTATTTCTAGGCTCAACTGTAGTCCTGAAAACGGCGTTGTTCATTTTTTTCCCGAGGCTACTATTCCATTCTGTCCATATACCACTTCTTCTCTGTCCATTCATCTGTTTATGAACCTTTTTTCTGCTTCCATGTCTTGGCTATTTCAATATTGCTGCAGTGCTCATTTGCCTGCCTGTGTCTTTCCGATTCAGGTGGTCTTAGGTTATAGGACCAAAGGGTGACCTGCTGCATCATATGGTAGCTCAATTTTTACCTTTTCAAGAAGCTCCATTCAGTTTGCGTTAGTGCTGTTACCACTTTACATCCCACCAGCAGCTAGAAGGTACACAGTTCTCTAAAACCCCTTCAGCATTTATAGTTTATAGACATTTTGCTGATGGAAATGACTGGTGTGAGCTGAAACCTTTTTGAATTTGAATTTGCATGTGTCTAATAATTCCTTATACTGAGCTTTAGGCATGTCCTTTTTTTTTCTTTTCCTTTTTTTTAAAGAGTGAGTACAACTTCCCTCTTCATATTCACTTTTTGAAAAATTTCTCATGTGTTGAATTTTCTTGCCTATTCCCTACCGCAGGGCATTTTTCAGGGCAGGTGTCATTTAGAGCCCTGCAGTCCTTGTGACTATTAAGCAACCATTAGCACTGGGTTTAAAGCTGCTGTTGTGGGAAACAGCCACAAGGCGGCAGCATTATTACGTTCTCAACTCTTGTTACTAGGGCAACAGAATCTTCCTGGAGGTAGTGTTCTGAGGTTGTAAATTAGAGTGGAATGTGCTGGGACAAGCCCCCAGAAGTTTATGTCTCCTTACTTATGTTTGTTTTTTAAATTTCATTTCTATTTCTTATCAGAGTAAATTTGATTAGAGTGTTTTGATTGCCTGGCTGTACAGAATCTGCTCAATGATTCATACATATGTCTGTTCATCTTCGGGTCCTGTTACCATGTATGTGATTACAAAATGTATATTTTAAAAGTATTGGTGATTATATAATTCATACAGTTTATCTGTTACATGTTTTTATACACTTAACATACATTAGTATATGTATGTTAACCCCATAGTCCTAATTTACCCATCCTCTCACCTTTCATTTTGGCTAACCATTAGTTTATTTGATAAGTCTGTGAGTGTCTTTTTCTGTGGAAATATGTTCATTGGTAGCAATCTTAGGATAACATGTATAAATGTTTTCATAGGATATTTGTCGTACCCTTTTGAGTTACTTAACGTTATATGATTATTTCTAGGCTCAACTGTAGTCCTGAAAACGGCATTGTTCATTTTTTTCCCGAGGCTACTATTCTATTTGGTACGTATACCACTTCTTCTTTGTCCATTCATCTGTTTATGAACCTTTTTTCTGCTTCCATGTCTTGGCTATTTCAATATTGCTGCAGTGCTCATTTGCCTGCCTGTGTCTTTCCGATTCAGGTGGTCTTAGGTTATAGGCCCAAAAGGTGACCTGCCGCATCATATGGTAGCTCAATTTTTATCTTTTCAAGGAGCTCCATTCAGTTTGTGTTAGTGCTGTTACCACTTTACATCCCACCAGCAGCTAGAAGGTACACAGTTCTCTAAAACCCCTTCAGCATTTATAGTTTGTAGACATTTTGCTGATGGAAACGACTGGTGTGAGCTGAAACCTTTTTGAATTTGAATTTGCATGTGTCTAATAATTCATTCTACTGAGCTTTAGGCATGTCCTTTTTTTTCTTTTCCTTTTTTTTTAAAGAGTGAGTACAACTTCCCTCCTCTTATTGACTTCTTGAAAAATTTCTCATGTGTTGAATATTCTTGCCTATTCCCTACCCCAGGGCATTTTTCAGGGCAGGTGTCATTTAGAGCCCTGCAGTCCATGTGACTATTAAGCAACCATTAGCACTGGGTTTAAAGCTGCTGTTGTGGGAAAGAGCCACAAGGCGGCAGCATTATTACGTTCTCATCTCTTGTTACTAGGGCAACAGAATCTTCCTGGAGGTAGTGTTCCGAGGTTGTAAATTAGAGTGGAATGTGCTGGGACAAGCCCCCAGAAGTTTATGTCTCCTTACTTAGGTTTGTTTTTTAAATTTAATTTCTATTTCTTATCTGAATAAATTTGATTAGAGTGTTTTGATTGTCTGGCTGTACAGAAACTGCTCAATGATTCCTACATATGTCTGTTCATCTTCGGATTCTGTTACCATGTATGTGATTACAGAATGTATATTTTAAAGGTATTGGTGATTATATAATTCATACAGTTTATCTGTTATATGTTTTTATACACTTAACATACATTAGTATATGTATGTTAACCCCATAGTCCTAGTTTACCCATCCTCCCACCTTTCATTTTGTCTAACCATTAGTTTATTTCATAAGTCTGTGAGTGTCTTTTTCTGTGGAAATATGTTCATTGGTAGCTATCTTAGGATAACATGTATAAATGTTATCATAGGATATTTGTCGTACCCTTTTGAGTTACTTAACCTTATATGATTATTTCTAGGCTCAACTGTAGTCCTGAAAACGGCATTGTTCATTTTTTTCCCGAGGCTACTATTCTATTTGGTACGTATACCACTTCTTCTTTGTCCATTCATCTGTTTATGAACCTTTTTTCTGCTTCCATGTCTTGGCTATTTCAATATTGCTGCAGTGCTCATTTGCCTGCCTGTGTCTTTCCGATTCAAGTGGTCTTAGGTTATAGGCCCAAAAGGTGACCTGCCGCATCATATGGTAGCTCAATTTTTACCTTTTCACCAGCTCAATTCAGTTTGCGTTAGTGCTGTTACCACTTTACATCCAACCAGGATCTAGAAGGTACACAGTTCTCTAAAACTCCTTCAGCATTTATAGTTTGTAGACATTTTGCTGATGGAAATGACTGGTGTGAGCTGAAACCTTTTTGAATTTGCATTTGCATGTGTCTAATAATTCCTTATACTGAGGTTTAGGAATGTCCTTTTTTTTCTTTTCCTTTTTTTTTAAAGAGTGAGTACAACTTCCCTCCTCTTATTGACTTCTTGAAAAATTTCTAATGTGTTGAATTTTCTTGCCTATTCCCTACCCCAGGGCATTTTTAAGGGCAGGTGTCATTTAGAGCCCTGCAGTCCTTGTGACTATTAAGCAAACATTAGCACTGGGTTTAAAGCTGCTGTTGTGGGAAAGAGCCACAAGGCAGCAGCATTATTACGTTCTCATCTCTTGTTACTAGGGCAACAGAATCTTCCTGGAGGTAGTGTTCCGAGGTTGTAAATTAGAGTGGAATGTGCTAGGACAAGCCCCCAGAAGTTTATGTCTCCTTACTTATGTTTGTTTTTTTAAATTTAATTTCTATTTCTTATCGGAGTAAATTTGATTAGAGTGTTTTGATTGCCTGGCTGTACAGGATCTGCTCAGTGATTCATACATATGTCTGTTCATCTTCGGGTCCTCTTACCATGTATGTGATTACAAAATGTATATTTTAAAGGTATTGGTGATTATATAATTCATACAGTTTATCTGTTACATGTTTTTATACACTTAACATACATTAGTATATGTATGTTAACCCCATAGTCGTAATTTACCCATCCTCCCACCTTTCATTTTGGCTAACCATTAGTTTATTTCATAAGTCTGTGAGTGTCTTTTTCTGTGGAAATATGTTCATTGGTAGCAATCGTAGGATAACATGTATAAATGTTATCATAGGATAATTGTCGTACCCTTTTGAGTTACTTAACCTTATATGATTATTTCTAGGCTCAACTGTAGTCCTGAAAACGGTATTGTTCATTTTTTTCCCGAGGCTATTATGCTATTTGGTACGTATACCACTTCTTCTTTGTCCATTCATCTGTTTATGAACCCTTTTTCTGCTTCCATGTCTTGGCTATTTCAATATTGCTGCAGTGCACATTTGCCTGCCTGTGTCTTTCCGATTTTGGTGGTCTTAGGTTATAGGCCCAAAAGGTAACCTGCCGCATCATATGGTAGCTCAATTTTTACCTTTTCAAGAAACTCCATTCAGTTTGCGTTAGTGCTGTTACCACTTTACATCCCACCAGCAGCTAGAAGGTACACAGTTCTCTAAAACCCCTTCAGCATTTATAGTTTGTAGACATTTTGCTGATGGAAACGACTGGTGTGAGCTGAAACCTTTTTGAATTTGAATTTGCATGTGTCTAATAATTCATTCTACTGAGCTTTAGGCATGTCCTTTTTTTTCTTTTCCTTTTTTTTTAAAGAGTGAGTACAACTTCCCTCCTCTTATTGACTTCTTGAAAAATTTCTCATGTGTTGAATATTCTTGCCTATTCCCTACCCCAGGGCATTTTTCAGGGCAGGTGTCATTTAGAGCCCTGCAGTCCATGTGACTATTAAGCAACCATTAGCACTGGGTTTAAAGCTGCTGTTGTGGGAAAGAGCCACAAGGCGGCAGCATTATTACGTTCTCATCTCTTGTTACTAGGGCAACAGAATCTTCCTGGTGGTAGTGTTCCGAGGTTGTAAATTAGAGTGGAATGTGCTGGGACGAGCCCCCAGAAGTTTATGTCTCCTTACTTAGCTTTGTTTTTTAAATTAAATTTCTATTTCTTATCGGAGTAAATTTGATTAGAGTGTTTTGATTGTCTGGCTGTACAGAAACTGCTCAATGATTCCTACATATGTCTGTTCATCTTCGGATTCTGTTACCATGTATGTGATTACAGAATGTATATTTTAAAGGTATTGGTGATTATATAATTCATACAGTTTATCTGTTATATGTTTTTATACACTTAACATACATTAGTATATGTATGTTAACCCCATAGTCCTAATTTACCCATCCTCCCACCTTTCATTTTGGCTAACAATTAGTTTATTTCATAAGTCTGTGAGTGTCTTTTTCTGTGGAAATATGTTCATTGGTAGCAATCTTAGGATAACATGTATAAATGATATCATAGGATATTTGTCATACCCTTTTGACTTACTTAACCTTATATGATTATTTCTAGGCTCAACTCTAGTCCTTAAAACGGCATTGTTCATTATTTCCCCGAGGCTACTATTGCATTCTGTCCATATACCACTTCTTCTCTGTCCATTCATCTGTTTATGGACATTTTTTTTGCTTCCATGTCTTTGCTATTTCCATATTGCTGCAGTGCACATTTGACTGCCTGTGTCTTTCCGATTCTGGTAGTCTTAGGTTATAAGCCGAAGAGGTGCCCTGCCGCATCATATGGTAGCTCAATTTTTACCTTTTCAAGCAGCTCCATTCAGTTTGCGTTAGTGCTGTTACCACTTTACATCCCAGCAGCACATAGAAGGTATACATTTCTCTAAAACCCCTTCAGCATTTATAGTTTGTAGACTTTTTGCTGATGGCCATTTGACTGGTGTGAGCTGAAACCTTTTTGGAGGTTGGATACGCATGTGGCGAATAATTCCTTATACTGATCTTTAGGCATATCCTTTTTCTTCTTTTCCTTTTTTTGTTAAAGTGTGAGTACAACTTCCCTCTTCATATTCACTTTTTGAAAAATTTCTCATGTGTTGAATTTTTTTGCGTATTCCCTACCCCAGGGCATTTTTTGAGGGCAGGTGTCATTTAGACCCCTGCAGTCGTTTTGACTATTAAGCAACCATTAGCACTGGGTTTAAAGCTGCTGTTGTGGGAAACAGCCACAAGGCGGCAGCATTATTACGTTCTCAACTCTTGTTACTATGGCAACAGAGTCTTCGTGGAGGTAGTGTTCCGAGGTTGTAAATTAGAGTGGAATGTGCTGGGACAAGCCTCCAGAAGTTTATGTCTCCTTACTTATGTTTGTTTTTTAAATTTAATTTCTATTTCTTATCGGAGTAAATTTGATTTTAGTGTTTTGATTGCCTGGCTGTACAGAATCTGCTCAATGATTCATACATATGTCTGTTCATCTTCGGATTCTGTTACCATGTATGTGAATACAGAATGTATATTTTAAAGGTATTGGTGATTATATAATTCATATAGTTTATCTGTTATATGTTTATATGCATGTAACATACATTAGTATATTTATGTAAATCCCATAGTCCTAATTTACCCATCCTCCCCCCTTTCATTTTGGCTAACCATTAGTTTATTTCATAAGTCTGTGAGTGTCTTTTTCTGTGGAAATATGTTCATTGGTAGCAATCTTAGGATAACACGTATAAATGATATCATAGGATATTTGTCGTACCCTTTTGACTTACTTAACCTTATATTATTATTTCTAGGCTCTACTGTAGTCCTGAAAACGGCATTGTTCATTTTTTTCCCGAGGCTACTATTCCATTCTGTCCATATACCACTTCTTATCTGTCCATTCATCTGTTTATGGACATTTTTTTTGCTTCCATGTCTTTGCTATTTCCATATTGCTGCAGTGCACATTTGACTGCCTGTGTCTTTCCGATTCTGGTAGTCTTAGGTTATAAGCCCAAGAGGTGCCCTGCCGCATCATATGGTAGCTCAATTTTTACCTTTTCAAGCAGCTCCATTCAGTTTGCGTTAGTGCTGTTACCACTTTACATCCCACCAGCAGCTAGAAGGTACACAGTTCTCTAAAACCCCTTCAGCATTTATAGTTTATAGAGATTTTGCTGATGGAAATGACTGGTGTGAGCTGAAACCTTTTTGAATTTGAATTTGCATGTGTCTAATAATTCCTTATACTGAGCTTTAGGCATGTCCTTTTTTTTCTTCTCCTTTTTTTTTAAAGAGTGAGTACAACTTCCCTCCTCTTATTGACTTCTTGAAAAATTTCTCATGTGTTGAATTTTCTTGCCTATTCCCTACCCCAGGGCATTTTTCAGGGCAGGTGTCATTTAGAGCCCTGCAGTCCTTGTGACTATTAAGCAACCATTAGCACTGGGTTTAATGTTGCTGTTGTGGGAAACAGCCACAAGGCGGCAGCATTATTACGTTCTCATCTCTTGTTACTAGGGCAACAGAATCTTCCTGGAGGTAGTGTTCCGTGGTTGAAAATTAGAGTGGAATGTGCTGGGACGAGCCCCCAGAAGTTTATGTCTCCTTACTTATGTTTGTTTTTTAAATTTAATTCTATTTCTTTTTGGAGTAAATTTGATTAGAGTTTTTTGATTGTCTGGCTGTACAGAATCTGCTCAATGATTCATACATATGTCTGTTCATCTTCGGATTCTGTTACCATGTATGTGAATACAGAATGTATATTTTAAAGGTATTGGTGATTATATAATTCATATAGTTTATCTGTTATATGTTTATATGCATGTAACATACATTAGTATATTTATGTTAATCCCATAGTCCTAATTTACCCATCCTCCCCCCTTTCATTTTGGCTAACCATTAGTTTATTTCATGAGTCTGTGAGTGTCTTTTTCTGTGGAAATATGTTCATTGGTAGCAATCTTAGGATAACATGTATAAATGATATCATAGGATATTTGTCATACCCTTTTGACTTACTTAACCTTATATTATTATTTCTAGGCTCTACTGTAGTCCTGAAAACGGCATTGTTCATTTTTTTCCCGAGGCTACTATTCCATTCTGTCCATATACCACTTCTTCTCTGTCCATTCATCTGTTTATGGACCTTTTTTTGCTTCCATGTCTTGGCTATTTCAGTATTGCTGCAGTGCACATTTGACTGCCTGTGTCTTTCCGATTCTGGTGGTCTTAGGTTATAAGCCCGAGAGGTGCCCTGCCGCATCATATGGTAGCTCAATTTCTACCTTTTCAAGCGGCTCCATTCAGTTTGCGTTAGTGCTGTTACCACTTTACATCCCAGCAGCAGATAGAAGGTACACATTTCTCTAAAACACCTTCAGCATTTATAGTTTGTAGACTTTTGCTGATGGCCATTTGACTGTTGTGAGCTGAAACCTTTATGGAGGTTGGATACGCATGTGGCGAATAATTCCTTATACTGATCTTTAGGCATATCCTTTTTCTTCTTTTCCTTTTTTTGTTAAAGTGTGAGTACAACTTCCCTCTTCATATTCACTTTTTGAAAAATTTCTCATGTGTTGAATTTTCTTGCCTATTCCCTACCCAAGGGCACTTTTTGAGGGCAGGTGTCATTTAGACCCCTGCAGTCGTTGTGACTATTAAGCAACCATTAGCACTGGGTTTAAAGCTGCTGTTGTGGGAAACAGCCACAAGGCGGCAGCATTATTACGTTCTCAACTCTTGTTACTAGGGCAACAGAATCTTCCTGGAGGTAGTGTTCTGAGGTTGTAAATTAGAGTGGAATGTGCTGGGACAAGCCCCCAGAAGTTTATGTCTCCTTACTTAGGTTTGTTTTTTAAATTTCATTTCTATTTCTTATCAGCGAAAATTTGATTAGAGTGTTTTGATTGCCTGGCTGTACAGGATCTGCTCAATGATTCATACATATGTCTGTTCATCTTCGGGTCCTGTTACCATGTATGTGATTACAAAATGTATATTTTAAAGGTATTGGTGATTATATAATTCATACAGTTTATCTGTTATATGTTGTTATACACTTAACATACATTAGTATATGTATGTTACCCCCATAGTCCTAATTTACCCATCCTCCCACCTTTCATTTTGCTAACCATTAGTTTATTTCATAAGTCTGTGAGTGTCTTTTTCTGTGGAAATATGTTCATTGGTAGCAATCTTAGGATAACATGTATAAATATTATCATAGGATATTTGTCGTACCCTTTTGAGTTACTTAACCTTATATGATTATTTCTAGGCTCAACTGTAGTCCTGAAAACGGCGTTGTTCATTTTTTTCCCCAGGCTACTATTCTATTTGGTACGTATACTACTTCTTCTTTGTCCATTCATCTGTTTATGAACCTTTTTTCTGCTTCCATGTCTTGGCTATTTCAATATTGCTGCAGTGCTCATTTGCCTGCCTGTGTCTTTCCGATTCAGGTGGTCTTAGGTTATAGGCCCAAAGGGTGATCTGCTGCATCATATGGTAGCTCAATTTTTACCTTTTCAAGAAGCTCCATTCAGTTTGCGTTAGTGCTGTTACCACTTTACATCCCACCAGCAGCTAGAAGGTACACAGTTCTCTAAAACCCCTTCAGCATTTATAGTTTATAGACATTTTGCTGATGGAAATGACTGGTGTGAGCTGAAACCTTTTTGAATTTGAATTTGCATGTGTCTAATAATTCCTTATACTGAGCTTTAGGCATGTCCTTTTTTTTCTTTTCCTTTTTTTTAAAGAGTGAGTACAACTTCCCTCCTCTTATTGACTTCTTGAAAAATTTCTCATGTGTTGAATTTTCTTGCCTATTCCCTACCCCAGGGCATTTTTCAGGGCAGGTGTCATTTAGAGCCCTGCAGTCCATGTGACTATTAAGCAACCATTAGCACTGGGTTTAAAGCTGCTGTTGTGGGAAAGAGCCACAAGGCGGCAGCATTATTACGTTCTCATCTCTTGTTACTAGGGCAACAGAATCTTCCTGGAGGTAGTGTTCCGAGGTTGTAAATTAGAGTGCAATGTGCTGGGACAAGCCCCCAGAAGTTTATGTCTACTTACTTAGGTTTGTTTTTTAAATTAAATTTCTATTTCTTATCGGAGTAAATTTGATTAGAGTGTTTTGATTGTCTGGCTGTACAGAAACTGCTCAATGATTCCTACATATGTCTGTTCATCTTCGGATTCTGTTACCATGTATGTTATTACAGAATGTATATTTTAAAGGTATTGGTGATTATATAATTCATACAGTTTATCTGTTATATGTTTTTATACACTTAACATACATTAGTATATGTATGTTAACCCCATAGTCCTAATTTACCCATCCTCCCACCTTTCATTTTGGCTAACAATTAGTTTATTTCATAAGTCTGTGAGTGTCTTTTTCTGTGGAAATATGTTCATTGGTAGCAATCTTAGGATAACATGTATAAATGCTATCATAGGATATTTGTCATACCCTTTTGACTTACTTAACCTTATATGATTATTTCTAGGCTCAACTCTAGTCCTTAAAACGGCATTGTTCATTTTTTCCCCGAGGCTACTATTGCATTCTGTCCATATACCACTTCTTCTCTGTCCATTCATCTGTTTATGGACCTTTTTTTGCTTCCATGTCTTTGCTATTTCCATATTGCTGCAGTGCACATTTGACTGCCTGTGTCTTTCCGATTCTGGTAGTCTTAGGTTATAAGCTGAAGAGGTGCCCTGCCGCATCATATGGTAGCTCAATTTTTACCTTTTCAAGCAGCTCCATTCAGTTTCCGTTAGTGCTGTTACCACTTTACATCCCAGCAGCAGATAGAAGGTATACATTTCTCTAAAACCCCTACAGCATTTATAGTTTGTAGACTTTTTGCTGATGGCCATTTGACTGGTGTGAGCTGAAACCTTTTTGGAGGTTGGATTCGCATGTGGCGAATAATTCCTTATACTGATCTTTAGGCATATCCTTTTTCTTCTTTTCCTTTTTTTGTTAAAGTGTGAGTACAACTTCCCTCTTCATATTCACTTTTTGAAAAATTTCTCATGTGTTGAATTTTCTTGCCTATTCCCTACCCAAGGGCACTTTTTGAGGGCAGGTGTCATTTAGACCCCTGCAGTCGTTGTGACTATTAAGCAACCATTAGCACTGGGTTTAAAGCTGCTGTTGTGGGAAACAGCCACAAGGCGGCAGCATTATTACGTTCTCAACTCTTGTTACTAGGGCAACAGAATCTTCCTGGAGGTAGTGTTCTGAGGTTGTAAATTAGAGTGGAATGTGCTGGGACAAGCCCCCAGAAGTTTATGTCTCCTTACTTAGGTTTGTTTTTTAAATTTCATTTCTATTTCTTATCAGCGAAAATTTGATTAGAGTGTTTTGATTGCCTGGCTGTACAGGATCTGCTCAATGATTCATACATATGTCTGTTCATCTTCGGGTCCTGTTACCATGTATGTGATTACAAAATGTATATTTTAAAGGTATTGGTGATTATATAATTCATACAGTTTATCTGTTATATGTTGTTATACACTTAACATACATTAGTATATGTATGTTACCCCCATAGTCCTAATTTACCCATCCTCCCACCTTTCATTTTGCTAACCATTAGTTTATTTCATAAGTCTGTGAGTGTCTTTTTCTGTGGAAATATGTTCATTGGTAGCAATCTTAGGATAACATGTATAAATATTATCATAGGATATTTGTCGTACCCTTTTGAGTTACTTAACCTTATATGATTATTTCTAGGCTCAACTGTAGTCCTGAAAACGGCGTTGTTCATTTTTTTCCCCAGGCTACTATTCTATTTGGTACGTATACTACTTCTTCTTTGTCCATTCATCTGTTTATGAACCTTTTTTCTGCTTCCATGTCTTGGCTATTTCAATATTGCTGCAGTGCTCATTTGCCTGCCTGTGTCTTTCCGATTCAGGTGGTCTTAGGTTATAGGCCCAAAGGGTGATCTGCTGCATCATATGGTAGCTCAATTTTTACCTTTTCAAGAAGCTCCATTCAGTTTGCGTTAGTGCTGTTACCACTTTACATCCCACCAGCAGCTAGAAGGTACACAGTTCTCTAAAACCCCTTCAGCATTTATAGTTTATAGACATTTTGCTGATGGAAATGACTGGTGTGAGCTGAAACCTTTTTGAATTTGAATTTGCATGTGTCTAATAATTCCTTATACTGAGCTTTAGGCATGTCCTTTTTTTTCTTTTCCTTTTTTTTAAAGAGTGAGTACAACTTCCCTCCTCTTATTGACTTCTTGAAAAATTTCTCATGTGTTGAATTTTCTTGCCTATTCCCTACCCCAGGGCATTTTTCAGGGCAGGTGTCATTTAGAGCCCTGCAGTCCATGTGACTATTAAGCAACCATTAGCACTGGGTTTAAAGCTGCTGTTGTGGGAAAGAGCCACAAGGCGGCAGCATTATTACGTTCTCATCTCTTGTTACTAGGGCAACAGAATCTTCCTGGAGGTAGTGTTCCGAGGTTGTAAATTAGAGTGCAATGTGCTGGGACAAGCCCCCAGAAGTTTATGTCTACTTACTTAGGTTTGTTTTTTAAATTAAATTTCTATTTCTTATCGGAGTAAATTTGATTAGAGTGTTTTGATTGTCTGGCTGTACAGAAACTGCTCAATGATTCCTACATATGTCTGTTCATCTTCGGATTCTGTTACCATGTATGTTATTACAGAATGTATATTTTAAAGGTATTGGTGATTATATAATTCATACAGTTTATCTGTTATATGTTTTTATACACTTAACATACATTAGTATATGTATGTTAACCCCATAGTCCTAATTTACCCATCCTCCCACCTTTCATTTTGGCTAACAATTAGTTTATTTCATAAGTCTGTGAGTGTCTTTTTCTGTGGAAATATGTTCATTGGTAGCAATCTTAGGATAACATGTATAAATGCTATCATAGGATATTTGTCATACCCTTTTGACTTACTTAACCTTATATGATTATTTCTAGGCTCAACTCTAGTCCTTAAAACGGCATTGTTCATTTTTTCCCCGAGGCTACTATTGCATTCTGTCCATATACCACTTCTTCTCTGTCCATTCATCTGTTTATGGACCTTTTTTTGCTTCCATGTCTTTGCTATTTCCATATTGCTGCAGTGCACATTTGACTGCCTGTGTCTTTCCGATTCTGGTAGTCTTAGGTTATAAGCTGAAGAGGTGCCCTGCCGCATCATATGGTAGCTCAATTTTTACCTTTTCAAGCAGCTCCATTCAGTTTCCGTTAGTGCTGTTACCACTTTACATCCCAGCAGCAGATAGAAGGTATACATTTCTCTAAAACCCCTACAGCATTTATAGTTTGTAGACTTTTTGCTGATGGCCATTTGACTGGTGTGAGCTGAAACCTTTTTGGAGGTTGGATTCGCATGTGGCGAATAATTCCTTATACTGATCTTTAGGCATATCCTTTTTCTTCTTTTCCTTTTTTTGTTAAAGTGTGAGTACAACTTCCCTCTTCATATTCACTTTTTGAAAAATTTCTCATGTGTTGAATTTTCTTGCCTATTCCCTACCCAAGGGCACTTTTTGAGGGCAGGTGTCATTTAGACCCCTGCAGTCGTTGTGACTATTAAGCAACCATTAGCACTGGGTTTAAAGCTGCTGTTGTGGGAAACAGCCACAAGGCGGCAGCATTATTACGTTCTCAACTCTTGTTACTAGGGCAACAGAATCTTCCTGGAGGTAGTGTTCTGAGGTTGTAAATTAGAGTGGAATGTGCTGGGACAAGCCCCCAGAAGTTTATGTCTCCTTACTTATGTTTGTTTTTTAAATTTCATTTCTATTTCTTATCAGAGTAAATTTGATTAGAGTGTTTTGATTGCCTGGCTGTACAGAATCTGCTCAATGATTCATACATATGTCTGTTCATCTTCGGGTCCTGTTACCATGTATGTGATTACAAAATGTATATTTTAAAGGTATTGGTGATTATATAATTCATACAGTTTATCTGTTATATGTTTTTATACACTTAACGTACATTAGTATATGTATGTTAACCCCATAGTCCTAATTTACCCATCCTCCCACCTTTCATTTTGGCTAACAATTAGTTTATTTCATAAGTCTGTGAGTGTCTTTTTCTGTGGAAATATGTTCATTGGTAGCAATCTTAGGATAACATGTATAAATGATATCATAGGATATTTGTCATACCCTTTTGACTTACTTAACCTTATATGATTATTTCTAGGCTCAACTCTAGTCCTTAAAACGGCATTATTCATTTTTTCCCCGAGGCTACTATTGCATTCTGTCCATATACCACTTCTTCTCTGTCCATTCATCTGTTTATGGACATTTTTTTTGCTTCCATGTCTTTGCTATTTCCATATTGCTGCAGTGCACATTTGACTGCCTGTGTCTTTCCGATTCTGGTAGTCTTAGGTTATAAGCCGAAGAGGTGCCCTGCCGCATCATATGGTAGCTCAATTTTTACCTTTTCAAGCAGCTCCATTCAGTTTGCGTTAGTGCTGTTACCACTTTACATCCCAGCAGCACATAGAAGGTATACATTTCTCTAAAACCCCTTCAGCATTTATAGTTTGTAGACTTTTTGCTGATGGCCATTTGACTGGTGTGAGCTGAAACCTTTATGGAGGTTGGATACGCATGTGGCGAATAATTCCTTATACTGATCTTTAGGCATATCCTTTTTCTTCTTTTCCTTTTTTTGTTAAAGTGTGAGTACAACTTCCCTCTTCATATTCACTTTTTGAAAAATTTCTCATGTGTTGAATTTTCTTGCCTATTCCCTACCCAAGGGCACTTTTTGAGGGCAGGTGTCATTTAGACCCCTGCAGTCGTTGTGACTATTAAGCAACCATTAGCACTGGGTTTAAAGCTGCTGTTGTGGGAAACAGCCACAAGGCGGCAGCATTATTACGTTCTCAACTCTTGTTACTAGGGCAACAGAATCTTCCTGGAGGTAGTGTTCTGAGGTTGTAAATTAGAGTGGAATGTGCTGGGACAAGCCCCCAGAAGTTTATGTCTCCTTACTTAGGTTTGTTTTTTAAATTTCATTTCTATTTCTTATCAGCGTAAATTTGATTAGAGTGTTTTGATTGCCTGGCTGTACAGGATCTGCTCAATGATTCATACATATGTCTGTTCATCTTCGGGTCCTGTTACCATGTATGTGATTACAAAATGTATATTTTAAAGGTATTGGTGATTATATAATTCATACAGTTTATCTGTTATATGTTGTTATACACTTAACATACATTAGTATATGTATGTTACCCCCATAGTCCTAATTTACCCATCCTCCCACCTTTCATTTTGCTAACCATTAGTTTATTTCATAAGTCTGTGAGTGTCTTTTTCTGTGGAAATATGTTCATTGGTAGCAATCTTAGGATAACATGTATAAATATTATCATAGGATATTTGTCGTACCCTTTTGAGTTACTTAACCTTATATGATTATTTCTAGGCTCAACTGTAGTCCTGAAAACGGCGTTGTTCATTTTTTTCCCCAGGCTACTATTCTATTTGGTACGTATACTACTTCTTCTTTGTCCATTCATCTGTTTATGAACCTTTTTTCTGCTTCCATGTCTTGGCTATTTCAATATTGCTGCAGTGCTCATTTGCCTGCCTGTGTCTTTCCGATTCAGGTGGTCTTAGGTTATAGGCCCAAAGGGTGACCTGCTGCATCATATGGTAGCTCAATTTTTACCTTTTCAAGAAGCTCCATTCAGTTTGCGTTAGTGCTGTTACCACTTTACATCCCACCAGCAGCTAGAAGGTACACAGTTCTCTAAAACCCCTTCAGCATTTATAGTTTATAGACATTTTGCTGATGGAAATGACTGGTGTGAGCTGAAACCTTTTTGAATTTGAATTTGCATGTGTCTAATAATTCCTTATACTGAGCTTTAGGCATGTCCTTTTTTTTCTTTTCCTTTTTTTTAAAGAGTGAGTACAACTTCCCTCCTCTTATTGACTTCTTGAAAAATTTCTCATGTGTTGAATTTTCTTGCCTATTCCCTACCCCAGGGCATTTTTCAGGGCAGGTGTCATTTAGAGCCCTGCAGTCCTTGTGACTATTAAGCAACTATTAGTACTGGGTTTAAAGCTGCTGTTGTGGGAAAGAGCCACAAGGCCGCAGCATTATTACGTTCTCAACTCTTGTTACTACGGCAACAGAGTCTTCCTGGAGGTAGTGTTCCGAGGTTGTAAATTAGAGTGGAATGTGCTGGGACAAGCCCCCAGAAGTTTATGTCTCCTTACTTAGGTTTGTTTTTTAAATTAAATTTCTATTTCTTATCGGAGTAAATTTGATTAGAGTGTTTTGATTGTCTGGCTGTACAGAAACTGCTCAATGATTCCTACATATGTCTGTTCATCTTCGGATTCTGTTACCATGTATGTGATTACAGAATGTATATTTTAAAGGTATTGGTGATTATATAATTCATACAGTTTATCTGTTATATGTTTTTATACACTTAACATACATTAGTATATGTATGTTAACCCCATAGTCCTAGTTTACCCATCCTCCCACCTTTCATTTTGTCTAACCATTAGTTTATTTCATAAGTCTGTGAGTGTCTTTTTCTGTGGAAATATGTTCATTGGTAGCTGTCTTAGGATAACATGTATAAATGTTATCATAGGATATTTGTCGTACCCTTTTGAGTTACTTAACCTTATATGATTATTTCTAGGCTCAACTGTAGTCCTGAAAACGGCATTGTTCATTTTTTTCCCGAGGCTACTATTCTATTTGGTACGTATACCACTTCTTCTTTGTCCATTTATCTGTTTATGAACCTTTTTTCTGCTTCCATGTCTTGGCTATTTCAATATTGCTGCAGTGCACATTTGCCTGCCTGTGTCTTTCCGATTCAGGTGGTCTTAGGTTATAGGCCCAAAAGGTGACCTGCCGCATCATATGGTAGCTCAATTTTTACCTTTTCAAGCAGCTCCATTCAGTTTGCGTTAGTGCTGTTACCACTTTACATCCCAGCAGCAGATAGAAGGTATACATTTCTCTAAAACCCCTTCAGCATTTATACTTTGTAGACTTTTTGCTGATGGCCATTTGACTGGTGTGAGCTGAAACCTTTTTGGAGGTTGGATACGCATGTGGCGAATAATTCCTTATACTGGTCTTTAGGCATATCCTTTTTCTTCTTTTCCTTTTTTTGTTAAAGTGTGAGTACAACTTCCCTCTTCATATTCACTTTTTGAAAAATTTCTCATGTGTTGAATTTTCTTGCGTATTCCCTACCCCAGGGCATTTTTTGAGGGCAGGTGTCATTTAGACCCCTGCAGTCGTTTTGACTATTAAGCAACCATTAGCACTGGGTTTAAAGCTGCTGTTGTGGGGAACAGCCACAAGGCGGCAGCATTATTACGTTCTCAACTCTTGTTACTATGGCAACAGAGTCTTCCTGGAGGTAGTGTTCCGAGGTTGTAAATTAGAGTGGAATGTGCTGGGACAAGCCTCCAGAAGTTTATGTCTCCTTACTTATGTTTGTTTTTTAAATTTAATTTCTATTTCTTATCGGAGTAAATTTGATTTTATTGTTTTGATTGCCTGGCTGTACAGAATCTGCTCAATGATTCATACATATGTCTGTTCATCCTCGGGTCCTGTTACCATGTATGTGATTACAAAATGTATATTTTAAAGGTATTGGTGATTATATAATTCATACAGTTTATCTGTTATATGTTTTTATACACTTAACATACATTAGTATATGTATGTTAACCCCATAGTCCTAGTTAACCCATCCTCTCACCTTTCATTTTGGCTAACCATTAGTTTATTTCATAAGTCTGTGAGTGTCTTTTTCTGTGGAAATATGTTCATTGGTAGCAATCTTAGGATAACATGTATAAATGTTATCATAGGATATTTGTCGTACCCTTTTGAGTTACTTAAGCTTATATGATTATTTCTAGGCTCAACTGTAGTCCTGAAAACGGCATTGTTCATTTTTTTCCCGAGGCTACTATTCTATTTGGTACGTATACCACTTCTTCTTTGTCCATTCATCTGTTTATGAACCTTTTTTCTGCTTCCATGTCTTGGCTATTTCAATATTGCTGCAGTGCTCATTTGCCTGCCTGTGTCTTTCCGATTCAGGTGGTCTTAGGTTATAGGCCCAAAAGGTGACCTGCCGCATCATATGGTAGCTCAATTTTTATCTTTTCAAGCAGCTCCATTCAGTTTGCGTTAGTGCTGTTACCACTTTACATCCCACCAGCAGCTAGAAGGTACACAGTTCTCTAAAACTCCTTCAGCATTTATAGTTTGTAGACATTTTGCTGATGGAAATCACTGGTGTGAGCTGAAACCTTTTTGAATTTGCATTTGCATGTGTCTAATAATTCCTTATACTGAGGTTTAGGCATGTCCTTTTTTTTCTTTTCCTTTTTTTTTAAAGAGTGAGTACAACTTCCCTCCTCTTATTGACTTCTTGAAAAATTTCTAATGTGTTGAATTTTCTTGCCTATTCCCTACCCCAGGGCATTTTTCAGGGCAGGTGTCATTTAGAGCCCTGCAGTCCTTGTGACTATTAAGCAAACATTAGCACTGGGTTTAAAGCTGCTGTTGTGGGAAAGAGCCACAAGGCGGCAGCATTATTACGTTCTCATCTCTTGTTACTAGGGCAACAGAATCTTCCTGGAGGTAGTGTTCCGAGGTTGTAAATTAGAGTGCAATGTGCTGGGACAAGCCCCCAGAAGTTTATGTCTACTTACTTAGGTTTGTTTTTTAAATTAAATTTCTATTTCTTATCGGAGTAAATTTGGTTTGAGTGTTTTGATTGTCTGGCTGTACAGAAACTGCTCAATGATTCCTACATATGTCTGTTCATCTTCGGATTCTGTTACCATGTATGTTATTACAGAATGTATATTTTAAAGGTATTGGTGATTATATAATTCATACAGTTTATCTGTTATATGTTTTTATACACTTAACATACATTAGTATATGTATGTTAACCCCATAGTCCTAATTTACCCATCCTCCCACCTTTCATTTTGGCTAACAATTAGTTTATTTCATAAGTCTGTGAGTGTCTTTTTCTGTGGAAATATGTTCATTGGTAGCAATCTTAGGATAACATGTATAAATGATATCATAGGATATTTGTCATACCCTTTTGACTTACTTAACCTTATATGATTATTTCTAGGCTCAACTCTAGTCCTTACAACGGCATTGTTCATTTTTTCCCCGAGGCTACTATTGCATTCTGTCCATATACCACTTCTTCTCTGTCCATTCATCTGTTTATGGACCTTTTTTTGCTTCCATGTCTTTGCTATTTCCATATTGCTGCAGTGCACATTTGACTGCCTGTGTCTTTCCGATTCTGGTAGTCTTAGGTTATAAGCCGAAGAGGTGCCCTGCCGCATCATATGGTAGCTCAATTTTTACCTTTTCAAGCAGCTCCATTCAGTTTGCGTTAGTGCTGTTACCACTTTACATCCCATCGGCAGATAGAAGGTATACATTTCTCTAAAACCCCTACAGCATTTATAGTTTGTAGACTTTTTGCTGATGGCCATTTGACTGGTGTGAGCTGAAACCTTTTTGGAGGTTGGATACGCATGTGGCGAATAATTCCTTATACTGATCTTTAGGCATATCCTTTTTCTTCTTTTCCTTTTTTTGTTAAAGTGTGAGTACAACTTCCCTCTTCATATTCACTTTTTGAAAAATTTCTCATGTGTTGAATTTTCTTGCCTATTCCCTACCCAAGGGCACTTTTTGAGGGCAGGTGTCATTTAGACCCCTGCAGTCGTTGTGACTATTAAGCAACCATTAGCACTGGGTTTAAAGCTGCTGTTGTGGGAAACAGCCACAAGGCGGCAGCATTATTACGTTCTCAACTCTTGTTACTAGGGCAACAGAATTTTCCTGGAGGTAGTGTTCCGAGGTTGTAAATTAGAGTGGAATGTGCTGGGACAAGCCCCCAGAAGTTTATGTCTCCTTACTTATGTTTGTTTTTTAAATTTCATTTCTATTTCTTATCAGAGTAAATTTGATTAGAGTGTTTTGATTGCCTGGCTGTACAGAATCTGCTCAATGATTCATACATATGTCTGTTCATCTTCGGGTCCTGTTACCATGTATGTGATTACAAAATGTATATTTTAAAGGTATTGGTGATTATATAATTCATACAGTTTATCTGTTATATGTTTTTATACACTTAACGTACATTAGTATATGTATGTTAACCCCATAGTCCTAATTTACCCATCCTCCCACCTTTCATTTTGGCTAACAATTAGTTTATTTCATAAGTCTGTGAGTGTCTTTTTCTGTGGAAATATGTTCATTGGTAGCAATCTTAGGATAACATGTATAAATGATATCATAGGATATTTGTCATACCCTTTTGACTTACTTAACCTTATATGATTATTTCTAGGCTCAACTCTAGTCCTTAAAACGGCATTGTTCATTTTTTCCCCGAGGCTACTATTGCATTCTGTCCATATACCACTTCTTCTCTGTCCATTCATCTGTTTATGGACATTTTTTTTGCTTCCATGTCTTTGCTATTTCCATATTGCTGCAGTGCACATTTGACTGCCTGTGTCTTTCCGATTCTGGTAGTCTTAGGTTATAAGCCGAAGAGGTGCCCTGCCGCATCATATGGTAGCTCAATTTTTACCTTTTCAAGCAGCTCCATTCAGTTTGCGTTAGTGCTGTTACCACTTTACATCCCAGCAGCAGATAGAAGGTATACATTTCTCTAAAACCCCTTCAGCATTTATAGTTTGTAGACTTTTTGCTGATGGCCATTTGACTGGTGTGAGCTGAAACCTTTATGGAGGTTGGATACGCATGTGGCGAATAATTCCTTATACTGATCTTTAGGCATATCCTTTTTCTTCTTTTCCTTTTTTTGTTAAAGTGTGAGTACAACTTCCCTCTTCATATTCACTTTTTGAAAAATTTCTCATGTGTTGAATTTTCTTGCCTATTCCCTACCCAAGGGCACTTTTTGAGGGCAGGTGTCATTTAGACCCCTGCAGTCGTTGTGACTATTAAGCAACCATTAGCACTGGGTTTAAAGCTGCTGTTGTGGGAAACAGCCACAAGGCGGCAGCATTATTACGTTCTCAACTCTTGTTACTAGGGCAACAGAATCTTCCTGGAGGTAGTGTTCTGAGGTTGTAAATTAGAGTGGAATGTGCTGGGACAAGCCCCCAGAAGTTTATGTCTCCTTACTTATGTTTGTTTTTTAAATTTCATTTCTATTTCTTATCAGCGTAAATTTGATTAGAGTGTTTTGATTGCCTGGCTGTACAGGATTTGCTCAATGATTCATACATATGTCTGTTCATCTTCGGGTCCTGTTACCATGTATGTGATTACAAAATGTATATTTTAAAGGTATTGGTGATTATATAATTCATACAGTTTATCTGTTATATGTTGTTATACACTTAACATACATTAGTATATGTATGTTACCCCCATAGTCCTAATTTACCCATCCTCCCACCTTTCATTTTGCTAACCATTAGTTTATTTCATAAGTCTGTGAGTGTCTTTTTCTGTGGAAATATGTTCATTGGTAGCAATCTTAGGATAACATGTATAAATATTATCATAGGATATTTGTCGTACCCTTTTGAGTTACTTAACCTTATATGATTATTTCTAGGCTCAACTGTAGTCCTGAAAACGGCGTTGTTCATTTTTTTCCCCAGGCTACTATTCTATTTGGTACGTATACTACTTCTTCTTTGTCCATTCATCTGTTTATGAACCTTTTTTCTGCTTCCATGTCTTGGCTATTTCAATATTGCTGCAGTGCTCATTTGCCTGCCTGTGTCTTTCCGATTCAGGTGGTCTTAGGTTATAGGCCCAAAGGGTGACCTGCTGCATCATATGGTAGCTCAATTTTTACCTTTTCAAGAAGCTCCATTCAGTTTGCGTTAGTGCTGTTACCACTTTACATCCCACCAGCAGCTAGAAGGTACACAGTTCTCTAAAACCCCTTCAGCATTTATAGTTTATAGACATTTTGCTGATGGAAATGACTGGTGTGAGCTGAAACCTTTTTGAATTTGAATTTGCATGTGTCTAATAATTCCTTATACTGAGCTTTAGGCATGTCCTTTTTTTTCTTTTCCTTTTTTTTAAAGAGTGAGTACAACTTCCCTCCTCTTATTGACTTCTTGAAAAATTTCTCATGTGTTGAATTTTCTTGCCTATTCCCTACCCCAGGGCATTTTTCAGGGCAGGTGTCATTTAGAGCCCTGCAGTCCTTGTGACTATTAAGCAACTATTAGTACTGGGTTTAAAGCTGCTGTTGTGGGAAACAGCCACAAGGCCGCAGCATTATTACGTTCTCAACTCTTGTTACTACGGCAACAGAGTCTTCCTGGAGGTAGTGTTCCGAGGTTGTAAATTAGAGTGGAATGTGCTGGGACAAGCCCCCAGAAGTTTATGTCTCCTTACTTATGTTTGTTTTTTAAATTTAATTTCTATTTCTTATCAGAGTAAATTTGATTAGAGTGTTTTGATTGCCTGGCTGTACAGAATCTGCTCAATGATTCATACATATGTCTGTTCATCTTCGGGTCCTGTTACCATGTATGTGATTACAAAATGTATATTTTAAAGGTATTGGTGATTATATAATTCATACAGTTTATCTGTTATATGTTTTTATACACTTAACATACATTAGTATATGTATGTTAACCCCATAGTCCTAATTTACCCATCCTCCCACCTTTCATTTTGGCTAACCATTAGTTTATTTGATAAGTCTGTGAGTGTCTTTTTCTGTGGAAATATGTTCATTGGTAGCAATCTTAGGATAACATGTATAAATGTTTTCATAGGATATTTGTCGTACCCTTTTGAGTTACTTAACGTTATATGATTATTTCTAGGCTCAACTGTAGTCCTGAAAACGGCATTGTTCATTTTTTTCCCGAGGCTACTATTCTATTTGGTACGTATACCACTTCTTCTTTGTCCATTCATCTGTTTATGAACCTTTTTTCTTCTTCCATGTCTTGGCTATTTCAATATTGCTGCAGTGCTCATTTGCCTGCCTGTGTCTTTCCGATTCAGGTGGTCTTAGGTTATAGGCCCAAAAGGTGACCTGCCGCATCATATGGTAGCTCAATTTTTATCTTTTCAAGCAGCTCCATTCAGTTTGTGTTAGTGCTGTTACCACTTTACATCCCACCAGCAGCTAGAAGGTACACAGTTCTCTAAAACCCCTTCAGCATTTATAGTTTGTACACATTTTGCTGATGGAAACGACTGGTGTGAGCTGAAACCTTTTTGAATTTGAATTTGCATGTGTCTAATAATTCATTCTACTGAGCTTTAGGCATGTCCTTTTTTTCTTTTCCTTTTTTTTTAAAGAGTGAGTACAACTTCCCTCCTCTTATTGACTTCTTGAAAAATTTCTCATGTGTTGAATATTCTTGCCTATTCCCTACCCCAGGGCATTTTTCAGGGCAGGTGTCATTTAGAGCCCTGCAGTCCATGTGACTATTAAGCAACCATTAGCACTGGGTTTAAAGCTGCTGTTGTGGGAAAGAGCCACAAGGCGGCAGCATTATTACGTTCTCATCTCTTGTTACTAGGGCAACAGAATCTTCCTGGAGGTAGTGTTCCGAGGTTGTAAATTAGAGTGGAATGTGCTGGGACAAGCCCCCAGAAGTTTATGTCTCCTTACTTAGGTTTGTTTTTTAAATTAAATTTCTATTTCTTATCGGAGTAAATTTGATTAGAGTATTTTGATTGTCTGGCTGTACAGAAACTGCTCAATGATTCCTACATATGTCTGTTCATCTTCGGATTCTGTTACCATGTATGTGATTACAGAATGTATATTTTAAAGGTATTGGTGATTATATAATTCATACAGTTTATCTGTTATATGTTTTTATACACTTAACATACATTAGTATATGTATGTTAACCCCATAGTCCTAGTTTACCCATCCTCCCACCTTTCATTTTGTCTAACCATTAGTTTATTTCATAAGTCTGTGAGTGTCTTTTTCTGTGGAAATATGTTCATTGGTAGCTATCTTAGGATAACATGTATAAATGTTATCATAGGATATTTGTCGTACCCTTTTGAGTTACTTAACCTTATATGATTATTTCTAGGCTCAACTGTAGTCCTGAAAACGGCATTGTTCATTTTTTTCCCGAGGCTACTATTCTATTTGGTACGTATACCACTTCTTCTTTGTCCATTCATCTGTTTATGAACCTTTTTTCTGCTTCCATGTCTTGGCTATTTCAATATTGCTGCAGTGCTCATTTGCCTGCCTGTGTCTTTCCGATTCAGGTGGTCTTAGGTTATAGGCCCAAAAGGTGACCTGCCGCATCATATGGTAGCTCAATTTTTACCTTTTCAAGCAGCTCCATTCAGTTTGCGTTAGTGCTGTTACCACTTTACATCCCAGCAGCAGATAGAAGGCATACATTTCTCTAAAACCCCTTCAGCATTTATAGTTTGTAGACTTTTTGCTGATGGCCATTTGACTGGTGTGAGCTGAAACCTTTTTGGAGGTTGGATACACATGTGGCGAATAATTCCTTATACTGATCTTTAGGCATATCCTTTTTCTTCTTTTCCTTTTTTTGTTAAAGTGTGAGTACAACTTCCCTCTTCATATTCACTTTTTGAAAAATTTCTCATGTGTTGAATTTTCTTGCGTATTCCCTACCCCAGGGCATTTTTTGAGGGCAGGTGTCATTTAGACCCCTGCAGTCGTTTTGACTATTAAGCAACCCTTAGCACTGGGTTTAAAGCTGCTGTTGTGGGAAACAGCCACAAGGCGGCAGCATTATTACGTTCTCAACTCTTGTTACTATGGCAACAGAGTCTTCCTGGAGGTAGTGTTCCGAGGTTGTAAATTAGAGTGGAATGTGCTGGGACAAGCCTCCAGAAGTTTATGTCTCCTTACTTATGTTTGTTTTTTAAATTTAATTTCTATTTCTTATCGGAGTAAATTTGATTAGAGTGTTTTGATTGCCTGGCTGTAAAGATTCTGCTCAATGATTCATACATATGTCTGTTCATCCTCGGGTCCTGTTACCATGTATGTGATTACAAAATGTATATTTTAAAGGTATTGGTGATTATATAATTCATACAGTTTATCTGTTATATGTTTTTATACACTTAACATACATTAGTATATGTATGTTAACCCCATAGTCCTAGTTAACCCATCCTCCCACCTTTCATTTTGGCTAACCATTAGTTTATTTCATAAGTCTGTGAGTGTCTTTTTCTGTGGAAATATGTTCATTGGTAGCAATCTTAGGATAACATGTATAAATGTTATCATAGGATATTTGTCGTACCCTTTTGAGTTACGTAAGCTTATATGATTATTTCTAGGCTCAACTGTAGTCCTGAAAACGGCATTGTTCATTTTTTTCCCGAGGCTACTATTCTATTTGGTACGTATACCACTTCTTCTTTGTCCATTCATCTGTTTATGAACCTTTTTTCTGCTTCCATGTCTTGGCTATTTCAATATTGCTGCAGTGCTCATTTGCCTGCCTGTGTCTTTCCGATTCAGGTGGTCTTAGGTTATAGGCCCAAAGGGTGACCTGCTGCATCATATGGTAGCTCAATTTTTACCTTTTCAAGAAGCTCCATTCAGTTTGCGTTAGTGCTGTTACCACTTTACATCCCACCAGCAGCTAGAAGGTACACAGTTCTCTAAAACCCCTTCAGCATTTATAGTTTGTAGACATTTTGCTGATGGAAACGATCGGTGTGAGCTGAAACCTTTTTCCATTTGAATTTGCATGTGTCTAATAATTCATTCTACTGAGCTTTAGGCATGTCCTTTTTTTTCTTTTCCTTTTTTTTTAAAGAGTGAGTACAACTTCCCTCCTCTTATTGATTTCTTGAAAAATTTCTCATGTGTTGAATATTCTTGCCTATTCCTTACCCCAGGGCATTTTTCAGGGCAGGTGTCATTTAGAAACCTGCAGTCCAGGTGACTATTAAGCAACCATTAGCACTGGGTTTAAAGCTGCTGTTGTGGGAAAGAGCCACAAGGCGGCAGCATTATTACGTTCTCATCTCTTGTTACTAGGGCAACAGAATCTTCCTGGAGGTAGTGTTCCGAGGTTGTAAATTAGAGTGGAATGTGCTGGGACAAGCCCCCAGAAGTTTATGTCTCCTTACTTAGGTTTGTTTTTTAAATTAAATTTCTATTTCTTATCGGAGTAAATTTGATTAGAGTGTTTTGATTGTCTGGCTGTACAGAAACTGCTCAATGATTCCTACATATGTCTGTTCATCTTCGGATTCTGTTACCATGTATGTGATTACAGAATGTATATTTTAAAGGTATTGGTGATTATATAATTCATACAGTTTATCTGTTATATGTTTTTATACACTTAACATACATTAGTATATGTATGTTAACCCCATAGTCCTAGTTTACCCATCCTCCCACCTTTCATTTTGTCTAACCATTAGTTTATTTCATAAGTCTGTGAGTGTCTTTTTCTGTGGAAATATGTTCATTGGTAGCTGTCTTAGGATAACATGTATAAATGTTATCATAGGATATTTGTCGTACCCTTTTGAGTTACTTAACCTTATATGATTATTTCTAGGCTCAACTGTAGTCCTGAAAACGGCATTGTTCATTTTTTTCCCGAGGCTACTATTCTATTTGGTACGTATACCACTTCTTCTTTGTCCATTCATCTGTTTATGAACCTTTTTTCTGCTTCCATGTCTTGGCTATTTCAATATTGCTGCAGTGCTCATTTGCCTGCCTGTGTCTTTCCGATTCAGGTGGTCTTAGGTTATAGGCCCAAAAGGTGACCTGCCGCATCATATGGTAGCTCAATTTTTACCTTTTCAAGCAGCTCCATTCAGTTTGCGTTAGTGCTGTTACCACTTTACATCCCAGCAGCAGATAGAAGGTATACATTTCTCTAAAACCCCTTCAGCATTTATACTTTGTAGACTTTTTGCTGATGGCCATTTGACTGGTGTGAGCTGAAACCTTTTTGGAGGTTGGATACACATGTGGCGAATAATTCCTTATACTGATCTTTAGGCATATCCTTTTTCTTCTTTTCCTTTTTTTGTTAAAGTGTGAGTACAACTTCCCTCTTCATATTCACTTTTTGAAAAATTTCTCATGTGTTGAATTTTCTTGCGTATTCCCTACCCCAGGGCATTTTTTGAGGGCAGGTGTCATTTAGACCCCTGCAGTCGTTTTGACTATTAAGCAACCCTTAGCACTGGGTTTAAAGCTGCTGTTGTGGGAAACAGCCACAAGGCGGCAGCATTATTACGTTCTCAACTCTTGTTACTATGGCAACAGAGTCTTCCTGGAGGTAGTGTTCCGAGGTTGTAAATTAGAGTGGAATGTGCTGGGACAAGCCTCCAGAAGTTTATGTCTCCTTACGTATGTTTGTTTTTTAAATTTAATTTCTATTTCTTATCGGAGTAAATTTGATTTTAGTGTTTTGATTGCCTGGCTGTACAGATTCTGCTCAATGATTCATACATATGTCTGTTCATCCTCGGGTCCTGTTACCATGTATGTGATTACAAAATGTATATTTTAAAGGTATTGGTGATTATATAATTCATACAGTTTATCTGTTATATGTTTTTATACACTTAACATACATTAGTATATGTATGTTAACCCCATAGTCCTAGTTAACCCATCCTCCCACCTTTCATTTTGGCTAACCATTAGTTTATTTCATAAGTCTGTGAGTGTCTTTTTCTGTGGAAATATGTTCATTGGTAGCAATCTTAGGATAACATGTATAAATGTTATCATAGGATATTTGTCGTACCCTTTTGAGTTACGTAAGCTTATATGATTATTTCTAGGCTCAACTGTAGTCCTGAAAACGGCATTGTTCATTTTTTTCCCGAGGCTACTATTCTATTTGGTACGTATACCACTTCTTCTTTGTCCATTCATCTGTTTATGAACCTTTTTTCTGCTTCCATGTCTTGGCTATTTCATTATTGCTGCAGTGCTCATTTGCCTGCCTGTGTCTTTCCGATTCAGGTGGTCTTAGGTTATAGGCCCAAAAGGTGACCTGCCGCATCATATGGTAGCTCAATTTTTATCTTTTCAAGCAGCTCCATTCAGTTTGTGTTAGTGCTGTTACCACTTTACATCCCACCAGCAGCTAGAAGGTACACAGTTCTCTAAAACCCCTTCAGCATTTATAGTTTGTAGACATTTTGCTGATGGAAACGATCGGTGTGAGCTGAAACCTTTTTCCATTTGAATTTGCATGTGTCTAATAATTCATTCTACTGAGCTTTAGGCATGTCCTTTTTTTTCTTTTCCTTTTTTTTTAAAGAGTGAGTACAACTTCCCTCCTCTTATTGATTTCTTGAAAAATTTCTCATGTGTTGAATATTCTTGCCTATTCCTTACCCCAGGGCATTTTTCAGGGCAGGTGTCATTTAGAAACCTGCAGTCCAGGTGACTATTAAGCAACCATTAGCACTGGGTTTAAAGCTGCTGTTGTGGGAAAGAGCCACAAGGCGGCAGCATTATTACGTTCTCATCTCTTGTTACTAGGGCAACAGAATCTTCCTGGAGGTAGTGTTCCGAGGTTGTAAATTAGAGTGGAATGTGCTGGGACAAGCCCCCAGAAGTTTATGTCTCCTTACTTAGGTTTGTTTTTTAAATTTAATTTCTATTTCTTATCGGAGTAAATTTGATTAGAGTGTTTTGATTGTCTGGCTGTACAGAAACTGCTCAATGATTCCTACATATGTCTGTTCATCTTCGGATTCTGTTACCATGTATGTTATTACAGAATGTATATTTTAAAGGTATTGGTGATTATATAATTCATACAGTTTATCTGTTATATGTTTTTATACACTTAACATACATTAGTATATGTATGTTAACCCCATAGTCCTAATTTACCCATCCTCCCACCTTTCATTTTGTCTAACCATTAGTTTATTTCATAAGTCTGTGAGTGTCTTTTTCTGTGGAAATATGTTCATTGGTAGCTATCTTAGGATAACATGTATAAATGTTATCATAGGATATTTGTCGTACCCTTTTGAGTTACTTAACCTTATATGATTATTTCTAGGCTCAACTGTAGTCCTGAAAACGGCATTGTTCATTTTTTTCCCGAGGCTACTATTCTATTTGGTACGTATACCACTTCTTCTTTGTCCATTTATCTGTTTATGAACCTTTTTTCTGCTTCCATGTCTTGGCTATTTCAATATTGCTGCAGTGCACATTTGCCTGCCTGTGTCTTTCCGATTCAGGTGGTCTTAGGTTATAGGCCCAAAAGGTGACCTGCCGCATCATATGGTAGCTCAATTTTTACCTTTTCAAGCAGCTCCATTCAGTTTGCGTTAGTGCTGTTACCACTTTACATCCCAGCAGCAGATAGAAGGTATACATTTCTCTAAAACCCCTTCAGCATTTATACTTTGTAGACTTTTTGCTGATGGCCATTTGACTGGTGTGAGCTGAAACCTTTTTGGAGGTTGGATACGCATGTGGCGAATAATTCCTTATACTGATCTTTAGGCATATCCTTTTTCTTCTTTTCCTTTTTTTGTTAAAGTGTGAGTACAACTTCCCTCTTCATATTCACTTTTTGAAAAATTTCTCATGTGTTGAATTTTCTTGCGTATTCCCTACCCCAGGGCATTTTTTGAGGGCAGGTGTCATTTAGACCCCTGCAGTCGTTTTGACTATTAAGCAACCATTAGCACTGGGTTTAAAGCTGCTGTTGTGGGGAACAGCCACAAGGCGGCAGCATTATTACGTTCTCAACTCTTGTTACTATGGCAACAGAGTCTTCCTGGAGGTAGTGTTCCGAGGTTGTAAATTAGAGTGGAATGTGCTGGGACAAGCCTCCAGAAGTTTATGTCTCCTTACTTATGTTTGTTTTTTAAATTTAATTTCTATTTCTTATCGGAGTAAATTTGATTTTATTGTTTTGATTGCCTGGCTGTACAGAATCTGCTCAATGATTCATACATATGTCTGTTCATCCTCGGGTCCTGTTACCATGTATGTGATTACAAAATGTATATTTTAAAGGTATTGGTGATTATATAATTCATACAGTTTATCTGTTATATGTTTTTATACACTTAACATACATTAGTATATGTATGTTAGCCCCATAGTCCTAGTTAACCCATCCTCTCACCTTTCATTTTGGCTAACCATTAGTTTATTTCATAAGTCTGTGAGTGTCTTTTTCTGTGGAAATATGTTCATTGGTAGCAATCTTAGGATAACATGTATAAATGTTATCATAGGATATTTGTCGTACCCTTTTGAGTTACTTAAGCTTATATGATTATTTCTAGGCTCAACTGTAGTCCTGAAAACGGCATTGTTCATTTTTTTCCCGAGGCTACTATTCTATTTGGTACGTATACCACTTCTTCTTTGTCCATTCATCTGTTTATGAACCTTTTTTCTGCTTCCATGTCTTGGCTATTTCAATATTGCTGCAGTGCTCATTTGCCTGCCTGTGTCTTTCCGATTCAGGTGGTCTTAGGTTATAGGCCCAAAAGGTGACCTGCCGCATCATATGGTAGCTCAATTTTTATCTTTTCAAGCAGCTCCATTCAGTTTGCGTTAGTGCTGTTACCACTTTACATCCCACCAGCAGCTAGAAGGTACACAGTTCTCTAAAACTCCTTCAGCATTTATAGTTTGTAGACATTTTGCTGATGGAAATCACTGGTGTGAGCTGAAACCTTTTTGAATTTGCATTTGCATGTGTCTAATAATTCCTTATACTGAGGTTTAGGCATGTCCTTTTTTTTCTTTTCCTTTTTTTTTAAAGAGTGAGTACAACTTCCCTCCTCTTATTGACTTCTTGAAAAATTTCTAATGTGTTGAATTTTCTTGCCTATTCCCTACCCCAGGGCATTTTTCAGGGCAGGTGTCATTTAGAGCCCTGCAGTCCTTGTGACTATTAAGCAAACATTAGCACTGGGTTTAAAGCTGCTGTTGTGGGAAAGAGCCACAAGGCGGCAGCATTATTACGTTCTCATCTCTTGTTACTAGGGCAACAGAATCTTCCTGGAGGTAGTGTTCCGAGGTTGTAAATTAGAGTGCAATGTGCTGGGACAAGCCCCCAGAAGTTTATGTCTACTTACTTAGGTTTGTTTTTTAAATTAAATTTCTATTTCTTATCGGAGTAAATTTGATTTGAGTGTTTTGATTGTCTGGCTGTACAGAAACTGCTCAATGATTCCTACATATGTCTGTTCATCTTCGGATTCTGTTACCATGTATGTTATTACAGAATGTATATTTTAAAGGTATTGGTGATTATATAATTCATACAGTTTATCTGTTATATGTTTTTATACACTTAACATACATTAGTATATGTATGTTAACCCCATAGTCCTAATTTACCCATCCTCCCACCTTTCATTTTGGCTAACAATTAGTTTATTTCATAAGTCTGTGAGTGTCTTTTTCTGTGGAAATATGTTCATTGGTAGCAATCTTAGGATAACATGTATAAATGATATCATAGGATATTTGTCATACCCTTTTGACTTACTTAACCTTATATGATTATTTCTAGGCTCAACTCTAGTCCTTACAACGGCATTGTTCATTTTTTCCCCGAGGCTACTATTGCATTCTGTCCATATACCACTTCTTCTCTGTCCATTCATCTGTTTATGGACCTTTTTTTGCTTCCATGTCTTTGCTATTTCCATATTGCTGCAGTGCACATTTGACTGCCTGTGTCTTTCCGATTCTGGTAGTCTTAGGTTATAAGCCGAAGAGGTGCCCTGCCGCATCATATGGTAGCTCAATTTTTACCTTTTCAAGCGGCTCCATTCAGTTTGCGTTAGTGCTGTTACCACTTTACATCCCATCGGCAGATAGAAGGTATACATTTCTCTAAAACCCCTACAGCATTTATAGTTTGTAGACTTTTTGCTGATGGCCATTTGACTGGTGTGAGCTGAAACCTTTTTGGAGGTTGGATACGCATGTGGCGAATAATTCCTTATACTGATCTTTAGGCATATCCTTTTTCTTCTTTTCCTTTTTTTGTTAAAGTGTGAGTACAACTTCCCTCTTCATATTCACTTTTTGAAAAATTTCTCATGTGTTGAATTTTCTTGCCTATTCCCTACCCAAGGGCACTTTTTGAGGGCAGGTGTCATTTAGACCCCTGCAGTCGTTGTGACTATTAAGCAACCATTAGCACTGGGTTTAAAGCTGCTGTTGTGGGAAACAGCCACAAGGCGGCAGCATTATTACGTTCTCAACTCTTGTTACTAGGGCAACAGAATCTTCCTGGAGGTAGTGTTCTGAGGTTGTAAATTAGAGTGGAATGTGCTGGGACAAGCCCCCAGAAATTTATGTCTCCTTACTTATGTTTGTTTTTTAAATTTCATTTCTATTTCTTATCAGCGTAAATTTGATTAGAGTGTTTTGATTGCCTGGCTGTACAGGATCTGCTCAATGATTCATACATATGTCTGTTCATCTTCGGGTCCTGTTACCATGTATGTGATTACAAAATGTATATTTTAAAGGTATTGGTGATTATATAATTCATACAGTTTATCTGTTATATGTTGTTATACACTTAACATACATTAGTATATGTATGTTAACCCCATAGTCCTAATTTACCCATCCTCCCACCTTTCATTTTGGCTAACAATTAGTTTATTTCATAAGTCTGTGAGTGTCTTTTTCTGTGGAAATATGTTCATTGGTAGCAATCTTAGGATAACATGTATAAATGATATCATAGGATATTTGTCATACCCTTTTGACTTACTTAACCTTATATGATTATTTCTAGGCTCAACTCTAGTCCTTAAAACGGCATTGTTCATTTTTTCCCCGAGGCTACTATTGCATTCTGTCCATATACCACTTCTTCTCTGTCCATTCATCTGTTTATGGACATTTTTTTTGCTTCCATGTCTTTGCTATTTCCATATTGCTGCAGTGCACATTTGACTGCCTGTGTCTTTCCGATTCTGGTAGTCTTAGGTTATAAGCCGAAGAGGTGCCCTGCCGCATCATATGGTAGCTCAATTTTTACCTTTTCAAGCAGCTCCATTCAGTTTGCGTTAGTGCTGTTACCACTTTACATCCCAGCAGCAGATAGAAGGTATACATTTCTCTAAAACCCCTTCAGCATTTATAGTTTGTAGACTTTTTGCTGATGGCCATTTGACTGGTGTGAGCTGAAACCTTTATGGAGGTTGGATACGCATGTGGCGAATAATTCCTTATACTGATCTTTAGGCATATCCTTTTTCTTCTTTTCCTTTTTTTGTTAAAGTGTGAGTACAACTTCCCTCTTCATATTCACTTTTTGAAAAATTTCTCATGTGTTGAATTTTCTTGCCTATTCCCTACCCAAGGGCACTTTTTGAGGGCAGGTGTCATTTAGACCCCTGCAGTCGTTGTGACTATTAAGCAACCATTAGCACTGGGTTTAAAGCTGCTGTTGTGGGAAACAGCCACAAGGCGGCAGCATTATTACGTTCTCAACTCTTGTTACTAGGGCAACAGAATCTTCCTGGAGGTAGTGTTCTGAGGTTGTAAATTAGAGTGGAATGTGCTGGGACAAGCCCCCAGAAGTTTATGTCTCCTTACTTATGTTTGTTTTTTAAATTTCATTTCTATTTCTTATCAGCGTAAATTTGATTAGAGTGTTTTGATTGCCTGGCTGTACAGGATTTGCTCAATGATTCATACATATGTCTGTTCATCTTCGGGTCCTGTTACCATGTATGTGATTACAAAATGTATATTTTAAAGGTATTGGTGATTATATAATTCATACAGTTTATCTGTTATATGTTGTTATACACTTAACATACATTAGTATATGTATGTTACCCCCATAGTCCTAATTTACCCATCCTCCCACCTTTCATTTTGCTAACCATTAGTTTATTTCATAAGTCTGTGAGTGTCTTTTTCTGTGGAAATATGTTCATTGGTAGCAATCTTAGGATAACATGTATAAATATTATCATAGGATATTTGTCGTACCCTTTTGAGTTACTTAACCTTATATGATTATTTCTAGGCTCAACTGTAGTCCTGAAAACGGCGTTGTTCATTTTTTTCCCCAGGCTACTATTCTATTTGGTACGTATACTACTTCTTCTTTGTCCATTCATCTGTTTATGAACCTTTTTTCTGCTTCCATGTCTTGGCTATTTCAATATTGCTGCAGTGCTCATTTGCCTGCCTGTGTCTTTCCGATTCAGGTGGTCTTAGGTTATAGGCCCAAAGGGTGACCTGCTGCATCATATGGTAGCTCAATTTTTACCTTTTCAAGAAGCTCCATTCAGTTTGCGTTAGTGCTGTTACCACTTTACATCCCACCAGCAGCTAGAAGGTACACAGTTCTCTAAAACCCCTTCAGCATTTATAGTTTATAGACATTTTGCTGATGGAAATGACTGGTGTGAGCTGAAACCTTTTTGAATTTGAATTTGCATGTGTCTAATAATTCCTTATACTGAGCTTTAGGCATGTCCTTTTTTTTCTTTTCCTTTTTTTTAAAGAGTGAGTACAACTTCCCTCCTCTTATTGACTTCTTGAAAAATTTCTCATGTGTTGAATTTTCTTGCCTATTCCCTACCCCAGGGCATTTTTCAGGGCAGGTGTCATTTAGAGCCCTGCAGTCCTTGTGACTATTAAGCAACTATTAGTACTGGGTTTAAAGCTGCTGTTGTGGGAAACAGCCACAAGGCCGCAGCATTATTACGTTCTCAACTCTTGTTACTACGGCAACAGAGTCTTCCTGGAGGTAGTGTTCCGAGGTTGTAAATTAGAGTGGAATGTGCTGGGACAAGCCCCCAGAAGTTTATGTCTCCTTACTTATGTTTGTTTTTTAAATTTAATTTCTATTTCTTATCAGAGTAAATTTGATTAGAGTGTTTTGATTGCCTGGCTGTACAGAATCTGCTCAATGATTCATACATATGTCTGTTCATCTTCGGGTCCTGTTACCATGTATGTGATTACAAAATGTATATTTTAAAGGTATTGGTGATTATATAATTCATACAGTTTATCTGTTATATGTTTTTATACACTTAACATACATTAGTATATGTATGTTAACCCCATAGTCCTAATTTACCCATCCTCCCACCTTTCATTTTGGCTAACCATTAGTTTATTTGATAAGTCTGTGAGTGTCTTTTTCTGTGGAAATATGTTCATTGGTAGCAATCTTAGGATAACATGTATAAATGTTTTCATAGGATATTTGTCGTACCCTTTTGAGTTACTTAACGTTATATGATTATTTCTAGGCTCAACTGTAGTCCTGAAAACGGCATTGTTCATTTTTTTCCCGAGGCTACTATTCTATTTGGTACGTATACCACTTCTTCTTTGTCCATTCATCTGTTTATGAACCTTTTTTCTTCTTCCATGTCTTGGCTATTTCAATATTGCTGCAGTGCTCATTTGCCTGCCTGTGTCTTTCCGATTCAGGTGGTCTTAGGTTATAGGCCCAAAAGGTGACCTGCCGCATCATATGGTAGCTCAATTTTTATCTTTTCAAGCAGCTCCATTCAGTTTGTGTTAGTGCTGTTACCACTTTACATCCCACCAGCAGCTAGAAGGTACACAGTTCTCTAAAACCCCTTCAGCATTTATAGTTTGTACACATTTTGCTGATGGAAACGACTGGTGTGAGCTGAAACCTTTTTGAATTTGAATTTGCATGTGTCTAATAATTCATTCTACTGAGCTTTAGGCATGTCCTTTTTTTCTTTTCCTTTTTTTTTAAAGAGTGAGTACAACTTCCCTCCTCTTATTGACTTCTTGAAAAATTTCTCATGTGTTGAATATTCTTGCCTATTCCCTACCCCAGGGCATTTTTCAGGGCAGGTGTCATTTAGAGCCCTGCAGTCCATGTGACTATTAAGCAACCATTAGCACTGGGTTTAAAGCTGCTGTTGTGGGAAAGAGCCACAAGGCGGCAGCATTATTACGTTCTCATCTCTTGTTACTAGGGCAACAGAATCTTCCTGGAGGTAGTGTTCCGAGGTTGTAAATTAGAGTGGAATGTGCTGGGACAAGCCCCCAGAAGTTTTTGTCTCCTTACTTAGGTTTGTTTTTTAAATTAAATTTCTATTTCTTATCGGAGTAAATTTGATTAGAGTATTTTGATTGTCTGGCTGTACAGAAACTGCTCAATGATTCCTACATATGTCTGTTCATCTTCGGATTCTGTTACCATGTATGTGATTACAGAATGTATATTTTAAAGGTATTGGTGATTATATAATTCATACAGTTTATCTGTTATATGTTTTTATACACTTAACATACATTAGTATATGTATGTTAACCCCATAGTCCTAGTTTACCCATCCTCCCACCTTTCATTTTGTCTAACCATTAGTTTATTTCATAAGTCTGTGAGTGTCTTTTTCTGTGGAAATATGTTCATTGGTAGCTATCTTAGGATAACATGTATAAATGTTATCATAGGATATTTGTCGTACCCTTTTGAGTTACTTAACCTTATATGATTATTTCTAGGCTCAACTGTAGTCCTGAAAACGGCATTGTTCATTTTTTTCCCGAGGCTACTATTCTATTTGGTACGTATACCACTTCTTCTTTGTCCATTCATCTGTTTATGAACCTTTTTTCTGCTTCCATGTCTTGGCTATTTCAATATTGCTGCAGTGCTCATTTGCCTGCCTGTGTCTTTCCGATTCAGGTGGTCTTAGGTTATAGGCCCAAAAGGTGACCTGCCGCATCATATGGTAGCTCAATTTTTACCTTTTCAAGCAGCTCCATTCAGTTTGCGTTAGTGCTGTTACCACTTTACATCCCAGCAGCAGATAGAAGGCATACATTTCTCTAAAACCCCTTCAGCATTTATAGTTTGTAGACTTTTTGCTGATGGCCATTTGACTGGTGTGAGCTGAAACCTTTTTGGAGGTTGGATACACATGTGGCGAATAATTCCTTATACTGATCTTTAGGCATATCCTTTTTCTTCTTTTCCTTTTTTTGTTAAAGTGTGAGTACAACTTCCCTCTTCATATTCACTTTTTGAAAAATTTCTCATGTGTTGAATTTTCTTGCGTATTCCCTACCCCAGGGCATTTTTTGAGGGCAGGTGTCATTTAGACCCCTGCAGTCGTTTTGACTATTAAGCAACCCTTAGCACTGGGTTTAAAGCTGCTGTTGTGGGAAACAGCCACAAGGCGGCAGCATTATTACGTTCTCAACTCTTGTTACTATGGCAACAGAGTCTTCCTGGAGGTAGTGTTCCGAGGTTGTAAATTAGAGTGGAATGTGCTGGGACAAGCCTCCAGAAGTTTATGTCTCCTTACTTATGTTTGTTTTTTAAATTTAATTTCTATTTCTTATCGGAGTAAATTTGATTAGAGTGTTTTGATTGCCTGGCTGTAAAGATTCTGCTCAATGATTCATACATATGTCTGTTCATCCTCGGGTCCTGTTACCATGTATGTGATTACAAAATGTATATTTTAAAGGTATTGGTGATTATATAATTCATACAGTTTATCTGTTATATGTTTTTATACACTTAACATACATTAGTATATGTATGTTAACCCCATAGTCCTAGTTAACCCATCCTCCCACCTTTCATTTTGGCTAACCATTAGTTTATTTCATAAGTCTGTGAGTGTCTTTTTCTGTGGAAATATGTTCATTGGTAGCAATCTTAGGATAACATGTATAAATGTTATCATAGGATATTTGTCGTACCCTTTTGAGTTACGTAAGCTTATATGATTATTTCTAGGCTCAACTGTAGTCCTGAAAACGGCATTGTTCATTTTTTTCCCGAGGCTACTATTCTATTTGGTACGTATACCACTTCTTCTTTGTCCATTCATCTGTTTATGAACCTTTTTTCTGCTTCCATGTCTTGGCTATTTCAATATTGCTGCAGTGCTCATTTGCCTGCCTGTGTCTTTCCGATTCAGGTGGTCTTAGGTTATAGGCCCAAAGGGTGACCTGCTGCATCATATGGTAGCTCAATTTTTACCTTTTCAAGAAGCTCCATTCAGTTTGCGTTAGTGCTGTTACCACTTTACATCCCACCAGCAGCTAGAAGGTACACAGTTCTCTAAAACCCCTTCAGCATTTATAGTTTGTAGACATTTTGCTGATGGAAACGATCGGTGTGAGCTGAAACCTTTTTCCATTTGAATTTGCATGTGTCTAATAATTCATTCTACTGAGCTTTAGGCATGTCCTTTTTTTTCTTTTCCTTTTTTTTTAAAGAGTGAGTACAACTTCCCTCCTCTTATTGATTTCTTGAAAAATTTCTCATGTGTTGAATATTCTTGCCTATTCCTTACCCCAGGGCATTTTTCAGGGCAGGTGTCATTTAGAAACCTGCAGTCCAGGTGACTATTAAGCAACCATTAGCACTGGGTTTAAAGCTGCTGTTGTGGGAAAGAGCCACAAGGCGGCAGCATTATTACGTTCTCATCTCTTGTTACTAGGGCAACAGAATCTTCCTGGAGGTAGTGTTCCGAGGTTGTAAATTAGAGTGGAATGTGCTGGGACAAGCCCCCAGAAGTTTATGTCTCCTTACTTAGGTTTGTTTTTTAAATTAAATTTCTATTTCTTATCGGAGTAAATTTGATTAGAGTGTTTTGATTGTCTGGCTGTACAGAAACTGCTCAATGATTCCTACATATGTCTGTTCATCTTCGGATTCTGTTACCATGTATGTGATTACAGAATGTATATTTTAAAGGTATTGGTGATTATATAATTCATACAGTTTATCTGTTATATGTTTTTATACACTTAACATACATTAGTATATGTATGTTAACCCCATAGTCCTAGTTTACCCATCCTCCCACCTTTCATTTTGTCTAACCATTAGTTTATTTCATAAGTCTGTGAGTGTCTTTTTCTGTGGAAATATGTTCATTGGTAGCTGTCTTAGGATAACATGTATAAATGTTATCATAGGATATTTGTCGTACCCTTTTGAGTTACTTAACCTTATATGATTATTTCTAGGCTCAACTGTAGTCCTGAAAACGGCATTGTTCATTTTTTTCCCGAGGCTACTATTCTATTTGGTACGTATACCACTTCTTCTTTGTCCATTCATCTGTTTATGAACCTTTTTTCTGCTTCCATGTCTTGGCTATTTCAATATTGCTGCAGTGCTCATTTGCCTGCCTGTGTCTTTCCGATTCAGGTGGTCTTAGGTTATAGGCCCAAAAGGTGACCTGCCGCATCATATGGTAGCTCAATTTTTACCTTTTCAAGCAGCTCCATTCAGTTTGCGTTAGTGCTGTTACCACTTTACATCCCAGCAGCAGATAGAAGGTATACATTTCTCTAAAACCCCTTCAGCATTTATACTTTGTAGACTTTTTGCTGATGGCCATTTGACTGGTGTGAGCTGAAACCTTTTTGGAGGTTGGATACACATGTGGCGAATAATTCCTTATACTGATCTTTAGGCATATCCTTTTTCTTCTTTTCCTTTTTTTGTTAAAGTGTGAGTACAACTTCCCTCTTCATATTCACTTTTTGAAAAATTTCTCATGTGTTGAATTTTCTTGCGTATTCCCTACCCCAGGGCATTTTTTGAGGGCAGGTGTCATTTAGACCCCTGCAGTCGTTTTGACTATTAAGCAACCCTTAGCACTGGGTTTAAAGCTGCTGTTGTGGGAAACAGCCACAAGGCGGCAGCATTATTACGTTCTCAACTCTTGTTACTATGGCAACAGAGTCTTCCTGGAGGTAGTGTTCCGAGGTTGTAAATTAGAGTGGAATGTGCTGGGACAAGCCTCCAGAAGTTTATGTCTCCTTACGTATGTTTGTTTTTTAAATTTAATTTCTATTTCTTATCGGAGTAAATTTGATTTTAGTGTTTTGATTGCCTGGCTGTACAGATTCTGCTCAATGATTCATACATATGTCTGTTCATCCTCGGGTCCTGTTACCATGTATGTGATTACAAAATGTATATTTTAAAGGTATTGGTGATTATATAATTCATACAGTTTATCTGTTATATGTTTTTATACACTTAACATACATTAGTATATGTATGTTAACCCCATAGTCCTAGTTAACCCATCCTCCCACCTTTCATTTTGGCTAACCATTAGTTTATTTCATAAGTCTGTGAGTGTCTTTTTCTGTGGAAATATGTTCATTGGTAGCAATCTTAGGATAACATGTATAAATGTTATCATAGGATATTTGTCGTACCCTTTTGAGTTACGTAAGCTTATATGATTATTTCTAGGCTCAACTGTAGTCCTGAAAACGGCATTGTTCATTTTTTTCCCGAGGCTACTATTCTATTTGGTACGTATACCACTTCTTCTTTGTCCATTCATCTGTTTATGAACCTTTTTTCTGCTTCCATGTCTTGGCTATTTCATTATTGCTGCAGTGCTCATTTGCCTGCCTGTGTCTTTCCGATTCAGGTGGTCTTAGGTTATAGGCCCAAAAGGTGACCTGCCGCATCATATGGTAGCTCAATTTTTATCTTTTCAAGCAGCTCCATTCAGTTTGTGTTAGTGCTGTTACCACTTTACATCCCACCAGCAGCTAGAAGGTACACAGTTCTCTAAAACCCCTTCAGCATTTATAGTTTGTAGACATTTTGCTGATGGAAACGATCGGTGTGAGCTGAAACCTTTTTCCATTTGAATTTGCATGTGTCTAATAATTCATTCTACTGAGCTTTAGGCATGTCCTTTTTTTTCTTTTCCTTTTTTTTTAAAGAGTGAGTACAACTTCCCTCCTCTTATTGATTTCTTGAAAAATTTCTCATGTGTTGAATATTCTTGCCTATTCCTTACCCCAGGGCATTTTTCAGGGCAGGTGTCATTTAGAAACCTGCAGTCCAGGTGACTATTAAGCAACCATTAGCACTGGGTTTAAAGCTGCTGTTGTGGGAAAGAGCCACAAGGCGGCAGCATTATTACGTTCTCATCTCTTGTTACTAGGGCAACAGAATCTTCCTGGAGGTAGTGTTCCGAGGTTGTAAATTAGAGTGGAATGTGCTGGGACAAGCCCCCAGAAGTTTATGTCTCCTTACTTAGGTTTGTTTTTTAAATTTAATTTCTATTTCTTATCGGAGTAAATTTGATTAGAGTGTTTTGATTGTCTGGCTGTACAGAAACTGCTCAATGATTCCTACATATGTCTGTTCATCTTCGGATTCTGTTACCATGTATGTTATTACAGAATGTATATTTTAAAGGTATTGGTGATTATATAATTCATACAGTTTATCTGTTATATGTTTTTATACACTTAACATACATTAGTATATGTATGTTAACCCCATAGTCCTAATTTACCCATCCTCCCACCTTTCATTTTGTCTAACCATTAGTTTATTTCATAAGTCTGTGAGTGTCTTTTTCTGTGGAAATATGTTCATTGGTAGCTATCTTAGGATAACATGTATAAATGTTATCATAGGATATTTGTCGTACCCTTTTGAGTTACTTAACCTTATATGATTATTTCTAGGCTCAACTGTAGTCCTGAAAACGGCATTGTTCATTTTTTTCCCGAGGCTACTATTCTATTTGGTACGTATACCACTTCTTCTTTGTCCATTTATCTGTTTATGAACCTTTTTTCTGCTTCCATGTCTTGGCTATTTCAATATTGCTGCAGTGCACATTTGCCTGCCTGTGTCTTTCCGATTCAGGTGGTCTTAGGTTATAGGCCCAAAAGGTGACCTGCCGCATCATATGGTAGCTCAATTTTTACCTTTTCAAGCAGCTCCATTCAGTTTGCGTTAGTGCTGTTACCACTTTACATCCCAGCAGCAGATAGAAGGTATACATTTCTCTAAAACCCCTTCAGCATTTATACTTTGTAGACTTTTTGCTGATGGCCATTTGACTGGTGTGAGCTGAAACCTTTTTGGAGGTTGGATACGCATGTGGCGAATAATTCCTTATACTGATCTTTAGGCATATCCTTTTTCTTCTTTTCCTTTTTTTGTTAAAGTGTGAGTACAACTTCCCTCTTCATATTCACTTTTTGAAAAATTTCTCATGTGTTGAATTTTCTTGCGTATTCCCTACCCCAGGGCATTTTTTGAGGGCAGGTGTCATTTAGACCCCTGCAGTCGTTTTGACTATTAAGCAACCATTAGCACTGGGTTTAAAGCTGCTGTTGTGGGGAACAGCCACAAGGCGGCAGCATTATTACGTTCTCAACTCTTGTTACTATGGCAACAGAGTCTTCCTGGAGGTAGTGTTCCGAGGTTGTAAATTAGAGTGGAATGTGCTGGGACAAGCCTCCAGAAGTTTATGTCTCCTTACTTATGTTTGTTTTTTAAATTTAATTTCTATTTCTTATCGGAGTAAATTTGATTTTATTGTTTTGATTGCCTGGCTGTACAGAATCTGCTCAATGATTCATACATATGTCTGTTCATCCTCGGGTCCTGTTACCATGTATGTGATTACAAAATGTATATTTTAAAGGTATTGGTGATTATATAATTCATACAGTTTATCTGTTATATGTTTTTATACACTTAACATACATTAGTATATGTATGTTAACCCCATAGTCCTAGTTAACCCATCCTCTCACCTTTCATTTTGGCTAACCATTAGTTTATTTCATAAGTCTGTGAGTGTCTTTTTCTGTGGAAATATGTTCATTGGTAGCAATCTTAGGATAACATGTATAAATGTTATCATAGGATATTTTCGTACCCTTTTGAGTTACTTAAGCTTATATGATTATTTCTAGGCTCAACTGTAGTCCTGAAAACGGCATTGTTCATTTTTTTCCCGAGGCTACTATTCTATTTGGTACGTATACCACTTCTTCTTTGTCCATTCATCTGTTTATGAACCTTTTTTCTGCTTCCATGTCTTGGCTATTTCAATATTGCTGCAGTGCTCATTTGCCTGCCTGTGTCTTTCCGATTCAGGTTGTCTTAGGTTATAGGCCCAAAAGGTGACCTGCCGCATCATATGGTAGCTCAATTTTTATCTTTTCAAGCAGCTCCATTCAGTTTGCGTTAGTGCTGTTACCACTTTACATCCCACCAGCAGCTAGAAGGTACACAGTTCTCTAAAACTCCTTCAGCATTTATAGTTTGTAGACATTTTGCTGATGGAAATCACTGGTGTGAGCTGAAACCTTTTTGAATTTGCATTTGCATGTGTCTAATAATTCCTTATACTGAGGTTTAGGCATGTCCTTTTTTTTCTTTTCCTTTTTTTTTAAAGAGTGAGTACAACTTCCCTCCTCTTATTGACTTCTTGAAAAATTTCTAATGTGTTGAATTTTCTTGCCTATTCCCTACCCCAGGGCATTTTTCAGGGCAGGTGTCATTTAGAGCCCTGCAGTCCTTGTGACTATTAAGCAAACATTAGCACTGGGTTTAAAGCTGCTGTTGTGGGAAAGAGCCACAAGGCGGCAGCATTATTACGTTCTCATCTCTTGTTACTAGGGCAACAGAATCTTCCTGGAGGTAGTGTTCCGAGGTTGTAAATTAGAGTGCAATGTGCTGGGACAAGCCCCCAGAAGTTTATGTCTACTTACTTAGGTTTGTTTTTTAAATTAAATTTCTATTTCTTATCGGAGTAAATTTGGTTTGAGTGTTTTGATTGTCTGGCTGTACAGAAACTGCTCAATGATTCCTACATATGTCTGTTCATCTTCGGATTCTGTTACCATGTATGTTATTACAGAATGTATATTTTAAAGGTATTGGTGATTATATAATTCATACAGTTTATCTGTTATATGTTTTTATACACTTAACATACATTAGTATATGTATGTTAACCCCATAGTCCTAATTTACCCATCCTCCCACCTTTCATTTTGGCTAACAATTAGTTTATTTCATAAGTCTGTGAGTGTCTTTTTCTGTGGAAATATGTTCATTGGTAGCAATCTTAGGATAACATGTATAAATGATATCATAGGATATTTGTCATACCCTTTTGACTTACTTAACCTTATATGATTATTTCTAGGCTCAACTCTAGTCCTTACAACGGCATTGTTCATTTTTTCCCCGAGGCTACTATTGCATTCTGTCCATATACCACTTCTTCTCTGTCCATTCATCTGTTTATGGACCTTTTTTTGCTTCCATGTCTTTGCTATTTCCATATTGCTGCAGTGCACATTTGACTGCCTGTGTCTTTCCGATTCTGGTAGTCTTAGGTTATAAGCCGAAGAGGTGCCCTGCCGCATCATATGGTAGCTCAATTTTTACCTTTTCAAGCGGCTCCATTCAGTTTGCGTTAGTGCTGTTACCACTTTACATCCCATCGGCAGATAGAAGGTATACATTTCTCTAAAACCCCTACAGCATTTATAGTTTGTAGACTTTTTGCTGATGGCCATTTGACTGGTGTGAGCTGAAACCTTTTTGGAGGTTGGATACGCATGTGGCGAATAATTCCTTATACTGATCTTTAGGCATATCCTTTTTCTTCTTTTCCTTTTTTTGTTAAAGTGTGAGTACAACTTCCCTCTTCATATTCACTTTTTGAAAAATTTCTCATGTGTTGAATTTTCTTGCCTATTCCCTACCCAAGGGCACTTTTTGAGGGCAGGTGTCATTTAGACCCCTGCAGTCGTTGTGACTATTAAGCAACCATTAGCACTGGGTTTAAAGCTGCTGTTGTGGGAAACAGCCACAAGGCGGCAGCATTATTACGTTCTCAACTCTTGTTACTAGGGCAACAGAATCTTCCTGGAGGTAGTGTTCTGAGGTTGTAAATTAGAGTGGAATGTGCTGGGACAAGCCCCCAGAAATTTATGTCTCCTTACTTATGTTTGTTTTTTAAATTTCATTTCTATTTCTTATCAGCGTAAATTTGATTAGAGTGTTTTGATTGCCTGGCTGTACAGGATCTGCTCAATGATTCATACATATGTCTGTTCATCTTCGGGTCCTGTTACCATGTATGTGATTACAAAATGTATATTTTAAAGGTATTGGTGATTATATAATTCATACAGTTTATCTGTTATATGTTGTTATACACTTAACATACATTAGTATATGTATGTTAACCCCATAGTCCTAATTTACCCATCCTCCCACCTTTCATTTTGCTAACCATTAGTTTATTTCATAAGTCTGTGAGTGTCTTTTTCTGTGGAAATATGTTCATTGGTAGCAATCTTAGGATAACATGTATAAATATTATCATAGGATATTTGTCGTACCCTTTTGAGTTACTTAACCTTATATGATTATTTCTAGGCTCAACTGTAGTCCTGAAAACGGCGTTGTTCATTTTTTTCCCCAGGCTACTATTCTATTTGGTACGTATACTACTTCTTCTTTGTCCATTCATCTGTTTATGAACCTTTTTTCTGCTTCCATGTCTTGGCTATTTCAATATTGCTGCAGTGCTCATTTGCCTGCCTGTGTCTTTCCGATTCAGGTGGTCTTAGGTTATAGGCCCAAAGGGTGACCTGCTGCATCATATGGTAGCTCAATTTTTACCTTTTCAAGAAGCTCCATTCAGTTTGCGTTAGTGCTGTTACCACTTTACATCCCACCAGCAGCTAGAAGGTACACAGTTCTCTAAAACCCCTTCAGCATTTATAGTTTATAGACATTTTGCTGATGGAAATGACTGGTGTGAGCTGAAACCTTTTTGAATTTGAATTTGCATGTGTCTAATAATTCCTTATACTGAGCTTTAGGCATGTCCTTTTTTTTCTTTTCCTTTTTTTTAAAGAGTGAGTACAACTTCCCTCCTCTTATTGACTTCTTGAAAAATTTCTCATGTGTTGAATTTTCTTGCCTATTCCCTACCCCAGGGCATTTTTCAGGGCAGGTGTCATTTAGAGCCCTGCAGTCCTTGTGACTATTAAGCAACTATTAGTACTGGGTTTAAAGCTGCTGTTGTGGGAAACAGCCACAAGGCCGCAGCATTATTACGTTCTCAACTCTTGTTACTACGGCAACAGAGTCTTCCTGGAGGTAGTGTTCCGAGGTTGTAAATTAGAGTGGAATGTGCTGGGACAAGCCCCCAGAAGTTTATGTCTCCTTACTTATGTTTGTTTTTTAAATTTCATTTCTATTTCTTATCAGAGTAAATTTGATTAGAGTGTTTTGATTGCCTGGCTGTACAGAATCTGCTCAATGATTCATACATATGTCTGTTCATCTTCGGGTCCTGTTACCATGTATGTGATTACAAAATGTATATTTTAAAGGTATTGGTGATTATATAATTCATACAGTTTATCTGTTATATGTTTTTATACACTTAACGTACATTAGTATATGTATGTTAACCCCATAGTCCTAATTTACCCATCCTCCCACCTTTCATTTTGGCTAACAATTAGTTTATTTCATAAGTCTGTGAGTGTCTTTTTCTGTGGAAATATGTTCATTGGTAGCAATCTTAGGATAACATGTATAAATGATATCATAGGATATTTGTCATACCCTTTTGACTTACTTAACCTTATATGATTATTTCTAGGCTCAACTCTAGTCCTTAAAACGGCATTGTTCATTTTTTCCCCGAGGCTACTATTGCATTCTGTCCATATACCACTTCTTCTCTGTCCATTCATCTGTTTATGGACATTTTTTTTGCTTCCATGTCTTTGCTATTTCCATATTGCTGCAGTGCACATTTGACTGCCTGTGTCTTTCCGATTCTGGTAGTCTTAGGTTATAAGCCGAAGAGGTGCCCTGCCGCATCATATGGTAGCTCAATTTTTACCTTTTCAAGCAGCTCCATTCAGTTTGCGTTAGTGCTGTTACCACTTTACATCCCAGCAGCAGATAGAAGGTATACATTTCTCTAAAACCCCTTCAGCATTTATAGTTTGTAGACTTTTTGCTGATGGCCATTTGACTGGTGTGAGCTGAAACCTTTATGGAGGTTGGATACGCATGTGGCGAATAATTCCTTATACTGATCTTTAGGCATATCCTTTTTCTTCTTTTCCTTTTTTTGTTAAAGTGTGAGTACAACTTCCCTCTTCATATTCACTTTTTGAAAAATTTCTCATGTGTTGAATTTTCTTGCCTATTCCCTACCCAAGGGCACTTTTTGAGGGCAGGTGTCATTTAGACCCCTGCAGTCGTTGTGACTATTAAGCAACCATTAGCACTGGGTTTAAAGCTGCTGTTGTGGGAAACAGCCACAAGGCGGCAGCATTATTACGTTCTCAACTCTTGTTACTAGGGCAACAGAATCTTCCTGGAGGTAGTGTTCTGAGGTTGTAAATTAGAGTGGAATGTGCTGGGACAAGCCCCCAGAAGTTTATGTCTCCTTACTTATGTTTGTTTTTTAAATTTCATTTCTATTTCTTATCAGCGTAAATTTGATTAGAGTGTTTTGATTGCCTGGCTGTACAGGATCTGCTCAATGATTCATACATATGTCTGTTCATCTTCGGGTCCTGTTACCATGTATGTGATTACAAAATGTATATTTTAAAGGTATTGGTGATTATATAATTCATACAGTTTATCTGTTATATGTTGTTATACACTTAACATACATTAGTATATGTATGTTACCCCCATAGTCCTAATTTACCCATCCTCCCACCTTTCATTTTGCTAACCATTAGTTTATTTCATAAGTCTGTGAGTGTCTTTTTCTGTGGAAATATGTTCATTGGTAGCAATCTTAGGATAACATGTATAAATATTATCATAGGATATTTGTCGTACCCTTTTGAGTTACTTAACCTTATATGATTATTTCTAGGCTCAACTGTAGTCCTGAAAACGGCGTTGTTCATTTTTTTCCCCAGGCTACTATTCTATTTGGTACGTATACTACTTCTTCTTTGTCCATTCATCTGTTTATGAACCTTTTTTCTGCTTCCATGTCTTGGCTATTTCAATATTGCTGCAGTGCTCATTTGCCTGCCTGTGTCTTTCCGATTCAGGTGGTCTTAGGTTATAGGCCCAAAGGGTGACCTGCTGCATCATATGGTAGCTCAATTTTTACCTTTTCAAGAAGCTCCATTCAGTTTGCGTTAGTGCTGTTACCACTTTACATCCCACCAGCAGCTAGAAGGTACACAGTTCTCTAAAACCCCTTCAGCATTTATAGTTTATAGACATTTTGCTGATGGAAATGACTGGTGTGAGCTGAAACCTTTTTGAATTTGAATTTGCATGTGTCTAATAATTCCTTATACTGAGCTTTAGGCATGTCCTTTTTTTTCTTTTCCTTTTTTTTAAAGAGTGAGTACAACTTCCCTCCTCTTATTGACTTCTTGAAAAATTTCTCATGTGTTGAATTTTCTTGCCTATTCCCTACCCCAGGGCATTTTTCAGGGCAGGTGTCATTTAGAGCCCTGCAGTCCTTGTGACTATTAAGCAACTATTAGTACTGGGTTTAAAGCTGCTGTTGTGGGAAACAGCCACAAGGCCGCAGCATTATTACGTTCTCAACTCTTGTTACTACGGCAACAGAGTCTTCCTGGAGGTAGTGTTCCGAGGTTGTAAATTAGAGTGGAATGTGCTGGGACAAGCCCCCAGAAGTTTATGTCTCCTTACTTATGTTTGTTTTTTAAATTTCATTTCTATTTCTTATCAGAGTAAATTTGATTAGAGTGTTTTGATTGCCTGGCTGTACAGAATCTGCTCAATGATTCATACATATGTCTGTTCATCTTCGGGTCCTGTTACCATGTATGTGATTACAAAATGTATATTTTAAAGGTATTGGTGATTATATAATTCATACAGTTTATCTGTTATATGTTTTTATACACTTAACATACATTAGTATATGTATGTTAACCCCATAGTCCTAATTTACCCATCCTCCCACCTTTCATTTTGGCTAACCATTAGTTTATTTGATAAGTCTGTGAGTGTCTTTTTCTGTGGAAATATGTTCATTGGTAGCAATCTTAGGATAACATGTATAAATGTTTTCATAGGATATTTGTCGTACCCTTTTGAGTTACTTAACGTTATATGATTATTTCTAGGCTCAACTGTAGTCCTGAAAACGGCATTGTTCATTTTTTTCCCGAGGCTACTATTCTATTTGGTACGTATACCACTTCTTCTTTGTCCATTCATCTGTTTATGAACCTTTTTTCTTCTTCCATGTCTTGGCTATTTCAATATTGCTGCAGTGCTCATTTGCCTGCCTGTGTCTTTCCGATTCAGGTGGTCTTAGGTTATAGGCCCAAAAGGTGACCTGCCGCATCATATGGTAGCTCAATTTTTATCTTTTCAAGCAGCTCCATTCAGTTTGTGTTAGTGCTGTTACCACTTTACATCCCACCAGCAGCTAGAAGGTACACAGTTCTCTAAAACCCCTTCAGCATTTATAGTTTGTACACATTTTGCTGATGGAAATGACTGGTGTGAGCTGAAACCTTTTTGAATTTGAATTTGCATGTGTCTAATAATTCATTCTACTGAGCTTTAGGCATGTCCTTTTTTTTCTTTTCCTTTTTTTTTAAAGAGTGAGTACAACTTCCCTCCTCTTATTGACTTCTTGAAAAATTTCTCATGTGTTGAATATTCTTGCCTATTCCCTACCCCAGGGCATTTTTCAGGGCAGGTGTCATTTAGAGCCCTGCAGTCCATGTGACTATTAAGCAACCATTAGCACTGGGTTTAAAGCTGCTGTTGTGGGAAAGAGCCACAAGGCGGCAGCATTATTACGTTCTCATCTCTTGTTACTAGGGCAACAGAATCTTCCTGGAGGTAGTGTTCCGAGGTTGTAAATTAGAGTGGAATGTGCTGGGACAAGCCCCCAGAAGTTTATGTCTCCTTACTTAGGTTTGTTTTTTAAATTTAATTTCTATTTCTTATCGGAGTAAATTTGATTAGAGTATTTTGATTGTCTGGCTGTACAGAAACTGCTCAATGATTCCTACATATGTCTGTTCATCTTCGGATTCTGTTACCATGTATGTGATTACAGAATGTATATTTTAAACGTATTGGTGATTATATAATTCATACAGTTTATCTGTTATATGTTTTTATACACTTAACATACATTAGTATATGTATGTTAACCCCATAGTCCTAGTTTACCCATCCTCCCACCTTTCATTTTGTCTAACCATTAGTTTATTTCATAAGTCTGTGAGTGTCTTTTTCTGTGGAAATATGTTCATTGGTAGCTATCTTAGGATAACATGTATAAATGTTATCATAGGATATTTGTCGTACCCTTTTGAGTTACTTAACCTTATATGATTATTTCTAGGCTCAACTGTAGTCCTGAAAACGGCATTGTTCATTTTTTTCCCGAGGCTACTATTCTATTTGGTACGTATACCACTTCTTCTTTGTCCATTCATCTGTTTATGAACCTTTTTTCTGCTTCCATGTCTTGGCTATTTCAATATTGCTGCAGTGCTCATTTGCCTGCCTGTGTCTTTCCGATTCAGGTGGTCTTAGGTTATAGGCCCAAAAGGTGACCTGCCGCATCATATGGTAGCTCAATTTTTACCTTTTCAAGCAGCTCCATTCAGTTTGCGTTAGTGCTGTTACCACTTTACATCCCAGCAGCAGATAGAAGGTATACATTTCTCTAAAACCCCTTCAGCATTTATAGTTTGTAGACTTTTTGCTGATGGCCATTTGACTGGTGTGAGCTGAAACCTTTTTGGAGGTTGGATACACATGTGGCGAATAATTCCTTATACTGATCTTTAGGCATATCCTTTTTCTTCTTTTCCTTTTTTTGTTAAAGTGTGAGTACAACTTCCCTCTTCATATTCACTTTTTGAAAAATTTCTCATGTGTTGAATTTTCTTGCGTATTCCCTACCCCAGGGCATTTTTTGAGGGCAGGTGTCATTTAGACCCCTGCAGTCGTTTTGACTATTAAGCAACCCTTAGCACTGGGTTTAAAGCTGCTGTTGTGGGAAACAGCCACAAGGCGGCAGCATTATTACGTTCTCAACTCTTGTTACTATGGCAACAGAGTCTTCCTGGAGGTAGTGTTCCGAGGTTGTAAATTAGAGTGGAATGTGCTGGGACAAGCCTCCAGAAGTTTATGTCTCCTTACTTATGTTTGTTTTTTAAATTTAATTTCTATTTCTTATCGGAGTAAATTTGATTTTAGTGTTTTGATTGCCTGGCTGTACAGATTCTGCTCAATGATTCATACATATGTCTGTTCATCCTCGGGTCCTGTTACCATGTATGTGATTACAAAATGTATATTTTAAAGGTATTGGTGATTATATAATTCATACAGTTTATCTGTTATATGTTTTTATACACTTAACATACATTAGTATATGTATGTTAACCCCATAGTCCTAGTTAACCCATCCTCCCACCTTTCATTTTGGCTAACCATTAGTTTATTTCATAAGTCTGTGAGTGTCTTTTTCTGTGGAAATATGTTCATTGGTAGCAATCTTAGGATAACATGTATAAATGTTATCATAGGATATTTGTCGTACCCTTTTGAGTTACTTAAGCTTATATGATTATTTCTAGGCTCAACTGTAGTCCTGAAAACGGCATTGTTCATTTTTTTCCCGAGGCTACTATTCTATTTGGTACGTATACCACTTCTTCTTTGTCCATTCATCTGTTTATGAACCTTTTTTCTGCTTCCATGTCTTGGCTATTTCAATATTGCTGCAGTGCTCATTTGCCTGCCTGTGTCTTTCCGATTCAGGTGGTCTTAGGTTATAGGCCCAAAAGGTGACCTGCCGCATCATATGGTAGCTCAATTTTTATCTTTTCAAGCAGCTCCATTCAGTTTGTGTTAGTGCTGTTACCACTTTACATCCCACCAGCAGCTAGAAGGTACACAGTTCTCTAAAACCCCTTCAGCATTTATAGTTTGTAGACATTTTGCTGATGGAAACGATTGGTGTGAGCTGAAACCTTTTTCCATTTGAATTTGCATGTGTCTAATAATTCATTCTACTGAGCTTTAGGCATGTCCTTTTTTTTCTTTTCCTTTTTTTTTAAAGAGTGAGTACAACTTCCCTCCTCTTATTGATTTCTTGAAAAATTTCTCATGTGTTGAATATTCTTGCCTATTCCTTACCCCAGGGCATTTTTCAGGGCAGGTGTCATTTAGAAACCTGCAGTCCATGTGACTATTAAGCAACCATTAGCACTGGGTTTAAAGCTGCTGTTGTGGGAAAGAGCCACAAGGCGGCAGCATTATTACGTTCTCATCTCTTGTTACTAGGGCAACAGAATCTTCCTGGAGGTAGTGTTCCGAGGTTGTAAATTAGAGTGGAATGTGCTGGGACAAGCCCCCAGAAGTTTATGTCTCCTTACTTAGGTTTGTTTTTTATATTAAATTTCTATTTCTTATCGGAGTAAATTTGATTAGAGTGTTTTGATTGTCTGGCTGTACAGAAACTGCTCAATGATTCCTACATATGTCTGTTCATCTTCGGATTCTGTTACCATGTATGTGATTACAGAATGTATATTTTAAAGGTATTGGTGATTATATAATTCATACAGTTTATCTGTTATATGTTTTTATACACTTAACATACATTAGTATATGTATGTTAACCCCATAGTCCTAGTTTACCCATCCTCCCACCTTTCATTTTGTCTAACCATTAGTTTATTTCATAAGTCTGTGAGTGTCTTTTTCTGTGGAAATATGTTCATTGGTAGCTATCTTAGGATAACATGTATAAATGTTATCATAGGATATTTGTCGTACCCTTTTGGGTTACTTAACCTTATATGATTATTTCTAGGCTCAACTGTAGTCCTGAAAACGGCATTGTTCATTTTTTTCCCGAGGCTACTATTCTATTTGGTACGTATACCACTTCTTCTTTGTCCATTCATCTGTTTATGAACCTTTTTTCTGCTTCCATGTCTTGGCTATTTCAATATTGCTGCAGTGCTCATTTGCCTGCCTGTGTCTTTCCGATTCAGGTGGTCTTAGGTTATAGGCCCAAAAGGTGACCTGCCGCATCATATGGTAGCTCAATTTTTACCTTTTCAAGCAGCTCCATTCAGTTTGCGTTAGTGCTGTTACCACTTTACATCCCAGCAGCAGATAGAAGGTATACATTTCTCTAAAACCCCTTCAGCATTTATACTTTGTAGACTTTTTGCTGATGGCCATTTGACTGGTGTGAGCTGAAACCTTTTTGGAGGTTGGATACACATGTGGCGAATAATTCCTTATACTGATCTTTAGGCATATCCTTTTTCTTCTTTTCCTTTTTTTGTTAAAGTGTGAGTACAACTTCCCTCTTCATATTCACTTTTTGAAAAATTTCTCATGTGTTGAATTTTCTTGCGTATTCCCTACCCCAGGGCATTTTTTGAGGGCAGGTGTCATTTAGACCCCTGCAGTCGTTTTGACTATTAAGCAACCCTTAGCACTGGGTTTAAAGCTGCTGTTGTGGGAAACAGCCACAAGGCGGCAGCATTATTACGTTCTCAACTCTTGTTACTACGGCAACAGAGTCTTCCTGGAGGTAGTGTTCCGAGGTTGTAAATTAGAGTGGAATGTGCTGGGACAAGCCTCCAGAAGTTTATGTCTCCTTACTAATGTTTGTTTTTTAAATTTAATTTCTATTTCTTATCGGAGTAAATTTGATTTTAGTGTTTTGATTGCCTGGCTGTACAGATTCTGCTCAATGATTCATACATATGTCTGTTCATCCTCGGGTCCTGTTACCATGTATGTGATTACAAAATGTATATTTTAAAGGTATTGGTGATTATATAATTCATACAGTTTATCTGTTATATGTTTTTATACACTTAACATACATTAGTATATGTATGTTAACCCCATAGTCCTAGTTAACCCATCCTCCCACCTTTCATTTTGGCTAACCATTAGTTTATTTCATAAGTCTGTGAGTGTCTTTTTCTGTGGAAATATGTTCATTGGTAGCAATCTTAGGATAACATGTATAAATGTTATCATAGGATATTTGTCGTACCCTTTTGAGTTACTTAAGCTTATATGATTATTTCTAGGCTCAACTGTAGTCCTGAAAACGGCATTGTTCATTTTTTTCCCGAGGCTACTATTCTATTTGGTACGTATACCACTTCTTCTTTGTCCATTCATCTGTTTATGAACCTTTTTTCTGCTTCCATGTCTTGGCTATTTCAATATTGCTGCAGTGCTCATTTGCCTGCCTGTGTCTTTCCGATTCAGGTGGTCTTAGGTTATAGGCCCAAAAGGTGACCTGCCGCATCATATGGTAGCTCAATTTTTATCTTTTCAAGCAGCTCCATTCAGTTTGTGTTAGTGCTGTTACCACTTTACATCCCACCAGCAGCTAGAAGGTACACAGTTCTCTAAAACCCCTTCAGCATTTATAGTTTGTAGACATTTTGCTGATGGAAACGATTGGTGTGAGCTGAAACCTTTTTCCATTTGAATTTGCATGTGTCTAATAATTCATTCTACTGAGCTTTAGGCATGTCCTTTTTTTTCTTTTCCTTTTTTTTTAAAGAGTGAGTACAACTTCCCTCCTCTTATTGATTTCTTGAAAAATTTCTCATGTGTTGAATATTCTTGCCTATTCCTTACCCCAGGGCATTTTTCAGGGCAGGTGTCATTTAGAAACCTGCAGTCCATGTGACTATTAAGCAACCATTAGCACTGGGTTTAAAGCTGCTGTTGTGGGAAAGAGCCACAAGGCGGCAGCATTATTACGTTCTCATCTCTTGTTACTAGGGCAACAGAATCTTCCTGGAGGTAGTGTTCCGAGGTTGTAAATTAGAGTGGAATGTGCTGGGACAAGCCCCCAGAAGTTTATGTCTCCTTACTTAGGTTTGTTTTTTAAATTAAATTTCTATTTCTTATCGGAGTAAAGTTGATTAGAGTGTTTTGATTGTCTGGCTGTACAGAAACTGCTCAATGATTCCTACATATGTCTGTTCATCTTCGGATTCTGTTACCATGTATGTGATTACAGAATGTATATTTTAAAGGTATTGGTGATTATATAATTCATACAGTTTATCTGTTATATGTTTTTATACACTTAACATACATTAGTATATGTATGTTAACCCCATAGTCCTAGTTTACCCATCCTCCCACCTTTCATTTTGTCTAACCATTAGTTTATTTCATAAGTCTGTGAGTGTCTTTTTCTGTGGAAATATGTTCATTGGTAGCTATCTTAGGATAACATGTATAAATGTTATCATAGGATATTTGTCGTACCCTTTTGGGTTACTTAACCTTATATGATTATTTCTAGGCTCAACTGTAGTCCTGAAAACGGCATTGTTCATTTTTTTCCCGAGGCTACTATTCTATTTGGTACGTATACCACTTCTTCTTTGTCCATTCATCTGTTTATGAACCTTTTTTCTGCTTCCATGTCTTGGCTATTTCAATATTGCTGCAGTGCTCATTTGCCTGCCTGTGTCTTTCCGATTCAGGTGGTCTTAGGTTATAGGCCCAAAAGGTGACCTGCCGCATCATATGGTAGCTCAATTTTTACCTTTTCAAGCAGCTCCATTCAGTTTGCGTTAGTGCTGTTACCACTTTACATCCCAGCAGCAGATAGAAGGTATACATTTCTCTAAAACCCCTTCAGCATTTATAGTTTGTAGACTTTTTGCTGATGGCCATTTGACTGGTGTGAGCTGAAACCTTTTTGGAGGTTGGATACACATGTGGCGAATAATTCCTTATACTGATCTTTAGGCATATCCTTTTTCTTCTTTTCCTTTTTTTGTTAAAGTGTGAGTACAACTTCCCTCTTCATATTCACTTTTTGAAAAATTTCTCATGTGTTGAATTTTCTTGCGTATTCCCTACCCCAGGGCATTTTTTGAGGGCAGGTGTCATTTAGACCCCTGCAGTCGTTTTGACTATTAAGCAACCCTTAGCACTGGGTTTAAAGCTGCTGTTGTGGGAAACAGCCACAAGGCGGCAGCATTATTACGTTCTCAACTCTTGTTACTACGGCAACAGAGTCTTCCTGGAGGTAGTGTTCCGAGGTTGTAAATTAGAGTGGAATGTGCTGGGACAAGCCTCCAGAAGTTTATGTCTCCTTACTTATGTTTGTTTTTTAAATTTAATTTCTATTTCTTATCGGAGTAAATTTGATTTTAGTGTTTTGATTGCCTGGCTGTACAGATTCTGCTCAATGATTCATACATATGTCTGTTCATCCTCGGGTCCTGTTACCATGTATGTGATTACAAAATGTATATTTTAAAGGTATTGGTGATTATATAATTCATACAGTTTATCTGTTATATGTTTTTATACACTTAACATACATTAGTATATGTATGTTAACCCCATAGTCCTAGTTAACCCATCCTCCCACCTTTCATTTTGGCTAACCATTAGTTTATTTCATAAGTCTGTGAGTGTCTTTTTCTGTGGAAATATGTTCATTGGTAGCAATCTTAGGATAACATGTATAAATGTTATCATAGGATATTTGTCGTACCCTTTTGAGTTACTTAAGCTTATATGATTATTTCTAGGCTCAACTGTAGTCCTGAAAACGGCATTGTTCATTTTTTTCCCGAGGCTACTATTCTATTTGGTACGTATACCACTTCTTCTTTGTCCATTCATCTGTTTATGAACCTTTTTTCTGCTTCCATGTCTTGGCTATTTCAATATTGCTGCAGTGCTCATTTGCCTGCCTGTGTCTTTCCGATTCAGGTGGTCTTAGGTTATAGGCCCAAAAGGTGACCTGCCGCATCATATGGTAGCTCAATTTTTATCTTTTCAAGCAGCTCCATTCAGTTTGTGTTAGTGCTGTTACCACTTTACATCCCACCAGCAGCTAGAAGGTACACAGTTCTCTAAAACCCCTTCAGCATTTATAGTTTGTAGACATTTTGCTGATGGAAACGATTGGTGTGAGCTGAAACCTTTTTCCATTTGAATTTGCATGTGTCTAATAATTCATTCTACTGAGCTTTAGGCATGTCCTTTTTTTTCTTTTCCTTTTTTTTTAAAGAGTGAGTACAACTTCCCTCCTCTTATTGATTTCTTGAAAAATTTCTCATGTGTTGAATATTCTTGCCTATTCCTTACCCCAGGGCATTTTTCAGGGCAGGTGTCATTTAGAAACCTGCAGTCCATGTGACTATTAAGCAACCATTAGCACTGGGTTTAAAGCTGCTGTTGTGGGAAAGAGCCACAAGGCGGCAGCATTATTACGTTCTCATCTCTTGTTACTAGGGCAACAGAATCTTCCTGGAGGTAGTGTTCCGAGGTTGTAAATTAGAGTGGAATGTGCTGGGACAAGCCCCCAGAAGTTTATGTCTCCTTACTTAGGTTTGTTTTTTAAATTAAATTTCTATTTCTTATCGGAGTAAATTTGATTAGAGTGTTTTGATTGTCTGGCTGTACAGAAACTGCTCAATGATTCCTACATATGTCTGTTCATCTTCGGATTCTGTTACCATGTATGTGATTACAGAATGTATATTTTAAAGGTATTGGTGATTATATAATTCATACAGTTTATCTGTTATATGTTTTTATACACTTAACATACATTAGTATATGTATGTTAACCCCATAGTCCTAGTTTACCCATCCTCCCACCTTTCATTTTGTCTAACCATTAGTTTATTTCATAAGTCTGTGAGTGTCTTTTTCTGTGGAAATATGTTCATTGGTAGCTATCTTAGGATAACATGTATAAATGTTATCATAGGATATTTGTCGTACCCTTTTGAGTTACTTAACCTTATATGATTATTTCTAGGCTCAACTGTAGTCCTGAAAACGGCATTGTTCATTTTTTTCCCGAGGCTACTATTCTATTTGGTACGTATACCACTTCTTCTTTGTCCATTCATCTGTTTATGAACCTTTTTTCTGCTTCCATGTCTTGGCTATTTCAATATTGCTGCAGTGCTCATTTGCCTGCCTGTGTCTTTCCGATTCAGGTGGTCTTAGGTTATAGGCCCAAAAGGTGACCTGCCGCATCATATGGTAGCTCAATTTTTACCTTTTCAAGCAGCTCCATTCAGTTTGCGTTAGTGCTGTTACCACTTTACATCCCAGCAGCAGATAGAAGGTATACATTTCTCTAAAACCCCTTCAGCATTTATAGTTTGTAGACTTTTTGCTGATGGCCATTTGACTGGTGTGAGCTGAAACCTTTTTGGAGGTTGGATACACATGTGGCGAATAATTCCTTATACTGATCTTTAGGCATATCCTTTTTCTTCTTTTCCTTTTTTTGTTAAAGTGTGAGTACAACTTCCCTCTTCATATTCACTTTTTGAAAAATTTCTCATGTGTTGAATTTTCTTGCGTATTCCCTACCCCAGGGCATTTTTTGAGGGCAGGTGTCATTTAGACCCCTGCAGTCGTTTTGACTATTAAGCAACCCTTAGCACTGGGTTTAAAGCTGCTGTTGTGGGAAACAGCCACAAGGCGGCAGCATTATTACGTTCTCAACTCTTGTTACTACGGCAACAGAGTCTTCCTGGAGGTAGTGTTCCGAGGTTGTAAATTAGAGTGGAATGTGCTGGGACAAGCCTCCAGAAGTTTATGTCTCCTTACTAATGTTTGTTTTTTAAATTTAATTTCTATTTCTTATCGGAGTAAATTTGATTTTAGTGTTTTGATTGCCTGGCTGTACAGATTCTGCTCAATGATTCATACATATGTCTGTTCATCCTCGGGTCCTGTTACCATGTATGTGATTACAAAATGTATATTTTAAAGGTATTGGTGATTATATAATTCATACAGTTTATCTGTTATATGTTTTTATACACTTAACATACATTAGTATATGTATGTTAACCCCATAGTCCTAGTTAACCCATCCTCCCACCTTTCATTTTGGCTAACCATTAGTTTATTTCATAAGTCTGTGAGTGTCTTTTTCTGTGGAAATATGTTCATTGGTAGCAATCTTAGGATAACATGTATAAATGTTATCATAGGATATTTGTCGTACCCTTTTGAGTTACTTAAGCTTATATGATTATTTCTAGGCTCAACTGTAGTCCTGAAAACGGCATTGTTCATTTTTTTCCCGAGGCTACTATTCTATTTGGTACGTATACCACTTCTTCTTTGTCCATTCATCTGTTTATGAACCTTTTTTCTGCTTCCATGTCTTGGCTATTTCAATATTGCTGCAGTGCTCATTTGCCTGCCTGTGTCTTTCCGATTCAGGTGGTCTTAGGTTATAGGCCCAAAAGGTGACCTGCCGCATCATATGGTAGCTCAATTTTTATCTTTTCAAGCAGCTCCATTCAGTTTGTGTTAGTGCTGTTACCACTTTACATCCCACCAGCAGCTAGAAGGTACACAGTTCTCTAAAACCCCTTCAGCATTTATAGTTTGTAGACATTTTGCTGATGGAAACGATTGGTGTGAGCTGAAACCTTTTTCCATTTGAATTTGCATGTGTCTAATAATTCATTCTACTGAGCTTTAGGCATGTCCTTTTTTTTCTTTTCCTTTTTTTTTAAAGAGTGAGTACAACTTCCCTCCTCTTATTGATTTCTTGAAAAATTTCTCATGTGTTGAATATTCTTGCCTATTCCTTACCCCAGGGCATTTTTCAGGGCAGGTGTCATTTAGAAACCTGCAGTCCATGTGACTATTAAGCAACCATTAGCACTGGGTTTAAAGCTGCTGTTGTGGGAAAGAGCCACAAGGCGGCAGCATTATTACGTTCTCATCTCTTGTTACTAGGGCAACAGAATCTTCCTGGAGGTAGTGTTCCGAGGTTGTAAATTAGAGTGGAATGTGCTGGGACAAGCCCCCAGAAGTTTATGTCTCCTTACTTAGGTTTGTTTTTTAAATTAAATTTCTATTTCTTATCGGAGTAAATTTGATTAGAGTGTTTTGATTGTCTGGCTGTACAGAAACTGCTCAATGATTCCTACATATGTCTGTTCATCTTCGGATTCTGTTACCATGTATGTGATTACAGAATGTATATTTTAAAGGTATTGGTGATTATATAATTCATACAGTTTATCTGTTATATGTTTTTATACACTTAACATACATTAGTATATGTATGTTAACCCCATAGTCCTAGTTTACCCATCCTCCCACCTTTCATTTTGTCTAACCATTAGTTTATTTCATAAGTCTGTGAGTGTCTTTTTCTGTGGAAATATGTTCATTGGTAGCTATCTTAGGATAACATGTATAAATGTTATCATAGGATATTTGTCGTACCCTTTTGGGTTACTTAACCTTATATGATTATTTCTAGGCTCAACTGTAGTCCTGAAAACGGCATTGTTCATTTTTTTCCCGAGGCTACTATTCTATTTGGTACGTATACCACTTCTTCTTTGTCCATTCATCTGTTTATGAACCTTTTTTCTGCTTCCATGTCTTGGCTATTTCAATATTGCTGCAGTGCTCATTTGCCTGCCTGTGTCTTTCCGATTCAGGTGGTCTTAGGTTATAGGCCCAAAAGGTGACCTGCCGCATCATATGGTAGCTCAATTTTTACCTTTTCAAGCAGCTCCATTCAGTTTGCGTTAGTGCTGTTACCACTTTACATCCCAGCAGCAGATAGAAGGTATACATTTCTCTAAAACCCCTTCAGCATTTATAGTTTGTAGACTTTTTGCTGATGGCCATTTGACTGGTGTGAGCTGAAACCTTTTTGGAGGTTGGATACGCATGTGGCGAATAATTCCTTATACTGATCTTTAGGCATATCCTTTTTCTTCTTTTCCTTTTTTTGTTAAAGTGTGAGTACAACTTCCCTCTTCATATTCACTTTTTGAAAAATTTCTCATGTGTTGAATTTTCTTGCGTATTCCCTACCCCAGGGCATTTTTTGAGGGCAGGTGTCATTTAGACCCCTGCAGTCGTTTTGACTATTAAGCAACCCTTAGCACTGGGTTTAAAGCTGCTGTTGTGGGAAACAGCCACAAGGCGGCAGCATTATTACGTTCTCAACTCTTGTTACTACGGCAACAGAGTCTTCCTGGAGGTAGTGTTCCGAGGTTGTAAATTAGAGTGGAATGTGCTGGGACAAGCCTCCAGAAGTTTATGTCTCCTTACTTATGTTTGTTTTTTAAATTTAATTTCTATTTCTTATCGGAGTAAATTTGATTTTAGTGTTTTGATTGCCTGGCTGTACAGATTCTGCTCAATGATTCATACATATGTCTGTTCATCCTCGGGTCCTGTTACCATGTATGTGATTACAAAATGTATATTTTAAAGGTATTGGTGATTATATAATTCATACAGTTTATCTGTTATATGTTTTTATACACTTAACATACATTAGTATATGTATGTTAACCCCATAGTCCTAGTTAACCCATCCTCCCACCTTTCATTTTGGCTAACCATTAGTTTATTTCATAAGTCTGTGAGTGTCTTTTTCTGTGGAAATATGTTCATTGGTAGCAATCTTAGGATAACATGTATAAATGTTATCATAGGATATTTGTCGTACCCTTTTGAGTTACTTAAGCTTATATGATTATTTCTAGGCTCAACTGTAGTCCTGAAAACGGCATTGTTCATTTTTTTCCCGAGGCTACTATTCTATTTGGTACGTATACCACTTCTTCTTTGTCCATTCATCTGTTTATGAACCTTTTTTCTGCTTCCATGTCTTGGCTATTTCAATATTGCTGCAGTGCTCATTTGCCTGCCTGTGTCTTTCCGATTCAGGTGGTCTTAGGTTATAGGCCCAAAAGGTGACCTGCCGCATCATATGGTAGCTCAATTTTTATCTTTTCAAGCAGCTCCATTCAGTTTGTGTTAGTGCTGTTACCACTTTACATCCCACCAGCAGCTAGAAGGTACACAGTTCTCTAAAACCCCTTCAGCATTTATAGTTTGTAGACATTTTGCTGATGGAAACGATTGGTGTGAGCTGAAACCTTTTTCCATTTGAATTTGCATGTGTCTAATAATTCATTCTACTGAGCTTTAGGCATGTCCTTTTTTTTCTTTTCCTTTTTTTTTAAAGAGTGAGTACAACTTCCCTCCTCTTATTGATTTCTTGAAAAATTTCTCATGTGTTGAATATTCTTGCCTATTCCTTACCCCAGGGCATTTTTCAGGGCAGGTGTCATTTAGAAACCTGCAGTCCATGTGACTATTAAGCAACCATTAGCACTGGGTTTAAAGCTGCTGTTGTGGGAAAGAGCCACAAGGCGGCAGCATTATTACGTTCTCATCTCTTGTTACTAGGGCAACAGAATCTTCCTGGAGGTAGTGTTCCGAGGTTGTAAATTAGAGTGGAATGTGCTGGGACAAGCCCCCAGAAGTTTATGTCTCCTTACTTAGGTTTGTTTTTTAAATTAAATTTCTATTTCTTATCGGAGTAAATTTGATTAGAGTGTTTTGATTGTCTGGCTGTACAGAAACTGCTCAATGATTCCTACATATGTCTGTTCATCTTCGGATTCTGTTACCATGTATGTGATTACAGAATGTATATTTTAAAGGTATTGGTGATTATATAATTCATACAGTTTATCTGTTATATGTTTTTATACACTTAACATACATTAGTATATGTATGTTAACCCCATAGTCCTAGTTTACCCATCCTCCCACCTTTCATTTTGTCTAACCATTAGTTTATTTCATAAGTCTGTGAGTGTCTTTTTCTGTGGAAATATGTTCATTGGTAGCTATCTTAGGATAACATGTATAAATGTTATCATAGGATATTTGTCGTACCCTTTTGAGTTACTTAACCTTATATGATTATTTCTAGGCTCAACTGTAGTCCTGAAAACGGCATTGTTCATTTTTTTCCCGAGGCTACTATTCTATTTGGTACGTATACCACTTCTTCTTTGTCCATTCATCTGTTTATGAACCTTTTTTCTGCTTCCATGTCTTGGCTATTTCAATATTGCTGCAGTGCTCATTTGCCTGCCTGTGTCTTTCCGATTCAGGTGGTCTTAGGTTATAGGCCCAAAAGGTGACCTGCCGCATCATATGGTAGCTCAATTTTTACCTTTTCAAGCAGCTCCATTCAGTTTGCGTTAGTGCTGTTACCACTTTACATCCCAGCAGCAGATAGAAGGTATACATTTCTCTAAAACCCCTTCAGCATTTATAGTTTGTAGACTTTTTGCTGATGGCCATTTGACTGGTGTGAGCTGAAACCTTTTTGGAGGTTGGATACACATGTGGCGAATAATTCCTTATACTGATCTTTAGGCATATCCTTTTTCTTCTTTTCCTTTTTTTGTTAAAGTGTGAGTACAACTTCCCTCTTCATATTCACTTTTTGAAAAATTTCTCATGTGTTGAATTTTCTTGCGTATTCCCTACCCCAGGGCATTTTTTGAGGGCAGGTGTCATTTAGACCCCTGCAGTCGTTTTGACTATTAAGCAACCCTTAGCACTGGGTTTAAAGCTGCTGTTGTGGGAAACAGCCACAAGGCGGCAGCATTATTACGTTCTCAACTCTTGTTACTACGGCAACAGAGTCTTCCTGGAGGTAGTGTTCCGAGGTTGTAAATTAGAGTGGAATGTGCTGGGACAAGCCTCCAGAAGTTTATGTCTCCTTACTAATGTTTGTTTTTTAAATTTAATTTCTATTTCTTATCGGAGTAAATTTGATTTTAGTGTTTTGATTGCCTGGCTGTACAGATTCTGCTCAATGATTCATACATATGTCTGTTCATCCTCGGGTCCTGTTACCATGTATGTGATTACAAAATGTATATTTTAAAGGTATTGGTGATTATATAATTCATACAGTTTATCTGTTATATGTTTTTATACACTTAACATACATTAGTATATGTATGTTAACCCCATAGTCCTAGTTAACCCATCCTCCCACCTTTCATTTTGGCTAACCATTAGTTTATTTCATAAGTCTGTGAGTGTCTTTTTCTGTGGAAATATGTTCATTGGTAGCAATCTTAGGATAACATGTATAAATGTTATCATAGGATATTTGTCGTACCCTTTTGAGTTACTTAAGCTTATATGATTATTTCTAGGCTCAACTGTAGTCCTGAAAACGGCATTGTTCATTTTTTTCCCGAGGCTACTATTCTATTTGGTACGTATACCACTTCTTCTTTGTCCATTCATCTGTTTATGAACCTTTTTTCTGCTTCCATGTCTTGGCTATTTCAATATTGCTGCAGTGCTCATTTGCCTGCCTGTGTCTTTCCGATTCAGGTGGTCTTAGGTTATAGGCCCAAAAGGTGACCTGCCGCATCATATGGTAGCTCAATTTTTATCTTTTCAAGCAGCTCCATTCAGTTTGTGTTAGTGCTGTTACCACTTTACATCCCACCAGCAGCTAGAAGGTACACAGTTCTCTAAAACCCCTTCAGCATTTATAGTTTGTAGACATTTTGCTGATGGAAACGATTGGTGTGAGCTGAAACCTTTTTCCATTTGAATTTGCATGTGTCTAATAATTCATTCTACTGAGCTTTAGGCATGTCCTTTTTTTTCTTTTCCTTTTTTTTTAAAGAGTGAGTACAACTTCCCTCCTCTTATTGATTTCTTGAAAAATTTCTCATGTGTTGAATATTCTTGCCTATTCCTTACCCCAGGGCATTTTTCAGGGCAGGTGTCATTTAGAAACCTGCAGTCCATGTGACTATTAAGCAACCATTAGCACTGGGTTTAAAGCTGCTGTTGTGGGAAAGAGCCACAAGGCGGCAGCATTATTACGTTCTCATCTCTTGTTACTAGGGCAACAGAATCTTCCTGGAGGTAGTGTTCCGAGGTTGTAAATTAGAGTGGAATGTGCTGGGACAAGCCCCCAGAAGTTTATGTCTCCTTACTTAGGTTTGTTTTTTAAATTAAATTTCTATTTCTTATCGGAGTAAATTTGATTAGAGTGTTTTGATTGTCTGGCTGTACAGAAACTGCTCAATGATTCCTACATATGTCTGTTCATCTTCGGATTCTGTTACCATGTATGTGATTACAGAATGTATATTTTAAAGGTATTGGTGATTATATAATTCATACAGTTTATCTGTTATATGTTTTTATACACTTAACATACATTAGTATATGTATGTTAACCCCATAGTCCTAGTTTACCCATCCTCCCACCTTTCATTTTGTCTAACCATTAGTTTATTTCATAAGTCTGTGAGTGTCTTTTTCTGTGGAAATATGTTCATTGGTAGCTATCTTAGGATAACATGTATAAATGTTATCATAGGATATTTGTCGTACCCTTTTGGGTTACTTAACCTTATATGATTATTTCTAGGCTCAACTGTAGTCCTGAAAACGGCATTGTTCATTTTTTTCCCGAGGCTACTATTCTATTTGGTACGTATACCACTTCTTCTTTGTCCATTCATCTGTTTATGAACCTTTTTTCTGCTTCCATGTCTTGGCTATTTCAATATTGCTGCAGTGCTCATTTGCCTGCCTGTGTCTTTCCGATTCAGGTGGTCTTAGGTTATAGGCCCAAAAGGTGACCTGCCGCATCATATGGTAGCTCAATTTTTACCTTTTCAAGCAGCTCCATTCAGTTTGCGTTAGTGCTGTTACCACTTTACATCCCAGCAGCAGATAGAAGGTATACATTTCTCTAAAACCCCTTCAGCATTTATAGTTTGTAGACTTTTTGCTGATGGCCATTTGACTGGTGTGAGCTGAAACCTTTTTGGAGGTTGGATACACATGTGGCGAATAATTCCTTATACTGATCTTTAGGCATATCCTTTTTCTTCTTTTCCTTTTTTTGTTAAAGTGTGAGTACAACTTCCCTCTTCATATTCACTTTTTGAAAAATTTCTCATGTGTTGAATTTTCTTGCGTATTCCCTACCCCAGGGCATTTTTTGAGGGCAGGTGTCATTTAGACCCCTGCAGTCGTTTTGACTATTAAGCAACCCTTAGCACTGGGTTTAAAGCTGCTGTTGTGGGAAACAGCCACAAGGCGGCAGCATTATTACGTTCTCAACTCTTGTTACTACGGCAACAGAGTCTTCCTGGAGGTAGTGTTCCGAGGTTGTAAATTAGAGTGGAATGTGCTGGGACAAGCCTCCAGAAGTTTATGTCTCCTTACTAATGTTTGTTTTTTAAATTTAATTTCTATTTCTTATCGGAGTAAATTTGATTTTAGTGTTTTGATTGCCTGGCTGTACAGATTCTGCTCAATGATTCATACATATGTCTGTTCATCCTCGGGTCCTGTTACCATGTATGTGATTACAAAATGTATATTTTAAAGGTATTGGTGATTATATAATTCATACAGTTTATCTGTTATATGTTTTTATACACTTAACATACATTAGTATATGTATGTTAACCCCATAGTCCTAGTTAACCCATCCTCCCACCTTTCATTTTGGCTAACCATTAGTTTATTTCATAAGTCTGTGAGTGTCTTTTTCTGTGGAAATATGTTCATTGGTAGCAATCTTAGGATAACATGTATAAATGTTATCATAGGATATTTGTCGTACCCTTTTGAGTTACTTAAGCTTATATGATTATTTCTAGGCTCAACTGTAGTCCTGAAAACGGCATTGTTCATTTTTTTCCCGAGGCTACTATTCTATTTGGTACGTATACCACTTCTTCTTTGTCCATTCATCTGTTTATGAACCTTTTTTCTGCTTCCATGTCTTGGCTATTTCAATATTGCTGCAGTGCTCATTTGCCTGCCTGTGTCTTTCCGATTCAGGTGGTCTTAGGTTATAGGCCCAAAAGGTGACCTGCCGCATCATATGGTAGCTCAATTTTTATCTTTTCAAGCAGCTCCATTCAGTTTGTGTTAGTGCTGTTACCACTTTACATCCCACCAGCAGCTAGAAGGTACACAGTTCTCTAAAACCCCTTCAGCATTTATAGTTTGTAGACATTTTGCTGATGGAAACGATTGGTGTGAGCTGAAACCTTTTTCCATTTGAATTTGCATGTGTCTAATAATTCATTCTACTGAGCTTTAGGCATGTCCTTTTTTTTCTTTTCCTTTTTTTTTAAAGAGTGAGTACAACTTCCCTCCTCTTATTGATTTCTTGAAAAATTTCTCATGTGTTGAATATTCTTGCCTATTCCTTACCCCAGGGCATTTTTCAGGGCAGGTGTCATTTAGAAACCTGCAGTCCAGGTGACTATTAAGCAACCATTAGCACTGGGTTTAAAGCTGCTGTTGTGGGAAAGAGCCACAAGGCGGCAGCATTATTACGTTCTCATCTCTTGTTACTAGGGCAACAGAATCTTCCTGGAGGTAGTGTTCCGAGGTTGTAAATTAGAGTGGAATGTGCTGGGACAAGCCCCCAGAAGTTTATCTCTCCTTACTTAGGTTTGTTTTTTAAATTAAATTTCTATTTCTTATCGGAGTAAATTTGATTAGAGTGTTTTGATTGTCTGGCTGTACAGAAACTGCTCAATGATTCCTACATATGTCTGTTCATCTTCGGATTCTGTTACCATGTATGTGATTACAGAATGTATATTTTAAAGGTATTGGTGATTATATAATTCATACAGTTTATCTGTTATATGTTTTTATACACTTAACATACATTAGTATATGTATGTTAACCCCATAGTCCTAGTTTACCCATCCTCCCACCTTTCATTTTGTCTAACCATTAGTTTATTTCATAAGTCTGTGAGTGTCTTTTTCTGTGGAAATATGTTCATTGGTAGCTATCTTAGGATAACATGTATAAATGTTATCATAGGATATTTGTCGTACCCTTTTGGGTTACTTAACCTTATATGATTATTTCTAGGCTCAACTGTAGTCCTGAAAACGGCATTGTTCATTTTTTTCCCGAGGCTACTATTCTATTTGGTACGTATACCACTTCTTCTTTGTCCATTCATCTGTTTATGAACCTTTTTTCTGCTTCCATGTCTTGGCTATTTCAATATTGCTGCAGTGCTCATTTGCCTGCCTGTGTCTTTCCGATTCAGGTGGTCTTAGGTTATAGGCCCAAAAGGTGACCTGCCGCATCATATGGTAGCTCAATTTTTACCTTTTCAAGCAGCTCCATTCAGTTTGCGTTAGTGCTGTTACCACTTTACATCCCAGCAGCAGATAGAAGGTATACATTTCTCTAAAACCCCTTCAGCATTTATAGTTTGTAGACTTTTTGCTGATGGCCATTTGACTGGTGTGAGCTGAAACCTTTTTGGAGGTTGGATACGCATGTGGCGAATAATTCCTTATACTGATCTTTAGGCATATCCTTTTTCTTCTTTTCCTTTTTTTGTTAAAGTGTGAGTACAACTTCCCTCTTCATATTCACTTTTTGAAAAATTTCTCATGTGTTGAATTTTCTTGCGTATTCCCTACCCCAGGGCATTTTTTGAGGGCAGGTGTCATTTAGACCCCTGCAGTCGTTTTGACTATTAAGCAACCCTTAGCACTGGGTTTAAAGCTGCTGTTGTGGGAAACAGCCACAAGGCGGCAGCATTATTACGTTCTCAACTCTTGTTACTACGGCAACAGAGTCTTCCTGGAGGTAGTGTTCCGAGGTTGTAAATTAGAGTGGAATGTGCTGGGACAAGCCTCCAGAAGTTTATGTCTCCTTACTTATGTTTGTTTTTTAAATTTAATTTCTATTTCTTATCGGAGTAAATTTGATTTTAGTGTTTTGATTGCCTGGCTGTACAGATTCTGCTCAATGATTCATACATATGTCTGTTCATCCTCGGGTCCTGTTACCATGTATGTGATTACAAAATGTATATTTTAAAGGTATTGGTGATTATATAATTCATACAGTTTATCTGTTATATGTTTTTATACACTTAACATACATTAGTATATGTATGTTAACCCCATAGTCCTAGTTAACCCATCCTCCCACCTTTCATTTTGGCTAACCATTAGTTTATTTCATAAGTCTGTGAGTGTCTTTTTCTGTGGAAATATGTTCATTGGTAGCAATCTTAGGATAACATGTATAAATGTTATCATAGGATATTTGTCGTACCCTTTTGAGTTACTTAAGCTTATATGATTATTTCTAGGCTCAACTGTAGTCCTGAAAACGGCATTGTTCATTTTTTTCCCGAGGCTACTATTCTATTTGGTACGTATACCACTTCTTCTTTGTCCATTCATCTGTTTATGAACCTTTTTTCTGCTTCCATGTCTTGGCTATTTCAATATTGCTGCAGTGCTCATTTGCCTGCCTGTGTCTTTCCGATTCAGGTGGTCTTAGGTTATAGGCCCAAAAGGTGACCTGCCGCATCATATGGTAGCTCAATTTTTATCTTTTCAAGCAGCTCCATTCAGTTTGTGTTAGTGCTGTTACCACTTTACATCCCACCAGCAGCTAGAAGGTACACAGTTCTCTAAAACCCCTTCAGCATTTATAGTTTGTAGACATTTTGCTGATGGAAACGATTGGTGTGAGCTGAAACCTTTTTCCATTTGAATTTGCATGTGTCTAATAATTCATTCTACTGAGCTTTAGGCATGTCCTTTTTTTTCTTTTCCTTTTTTTTTAAAGAGTGAGTACAACTTCCCTCCTCTTATTGATTTCTTGAAAAATTTCTCATGTGTTGAATATTCTTGCCTATTCCTTACCCCAGGGCATTTTTCAGGGCAGGTGTCATTTAGAAACCTGCAGTCCATGTGACTATTAAGCAACCATTAGCACTGGGTTTAAAGCTGCTGTTGTGGGAAAGAGCCACAAGGCGGCAGCATTATTACGTTCTCATCTCTTGTTACTAGGGCAACAGAATCTTCCTGGAGGTAGTGTTCCGAGGTTGTAAATTAGAGTGGAATGTGCTGGGACAAGCCCCCAGAAGTTTATGTCTCCTTACTTAGGTTTGTTTTTTAAATTAAATTTCTATTTCTTATCGGAGTAAATTTGATTAGAGTGTTTTGATTGTCTGGCTGTACAGAAACTGCTCAATGATTCCTACATATGTCTGTTCATCTTCGGATTCTGTTACCATGTATGTGATTACAGAATGTATATTTTAAAGGTATTGGTGATTATATAATTCATACAGTTTATCTGTTATATGTTTTTATACACTTAACATACATTAGTATATGTATGTTAACCCCATAGTCCTAGTTTACCCATCCTCCCACCTTTCATTTTGTCTAACCATTAGTTTATTTCATAAGTCTGTGAGTGTCTTTTTCTGTGGAAATATGTTCATTGGTAGCTATCTTAGGATAACATGTATAAATGTTATCATAGGATATTTGTCGTACCCTTTTGGGTTACTTAACCTTATATGATTATTTCTAGGCTCAACTGTAGTCCTGAAAACGGCATTGTTCATTTTTTTCCCGAGGCTACTATTCTATTTGGTACGTATACCACTTCTTCTTTGTCCATTCATCTGTTTATGAACCTTTTTTCTGCTTCCATGTCTTGGCTATTTCAATATTGCTGCAGTGCTCATTTGCCTGCCTGTGTCTTTCCGATTCAGGTGGTCTTAGGTTATAGGCCCAAAAGGTGACCTGCCGCATCATATGGTAGCTCAATTTTTACCTTTTCAAGCAGCTCCATTCAGTTTGCGTTAGTGCTGTTACCACTTTACATCCCAGCAGCAGATAGAAGGTATACATTTCTCTAAAACCCCTTCAGCATTTATAGTTTGTAGACTTTTTGCTGATGGCCATTTGACTGGTGTGAGCTGAAACCTTTTTGGAGGTTGGATACACATGTGGCGAATAATTCCTTATACTGATCTTTAGGCATATCCTTTTTCTTCTTTTCCTTTTTTTGTTAAAGTGTGAGTACAACTTCCCTCTTCATATTCACTTTTTGAAAAATTTCTCATGTGTTGAATTTTCTTGCGTATTCCCTACCCCAGGGCATTTTTTGAGGGCAGGTGTCATTTAGACCCCTGCAGTCGTTTTGACTATTAAGCAACCCTTAGCACTGGGTTTAAAGCTGCTGTTGTGGGAAACAGCCACAAGGCGGCAGCATTATTACGTTCTCAACTCTTGTTACTACGGCAACAGAGTCTTCCTGGAGGTAGTGTTCCGAGGTTGTAAATTAGAGTGGAATGTGCTGGGACAAGCCTCCAGAAGTTTATGTCTCCTTACTAATGTTTGTTTTTTAAATTTAATTTCTATTTCTTATCGGAGTAAATTTGATTTTAGTGTTTTGATTGCCTGGCTGTACAGATTCTGCTCAATGATTCATACATATGTCTGTTCATCCTCGGGTCCTGTTACCATGTATGTGATTACAAAATGTATATTTTAAAGGTATTGGTGATTATATAATTCATACAGTTTATCTGTTATATGTTTTTATACACTTAACATACATTAGTATATGTATGTTAACCCCATAGTCCTAGTTAACCCATCCTCCCACCTTTCATTTTGGCTAACCATTAGTTTATTTCATAAGTCTGTGAGTGTCTTTTTCTGTGGAAATATGTTCATTGGTAGCAATCTTAGGATAACATGTATAAATGTTATCATAGGATATTTGTCGTACCCTTTTGAGTTACTTAAGCTTATATGATTATTTCTAGGCTCAACTGTAGTCCTGAAAACGGCATTGTTCATTTTTTTCCCGAGGCTACTATTCTATTTGGTACGTATACCACTTCTTCTTTGTCCATTCATCTGTTTATGAACCTTTTTTCTGCTTCCATGTCTTGGCTATTTCAATATTGCTGCAGTGCTCATTTGCCTGCCTGTGTCTTTCCGATTCAGGTGGTCTTAGGTTATAGGCCCAAAAGGTGACCTGCCGCATCATATGGTAGCTCAATTTTTATCTTTTCAAGCAGCTCCATTCAGTTTGTGTTAGTGCTGTTACCACTTTACATCCCACCAGCAGCTAGAAGGTACACAGTTCTCTAAAACCCCTTCAGCATTTATAGTTTGTAGACATTTTGCTGATGGAAACGATTGGTGTGAGCTGAAACCTTTTTCCATTTGAATTTGCATGTGTCTAATAATTCATTCTACTGAGCTTTAGGCATGTCCTTTTTTTTCTTTTCCTTTTTTTTTAAAGAGTGAGTACAACTTCCCTCCTCTTATTGATTTCTTGAAAAATTTCTCATGTGTTGAATATTCTTGCCTATTCCTTACCCCAGGGCATTTTTCAGGGCAGGTGTCATTTAGAAACCTGCAGTCCAGGTGACTATTAAGCAACCATTAGCACTGGGTTTAAAGCTGCTGTTGTGGGAAAGAGCCACAAGGCGGCAGCATTATTACGTTCTCATCTCTTGTTACTAGGGCAACAGAATCTTCCTGGAGGTAGTGTTCCGAGGTTGTAAATTAGAGTGGAATGTGCTGGGACAAGCCCCCAGAAGTTTATCTCTCCTTACTTAGGTTTGTTTTTTAAATTAAATTTCTATTTCTTATCGGAGTAAATTTGATTAGAGTGTTTTGATTGTCTGGCTGTACAGAAACTGCTCAATGATTCCTACATATGTCTGTTCATCTTCGGATTCTGTTACCATGTATGTGATTACAGAATGTATATTTTAAAGGTATTGGTGATTATATAATTCATACAGTTTATCTGTTATATGTTTTTATACACTTAACATACATTAGTATATGTATGTTAACCCCATAGTCCTAGTTTACCCATCCTCCCACCTTTCATTTTGTCTAACCATTAGTTTATTTCATAAGTCTGTGAGTGTCTTTTTCTGTGGAAATATGTTCATTGGTAGCTATCTTAGGATAACATGTATAAATGTTATCATAGGATATTTGTCGTACCCTTTTGGGTTACTTAACCTTATATGATTATTTCTAGGCTCAACTGTAGTCCTGAAAACGGCATTGTTCATTTTTTTCCCGAGGCTACTATTCTATTTGGTACGTATACCACTTCTTCTTTGTCCATTCATCTGTTTATGAACCTTTTTTCTGCTTCCATGTCTTGGCTATTTCAATATTGCTGCAGTGCTCATTTGCCTGCCTGTGTCTTTCCGATTCAGGTGGTCTTAGGTTATAGGCCCAAAAGGTGACCTGCCGCATCATATGGTAGCTCAATTTTTACCTTTTCAAGCAGCTCCATTCAGTTTGCGTTAGTGCTGTTACCACTTTACATCCCAGCAGCAGATAGAAGGTATACATTTCTCTAAAACCCCTTCAGCATTTATAGTTTGTAGACTTTTTGCTGATGGCCATTTGACTGGTGTGAGCTGAAACCTTTTTGGAGGTTGGATACACATGTGGCGAATAATTCCTTATACTGATCTTTAGGCATATCCTTTTTCTTCTTTTCCTTTTTTTGTTAAAGTGTGAGTACAACTTCCCTCTTCATATTCACTTTTTGAAAAATTTCTCATGTGTTGAATTTTCTTGCGTATTCCCTACCCCAGGGCATTTTTTGAGGGCAGGTGTCATTTAGACCCCTGCAGTCGTTTTGACTATTAAGCAACCCTTAGCACTGGGTTTAAAGCTGCTGTTGTGGGAAACAGCCACAAGGCGGCAGCATTATTACGTTCTCAACTCTTGTTACTACGGCAACAGAGTCTTCCTGGAGGTAGTGTTCCGAGGTTGTAAATTAGAGTGGAATGTGCTGGGACAAGCCTCCAGAAGTTTATGTCTCCTTACTTATGTTTGTTTTTTAAATTTAATTTCTATTTCTTATCGGAGTAAATTTGATTTTAGTGTTTTGATTGCCTGGCTGTACAGATTCTGCTCAATGATTCATACATATGTCTGTTCATCCTCGGGTCCTGTTACCATGTATGTGATTACAAAATGTATATTTTAAAGGTATTGGTGATTATATAATTCATACAGTTTATCTGTTATATGTTTTTATACACTTAACATACATTAGTATATGTATGTTAACCCCATAGTCCTAGTTAACCCATCCTCCCACCTTTCATTTTGGCTAACCATTAGTTTATTTCATAAGTCTGTGAGTGTCTTTTTCTGTGGAAATATGTTCATTGGTAGCAATCTTAGGATAACATGTATAAATGTTATCATAGGATATTTGTCGTACCCTTTTGAGTTACTTAAGCTTATATGATTATTTCTAGGCTCAACTGTAGTCCTGAAAACGGCATTGTTCATTTTTTTCCCGAGGCTACTATTCTATTTGGTACGTATACCACTTCTTCTTTGTCCATTCATCTGTTTATGAACCTTTTTTCTGCTTCCATGTCTTGGCTATTTCAATATTGCTGCAGTGCTCATTTGCCTGCCTGTGTCTTTCCGATTCAGGTGGTCTTAGGTTATAGGCCCAAAAGGTGACCTGCCGCATCATATGGTAGCTCAATTTTTATCTTTTCAAGCAGCTCCATTCAGTTTGTGTTAGTGCTGTTACCACTTTACATCCCACCAGCAGCTAGAAGGTACACAGTTCTCTAAAACCCCTTCAGCATTTATAGTTTGTAGACATTTTGCTGATGGAAACGATTGGTGTGAGCTGAAACCTTTTTCCATTTGAATTTGCATGTGTCTAATAATTCATTCTACTGAGCTTTAGGCATGTCCTTTTTTTTCTTTTCCTTTTTTTTTAAAGAGTGAGTACAACTTCCCTCCTCTTATTGATTTCTTGAAAAATTTCTCATGTGTTGAATATTCTTGCCTATTCCTTACCCCAGGGCATTTTTCAGGGCAGGTGTCATTTAGAAACCTGCAGTCCATGTGACTATTAAGCAACCATTAGCACTGGGTTTAAAGCTGCTGTTGTGGGAAAGAGCCACAAGGCGGCAGCATTATTACGTTCTCATCTCTTGTTACTAGGGCAACAGAATCTTCCTGGAGGTAGTGTTCCGAGGTTGTAAATTAGAGTGGAATGTGCTGGGACAAGCCCCCAGAAGTTTATGTCTCCTTACTTAGGTTTGTTTTTTAAATTAAATTTCTATTTCTTATCGGAGTAAATTTGATTAGAGTGTTTTGATTGTCTGGCTGTACAGAAACTGCTCAATGATTCCTACATATGTCTGTTCATCTTCGGATTCTGTTACCATGTATGTGATTACAGAATGTATATTTTAAAGGTATTGGTGATTATATAATTCATACAGTTTATCTGTTATATGTTTTTATACACTTAACATACATTAGTATATGTATGTTAACCCCATAGTCCTAGTTTACCCATCCTCCCACCTTTCATTTTGTCTAACCATTAGTTTATTTCATAAGTCTGTGAGTGTCTTTTTCTGTGGAAATATGTTCATTGGTAGCTATCTTAGGATAACATGTATAAATGTTATCATAGGATATTTGTCGTACCCTTTTGAGTTACTTAACCTTATATGATTATTTCTAGGCTCAACTGTAGTCCTGAAAACGGCATTGTTCATTTTTTTCCCGAGGCTACTATTCTATTTGGTACGTATACCACTTCTTCTTTGTCCATTCATCTGTTTATGAACCTTTTTTCTGCTTCCATGTCTTGGCTATTTCAATATTGCTGCAGTGCTCATTTGCCTGCCTGTGTCTTTCCGATTCAGGTGGTCTTAGGTTATAGGCCCAAAAGGTGACCTGCCGCATCATATGGTAGCTCAATTTTTACCTTTTCAAGCAGCTCCATTCAGTTTGCGTTAGTGCTGTTACCACTTTACATCCCAGCAGCAGATAGAAGGTATACATTTCTCTAAAACCCCTTCAGCATTTATAGTTTGTAGACTTTTTGCTGATGGCCATTTGACTGGTGTGAGCTGAAACCTTTTTGGAGGTTGGATACACATGTGGCGAATAATTCCTTATACTGATCTTTAGGCATATCCTTTTTCTTCTTTTCCTTTTTTTGTTAAAGTGTGAGTACAACTTCCCTCTTCATATTCACTTTTTGAAAAATTTCTCATGTGTTGAATTTTCTTGCGTATTCCCTACCCCAGGGCATTTTTTGAGGGCAGGTGTCATTTAGACCCCTGCAGTCGTTTTGAGTATTAAGCAACCCTTAGCACTGGGTTTAAAGCTGCTGTTGTGGGAAACAGCCACAAGGCGGCAGCATTATTACGTTCTCAACTCTTGTTACTACGGCAACAGAGTCTTCCTGGAGGTAGTGTTCCGAGGTTGTAAATTAGAGTGGAATGTGCTGGGACAAGCCTCCAGAAGTTTATGTCTCCTTACTTATGTTTGTTTTTTAAATTTAATTTCTATTTCTTATCGGAGTAAATTTGATTTTAGTGTTTTGATTGCCTGGCTGTACAGATTCTGCTCAATGATTCATACATATGTCTGTTCATCCTCGGGTCCTGTTACCATGTATGTGATTACAAAATGTATATTTTAAAGGTATTGGTGATTATATAATTCATACAGTTTATCTGTTATATGTTTTTATACACTTAACATACATTAGTATATGTATGTTAACCCCATAGTCCTAGTTAACCCATCCTCCCACCTTTCATTTTGGCTAACCATTAGTTTATTTCATAAGTCTGTGAGTGTCTTTTTCTGTGGAAATATGTTCATTGGTAGCAATCTTAGGATAACATGTATAAATGTTATCATACGATATTTGTCGTACCCTTTTGAGTTACGTAAGCTGATATGATTATTTCTAGGCTCAACTGTAGTCCTGAAAACGGCATTCTTCATTTTTTTCCCGAGGCTACTATTCTATTTGGTACGTATACCACTTCTTCTTTGTCCATTCATCTGTTTATGAACCTTTTTTCTGCTTCCATGTCTTGGCTATTTCAGTATTGCTGCAGTGCTCATTTGCCTGCCTGTGTCTTTCCGATTCAGGTAGTCTTAGGTTATAGGCCCAAAAGGTGACCTGCCGCATCATATGGTAGCTCAATTTTTATCTTTTCAAGCAGCTCCATTCAGTTTGTGTTAGTGCTGTTACCACTTTACATCCCACCAGCAGCTAGAAGGTACACAGTTCTCTAAAACCCCTTCAGCATTTATAGTTTGTAGACATTTTGCTGATGGAAACGATCGGTGTGAGCTGAAACCTTTTTCCATTTGAATTTGCATGTGTCTAATAATTCATTCTACTGAGCTTTAGGCATGTCCTTTTTTTTCTTTTCCTTTTTTTTTAAAGAGTGAGTACAACTTCCCTCCTCTTATTGATTTCTTGAAAAATTTCTCATGTGTTGAATATTCTTGCCTATTCCTTACCCCAGGGCATTTTTCAGGGCAGGTGTCATTTAGAAACCTGCAGTCCAGGTGACTATTAAGCAACCATTAGCACTGGGTTTAAAGCTGCTGTTGTGGGAAAGAGCCACAAGGCGGCAGCATTATTACGTTCTCATCTCTTGTTACTAGGGCAACAGAATCTTCCTGGAGGTAGTGTTCCGAGGTTGTAAATTAGAGTGGAATGTGCTGGGACAAGCCCCCAGAAGTTTATGTCTCCTTACTTAGGTTTGTTTTTTAAATTTAATTTCTATTTCTTATCGGAGTAAATTTGATTAGAGTGTTTTGATTGTCTGGCTGTACAGAAACTGCTCAATGATTCCTACATATGTCTGTTCATCTTCGGATTCTGTTACCATGTATGTGATTACAGAATGTATATTTTAAAGGTATTGGTGATTATATAATTCATACAGTTTATCTGTTATATGTTTTTATACACTTAACATACATTAGTATATGTATGTTAACCCCATAGTCCTAGTTTACCCATCCTCCCACCTTTCATTTTGTCTAACCATTAGTTTATTTCATAAGTCTGTGAGTGTCTTTTTCTGTGGAAATATGTTCATTGGTAGCTATCTTAGGATAACATGTATAAATGTTATCATAGGATATTTGTCGTACCCTTTTGAGTTACTTATCCTTATATGATTATTTCTAGGCTCAACTGTAGTCCTGAAAACGGCATTGTTCATTTTTTTCCCGAGGCTACTATTCTATTTGGTACGTATACCACTTCTTCTTTGTCCATTCATCTGTTTATGAACCTTTTTTCTGCTTCCATGTCTTGGCTATTTCAATATTGCTGCAGTGCTCATTTGCCTGCCTGTGTCTTTCCGATTCAGGTGGTCTTAGGTTATAGGCCCAAAAGGTGACCTGCCGCATCATATGGTAGCTCAATTTTTACCTTTTCAAGCAGCTCCATTCAGTTTGCGTTAGTGCTGTTACCACTTTACATCCCAGCAGCAGATAGAAGGTATACATTTCTCTAAAACCCCTTCAGCATTTATAGTTTGTAGACTTTTTGCTGATGGCCATTTGACTGGTGTGAGCTGAAACCTTTTTGGAGGTTGGATACACATGTGGCGAATAATTCCTTATACTGATCTTTAGGCATATCCTTTTTCTTCTTTTCCTTTTTTTGTTAAAGTGTGAGTACAACTTCCCTCTTCATATTCAGTTTTTGAAAAATTTCTCATGTGTTGAATTTTCTTGCGTATTCCCTACCCCAGGGCATTTTTTGAGGGCAGGTGTCATTTAGACCCCTGCAGTCGTTTTGACTATTAAGCAACCCTTAGCACTGGGTTTAAAGCTGCTGTTGTGGGAAACAGCCACAAGGCGGCAGCATTATTACGTTCTCAACTCTTGTTACTACGGCAACAGAGTCTTCCTGGAGGTAGTGTTCCGAGGTTGTAAATTAGAGTGGAATGTGCTGGGACAAGCCTCCAGAAGTTTATGTCTCCTTACTTATGTTTGTTTTTTAAATTTAATTTCTATTTCTTATCGGAGTAAATTTGATTTTAGTGTTTTGATTGCCTGGCTGTACAGATTCTGCTCAATGATTCATACATATGTCTGTTCATCCTCGGGTCCTGTTACCATGTATGTGATTACAAAATGTATATTTTAAAGGTATTGGTGATTATATAATTCATACAGTTTATCTGTTATATGTTGTTATACACTTAACATACATTAGTATATGTATGTTAACCCCATAGTCCTAATTTACCCATCCTCCCACCTTTCATTTTGCTAACCATTAGTTTATTTCATAAGTCTGTGAGTGTCTTTTTCTGTGGAAATATGTTCATTGGTAGGAATCTTAGGATAACATGTATAAATATTATCATAGGATATTTGTCGTACCCTTTTGAGTTACTTAACCTTATATGATTATTTCTAGGCTCAACTGTAGTCCTGAAAACGGCGTTGTTAATTTTTTTCCCCAGGCTACTATTCTATTTGGTACGTATACTACTTCTTCTTTGTCCATTCATCTGTTTATGAACCTTTTTTCTGCTTCCATGTCTTGGCTATTTCAATATTGCTGCAGTGCTCATTTGCCTGCCTGTGTCTTTCCGATTCAGGTGGTCTTAGGTTATAGGCCCAAAGGGTGACCTGCTGCATCATATGGTAGCTCAATTTTTACCTTTTCAAGAAGCTCCATTCAGTTTGCGTTAGTGCTGTTACCACTTTACATCCCACCAGCAGCTAGAAGGTACACAGTTCTCTAAAACCCCTTCAGCAGTTATAGTTTATAGACATTTTGCTGATGGAAATGACTGGTGTGAGCTGAAACCTTTTTCCATTTGAATTTGCATGTGTCTAATAATTCCTTATACTGAGCTTTAGGCATGTCCTTTTTTTTCTTTTCCTTTTTTTTTAAAGAGTGAGTACAACTTCCCTCCTCTTATTGATTTCTTGAAAAATTTCTCATGTGTTGAATATTCTTGCCTATTCCTTACCCCAGGGCATTTTTCAGGGCAGGTGTCATTTAGAAACCTGCAGTCCAGGTGACTATTAAGCAACCATTAGCACTGGGTTTAAAGCTGCTGTTGTGGGAAAGAGCCACAAGGCGGCAGCATTATTACGTTCTCATCTCTTGTTACTAGGGCAACAGAATCTTCCTGGAGGTAGTGTTCCGAGGTTGTAAATTAGAGTGGAATGTGCTGGGACAAGCCCCCAGAAGTTTATGTCTCCTTACTTAGGTTTGTTTTTTAAATTAAATTTCTATTTCTTATCGGAGTAAATTTGATTAGAGTGTTTTGATTGTCTGGCTGTACAGAAACTGCTCAATGATTCCTACATATGTCTGTTCATCTTCGGATTCTGTTACCATGTATGTGATTACAGAATGTATATTTTAAAGGTATTGGTGATTATATAATTCATACAGTTTATCTGTTATATGTTTTTATACACTTAACATACATTAGTATATGTATGTTAACCCCATAGTCCTAGTTTACCCATCCTCCCACCTTTCATTTTGTCTAACCATTAGTTTATTTCATAAGTCTGTGAGTGTCTTTTTCTGTGGAAATATGTTCATTGGTAGCTATCTTAGGATAACATGTATAAATGTTATCATAGGATATTTGTCGTACCCTTTTGGGTTACTTAACCTTATATGATTATTTCTAGGCTCAACTGTAGTCCTGAAAACGGCATTGTTCATTTTTCTCCCGAGGCTACTATTCTATTTGGTACGTATACCACTTCTTCTTTGTCCATTCATCTGTTTATGAACCTTTTTTCTGCTTCCATGTCTTGGCTATTTCAATATTGCTGCAGTGCTCATTTGCCTGCCTGTGTCTTTCCGATTCAGGTGGTCTTAGGTTATAGGCCCAAAAGGTGACCTGCCGCATCATATGGTAGCTCAATTTTTACCTTTTCAAGCAGCTCCATTCAGTTTGCGTTAGTGCTGTTACCACTTTACATCCCAGCAGCAGATAGAAGGTATACATTTCTCTAAAACCCCTTCAGCATTTATAGTTTGTAGACTTTTTGCTGATGGCCATTTGACTGGTGTGAGCTGAAACCTTTTTGGAGGTTGGATACACATGTGGCGAATAATTCCTTATACTGATCTTTAGGCATATCCTTTTTCTTCTTTTCCTTTTTTTGTTAAAGTGTGAGTACAACTTCCCTCTTCATATTCACTTTTTGAAAAATTTCTCATGTGTTGAATTTTCTTGCGTATTCCCTACCCCAGGGCATTTTTTGAGGGCAGGTGTCATTTAGACCCCTGCAGTCGTTTTGACTATTAAGCAACCCTTAGCACTGGGTTTAAAGCTGCTGTTGTGGGAAACAGCCACAAGGCGGCAGCATTATTACGTTCTCAACTCTTGTTACTACGGCAACAGAGTCTTCCTGGAGGTAGTGTTCCGAGGTTGTAAATTAGAGTGGAATGTGCTGGGACAAGCCTCCAGAAGTTTATGTCTCCTTACTTATGTTTGTTTTTTAAATTTAATTTCTATTTCTTATCGGAGTAAATTTGATTTTAGTGTTTTGATTGCCTGGCTGTACAGATTCTGCTCAATGATTCATACATATGTCTGTTCATCCTCGGGTCCTGTTACCATGTATGTGATTACAAAATGTATATTTTAAAGGTATTGGTGATTATATAATTCATACAGTTTATCTGTTATATGTTTTTATACACTTAACATACATTAGTATATGTATGTTAACCCCATAGTCCTAGTTAACCCATCCTCCCACCTTTCATTTTGGCTAACCATTAGTTTATTTCATAAGTCTGTGAGTGTCTTTTTCTGTGGAAATATGTTCATTGGTAGCAATCTTAGGATAACATGTATAAATGTTATCATACGATATTTGTCGTACCCTTTTGAGTTACGTAAGCTTATATGATTATTTCTAGGCTCAACTGTAGTCCTGAAAACGGCATTGTTCATTTTTTTCCCGAGGCTACTATTCTATTTGGTACGTATACCACTTCTTCTTTGTCCATTCATCTGTTTATGAACCTTTTTTCTGCTTCCATGTCTTGGCTATTTCAATATTGCTGCAGTGCTCATTTGCCTGCCTGTGTCTTTCCGATTCAGGTGGTCTTAGGTTATAGGCCCAAAGGGTGACCTGCTGCATCATATGGTAGCTCAATTTTTACCTTTTCAAGAAGCTCCATTCAGTTTGCGTTAGTGCTGTTACCACTTTACATCCCACCAGCAGCTAGAAGGTACACAGTTCTCTAAAACCCCTTCAGCATTTATAGTTTATAGACATTTTGCTGATGGAAATGACTGGTGTGAGCTGAAACCTTTTTCCATTTGAATTTGCATGTGTCTAATAATTCCTTATACTGAGCTTTAGGCATGTCCTTTTTTTTCTTTTCCTTTTTTTTTAAAGAGTGAGTACAACTTCCCTCCTCTTATTGATTTCTTGAAAAATTTCTCATGTGTTGAATATTCTTGCCTATTCCTTACCCCAGGGCATTTTTCAGGGCAGGTGTCATTTAGAAACCTGCAGTCCATGTGACTATTAAGCAACCATTAGCACTGGGTTTAAAGCTGCTGTTGTGGGAAAGAGCCACAAGGCGGCAGCATTATTACGTTCTCATCTCTTGTTACTAGGGCAACAGAATCTTCCTGGAGGTAGTGTTCCGAGGTTGTAAATTAGAGTGGAATGTGCTGGGACAAGCCCCCAGAAGTTTATGTCTCCTTACTTAGGTTTGTTTTTTAAATTAAATTTCTATTTCTTATCGGAGTAAATTTGATTAGAGTGTTTTGATTGTCTGGCTGTACAGAAACTGCTCAATGATTCCTACATATGTCTGTTCATCTTCGGATTCTGTTACCATGTATGTGATTACAGAATGTATATTTTAAAGGTATTGGTGATTATATAATTCATACAGTTTATCTGTTATATGTTTTTATACACTTAACATACATTAGTATATGTATGTTAACCCCATAGTCCTAGTTTACCCATCCTCCCACCTTTCATTTTGTCTAACCATTAGTTTATTTCATAAGTCTGTGAGTGTCTTTTTCTGTGGAAATATGTTCATTGGTAGCTATCTTAGGATAACATGTATAAATGTTATCATAGGATATTTGTCGTACCCTTTTGGGTTACTTAACCTTATATGATTATTTCTAGGCTCAACTGTAGTCCTGAAAACGGCATTGTTCATTTTTCTCCCGAGGCTACTATTCTATTTGGTACGTATACCACTTCTTCTTTGTCCATTCATCTGTTTATGAACCTTTTTTCTGCTTCCATGTCTTGGCTATTTCAATATTGCTGCAGTGCTCATTTGCCTGCCTGTGTCTTTCCGATTCAGGTGGTCTTAGGTTATAGGCCCAAAAGGTGACCTGCCGCATCATATGGTAGCTCAATTTTTACCTTTTCAAGCAGCTCCATTCAGTTTGCGTTAGTGCTGTTACCACTTTACATCCCAGCAGCAGATAGAAGGTATACATTTCTCTAAAACCCCTTCAGCATTTATAGTTTGTAGACTTTTTGCTGATGGCCATTTGACTGGTGTGAGCTGAAACCTTTTTGGAGGTTGGATACACATGTGGCGAATAATTCCTTATACTGATCTTTAGGCATATCCTTTTTCTTCTTTTCCTTTTTTTGTTAAAGTGTGAGTACAACTTCCCTCTTCATATTCACTTTTTGAAAAATTTCTCATGTGTTGAATTTTCTTGCGTATTCCCTACCCCAGGGCATTTTTTGAGGGCAGGTGTCATTTAGACCCCTGCAGTCGTTTTGACTATTAAGCAACCCTTAGCACTGGGTTTAAAGCTGCTGTTGTGGGAAACAGCCACAAGGCGGCAGCATTATTACGTTCTCAACTCTTGTTACTACGGCAACAGAGTCTTCCTGGAGGTAGTGTTCCGAGGTTGTAAATTAGAGTGGAATGTGCTGGGACAAGCCTCCAGAAGTTTATGTCTCCTTACTTATGTTTGTTTTTTAAATTTAATTTCTATTTCTTATCGGAGTAAATTTGATTTTAGTGTTTTGATTGCCTGGCTGTACAGATTCTGCTCAATGATTCATACATATGTCTGTTCATCCTCGGGTCCTGTTACCATGTATGTGATTACAAAATGTATATTTTAAAGGTATTGGTGATTATATAATTCATACAGTTTATCTGTTATATGTTTTTATACACTTAACATACATTAGTATATGTATGTTAACCCCATAGTCCTAGTTAACCCATCCTCCCACCTTTCATTTTGGCTAACCATTAGTTTATTTCATAAGTCTGTGAGTGTCTTTTTCTGTGGAAATATGTTCATTGGTAGCAATCTTAGGATAACATGTATAAATGTTATCATAGGATATTTGTCGTACCCTTTTGAGTTACGTAAGCTGATATGATTATTTCTAGGCTCAACTGTAGTCCTGAAAACGGCATTGTTCATTTTTTTCCCGAGGCTACTATTCTATTTGGTACGTATACCACTTCTTCTTTGTCCATTCATCTGTTTATGAACCTTTTTTCTGCTTCCATGTCTTGGCTATTTCAATATTGCTGCAGTGCTCATTTGCCTGCCTGTGTCTTTCCGATTCAGGTGGTCTTAGGTTATAGGCCCAAAAGGTGACCTGCCGCATCATATGGTAGCTCAATTTTTATCTTTTCAAGCAGCTCCATTCAGTTTGCGTTAGTGCTGTTACCACTTTACATCCCACCAGCAGCTAGAAGGTACACAGTTCTCTAAAACCCCTTCAGCATTTATAGTTTGTAGACATTTTGCTGATGGAAACGATTGGTGTGAGCTGAAACCTTTTTCCATTTGAATTTGCATGTGTCTAATAATTCATTCTACTGAGCTTTAGGCATGTCCTTTTTTTTCTTTTCCTTTTTTTTTAAAGAGTGAGTACAACTTCCCTCCTCTTATTGATTTCTTGAAAAATTTCTCATGTGTTGAATATTCTTGCCTATTCCTTACCCCAGGGCATTTTTCAGGGCAGGTGTCATTTAGAAACCTGCAGTCCAGGTGACTATTAAGCAACCATTAGCACTGGGTTTAAAGCTGCTGTTGTGGGAAAGAGCCACAAGGCGGCAGCATTATTACGTTCTCATCTCTTGTTACTAGGGCAACAGAATCTTCCTGGAGGTAGTGTTCCGAGGTTGTAAATTAGAGTGGAATGTGCAGGGACAAGCCCCCAGAAGTTTATGTCTCCTTACTTAGGTTTGTTTTTTAAATTTAATTTCTATTTCTTATCGGAGTAAATTTGATTAGAGTGTTTTGATTGTCTGGCTGTACAGAAACTGCTCAATGATTCCTACATATGTCTGTTCATCTTCGGATTCTGTTACCATGTATGTGATTACAGAATGTATATTTTAAAGGTATTGGTGATTATATAATTCATACAGTTTATCTGTTATATGTTTTTATACACTTAACATACATTAGTATATGTATGTTAACCCCATAGTCCTAATTTACCCGTCCTCCCACCTTTCATTTTGTCTAACCATTAGTTTATTTCATAAGTCTGTGAGTGTCTTTTTCTGTGGAAATATGTTCATTGGTAGCTATCTTAGGATAACATGTATAAATGTTATCATAGGATATTTGTCGTACCCTTTTGAGTTACTTAACCTTATATGATTATTTCTAGGCTCAACTGTAGTCCTGAAAACGGCATTGTTCATTTTTTTCCCGAGGCTACTATTCTATTTGGTACGTATACCACTTCTTCTTTGTCCATTCATCTGTTTATGAACCTTTTTTCTGCTTCCATGTCTTGGCTATTTCAATATTGCTGCAGTGCTCATTTGCCTGCCTGTGTCTTTCCGATTCAGGTGGTCTTAGGTTATAGGCCCAAAAGGTGACCTGCCGCATCATATGGTAGCTCAATTTTTACCTTTTCAAGCAGCTCCATTCAGTTTGCGTTAGTGCTGTTACCACTTTACATCCCAGCAGCAGATAGAAGGTATACATTTCTCTAAAACCCCTTCAGCATTTATAGTTTGTAGACTTTTTGCTGATGGCCATTTGACTGGTGTGAGCTGAAACCTTTTTGGAGGTTGGATACACATGTGGCGAATAATTCCTTATACTGATCTTTAGGCATATCCTTTTTCTTCTTTTCCTTTTTTTGTTAAAGTGTGAGTACAACTTCCCTCTTCATATTCACTTTTTGAAAAATTTCTCATGTGTTGAATTTTCTTGCGTATTCCCTACCCCAGGGCATTTTTTGAGGGCAGGTGTCATTTAGACCCCTGCAGTCGTTTTGACTATTAAGCAACCCTTAGCACTGGGTTTAAAGCTGCTGTTGTGGGAAACAGCCACAAGGCGGCAGCATTATTACGTTCTCAACTCTTGTTACTACGGCAACAGAGTCTTCCTGGAGGTAGTGTTCCGAGGTTGTAAATTAGAGTGGAATGTGCTGGGACAAGCCTCCAGAAGTTTATGTCTCCTTACTTATGTTTGTTTTTTAAATTTAATTTCTATTTCTTATCGGAGTAAATTTGATTTTAGTGTTTTGATTGCCTGGCTGTACAGATTCTGCTCAATGATTCATACATATGTCTGTTCATCCTCGGGTCCTGTTACCATGTATGTGATTACAAAATGTATATTTTAAAGGTATTGGTGATTATATAATTCATACAGTTTATCTGTTATATGTTTTTATACACTTAACATACATTAGTATATGTATGTTAACCCCATAGTCCTAGTTAACCCATCCTCCCACCTTTCATTTTGGCTAACCATTAGTTTATTTCATAAGTCTGTGAGTGTCTTTTTCTGTGGAAATATGTTCATTGGTAGCAATCTTAGGATAACATGTATAAATGTTATCATAGGATATTTGTCGTACCCTTTTGAGTTACGTAAGCTGATATGATTATTTCTAGGCTCAACTGTAGTCCTGAAAACGGCATTGTTCATTTTTTTCCCGAGGCTACTATTCTATTTGGTACGTATACCACTTCTTCTTTGTCCATTCATCTGTTTATGAACCTTTTTTCTGCTTCCATGTCTTGGCTATTTCAATATTGCTGCAGTGCTCATTTGCCTGCCTGTGTCTTTCCGATTCAGGTGGTCTTAGGTTATAGGCCCAAAAGGTGACCTGCCGCATCATATGGTAGCTCAATTTTTATCTTTTCAAGCAGCTCCATTCAGTTTGCGTTAGTGCTGTTACCACTTTACATCCCACCAGCAGCTAGAAGGTACACAGTTCTCTAAAACCCCTTCAGCATTTATAGTTTGTAGACATTTTGCTGATGGAAACGATTGGTGTGAGCTGAAACCTTTTTCCATTTGAATTTGCATGTGTCTAATAATTCATTCTACTGAGCTTTAGGCATGTCCTTTTTTTTCTTTTCCTTTTTTTTTAAAGAGTGAGTACAACTTCCCTCCTCTTATTGATTTCTTGAAAAATTTCTCATGTGTTGAATATTCTTGCCTATTCCTTACCCCAGGGCATTTTTCAGGGCAGGTGTCATTTAGAAACCTGCAGTCCAGGTGACTATTAAGCAACCATTAGCACTGGGTTTAAAGCTGCTGTTGTGGGAAAGAGCCACAAGGCGGCAGCATTATTACGTTCTCATCTCTTGTTACTAGGGCAACAGAATCTTCCTGGAGGTAGTGTTCCGAGGTTGTAAATTAGAGTGGAATGTGCTGGGACAAGCCCCCAGAAGTTTATGTCTCCTTACTTAGGTTTGTTTTTTAAATTTAATTTCTATTTCTTATCGGAGTAAATTTGATTAGAGTGTTTTGATTGTCTGGCTGTACAGAAACTGCTCAATGATTCCTACATATGTCTGTTCATCTTCGGATTCTGTTACCATGTATGTGATTACAGAATGTATATTTTAAAGGTATTGGTGATTATATAATTCATACAGTTTATCTGTTATATGTTTTTATACACTTAACATACATTAGTATATGTATGTTAACCCCATAGTCCTAATTTACCCGTCCTCCCACCTTTCATTTTGTCTAACCATTAGTTTATTTCATAAGTCTGTGAGTGTCTTTTTCTGTGGAAATATGTTCATTGGTAGCTATCTTAGGATAACATGTATAAATGTTATCATAGGATATTTGTCGTACCCTTTTGAGTTACTTAACCTTATATGATTATTTCTAGGCTCAACTGTAGTCCTGAAAACGGCATTGTTCATTTTTTTCCCGAGGCTACTATTCTATTTGGTACGTATACCACTTCTTCTTTGTCCATTCATCTGTTTATGAACCTTTTTTCTGCTTCCATGTCTTGGCTATTTCAATATTGCTGCAGTGCTCATTTGCCTGCCTGTGTCTTTCCGATTCAGGTGGTCTTAGGTTATAGGCCCAAAAGGTGACCTGCCGCATCATATGGTAGCTCAATTTTTACCTTTTCAAGCAGCTCCATTCAGTTTGCGTTAGTGCTGTTACCACTTTACATCCCAGCAGCAGATAGAAGGTATACATTTCTCTAAAACCCCTTCAGCATTTATAGTTTGTAGACTTTTTGCTGATGGCCATTTGACTGGTGTGAGCTGAAACCTTTTTGGAGGTTGGATACACATGTGGCGAATAATTCCTTATACTGATCTTTAGGCATATCCTTTTTCTTCTTTTCCTTTTTTTGTTAAAGTGTGAGTACAACTTCCCTCTTCATATTCAGTTTTTGAAAAATTTCTCATGTGTTGAATTTTCTTGCGTATTCCCTACCCCAGGGCATTTTTTGAGGGCAGGTGTCATTTAGACCCCTGCAGTCGTTTTGACTATTAAGCAACCCTTAGCACTGGGTTTAAAGCTGCTGTTGTGGGAAACAGCCACAAGGCGGCAGCATTATTACGTTCTCAACTCTTGTTACTACGGCAACAGAGTCTTCCTGGAGGTAGTGTTCCGAGGTTGTAAATTAGAGTGGAATGTGCTGGGACAAGCCTCCAGAAGTTTATGTCTCCTTACTTATGTTTGTTTTTTAAATTTAATTTCTATTTCTTATCGGAGTAAATTTGATTTTAGTGTTTTGATTGCCTGGCTGTACAGATTCTGCTCAATGATTCATACATATGTCTGTTCATCCTCGGGTCCTGTTACCATGTATGTGATTACAAAATGTATATTTTAAAGGTATTGGTGATTATATAATTCATACAGTTTATCTGTTATATGTTTTTATACACTTAACATACATTAGTATATGTATGTTAACCCCATAGTCCTAGTTAACCCATCCTCCCACCTTTCATTTTGGCTAACCATTAGTTTATTTCATAAGTCTGTGAGTGTCTTTTTCTGTGGAAATATGTTCATTGGTAGCAATCTTAGGATAACATGTATAAATGTTATCATAGGATATTTGTCGTACCCTTTTGAGTTACGTAAGCTGATATGATTATTTCTAGGCTCAACTGTAGTCCTGAAAACGGCATTGTTCATTTTTTTCCCGAGGCTACTATTCTATTTGGTACGTATACCACTTCTTCTTTGTCCATTCATCTGTTTATGAACCTTTTTTCTGCTTCCATGTCTTGGCTATTTCAATATTGCTGCAGTGCTCATTTGCCTGCCTGTGTCTTTCCGATTCAGGTGGTCTTAGGTTATAGGCCCAAAAGGTGACCTGCCGCATCATATGGTAGCTCAATTTTTATCTTTTCAAGCAGCTCCATTCAGTTTGCGTTAGTGCTGTTACCACTTTACATCCCACCAGCAGCTAGAAGGTACACAGTTCTCTAAAACCCCTTCAGCATTTATAGTTTATAGACATTTTGCTGATGGAAATGACTGGTGTGAGCTGAAACCTTTTTGAATTTGAATTTGCATGTGTCTAATAATTCCTTATACTGAGCTTTAGGCATGTCCTTTTTTTTCTTTTCCTTTTTTTTTAAAGAGTGAGTACAACTTCCCTCCTCTTATTGACTTCTTGAAAAATTTCTCATGTGTTGAATTTTCTTGCCTATTCCCTACCCCAGGGCATTTTTCAGGGCAGGTGTCATTTAGAGCCCTGCAGTCCTTGTGACTATTAAGCAACCATTAGCACTGGGTTTAATGCTGCTGTTGTGGGAAACAGCCACAAGGCGGCAGCATTATTACGTTCTCATCTCTTGTTACTAGGGCAACAGAATCTTCCTGGAGGTAGTGTTCCGTGGTTGTAAATTAGAGTGGAATGTGCTGGGACGAGCCACCAGAAGTTTATGTCTCCTTACTTATGTTTGTTTTTTAAATTTAATTCTATTTCTTTTTGGAGTAAATTTGATTAGAGTTTTTTGATTGTCTGGCTGTACAGAATCTGCTCAATGATTCCTACATATGTCTGTTCATCTTCGGATTCTGTTACCATGTATGTGAATACAGAATGTATATTTTAAAGGTATTGGTGATTATATAATTCATACAGTTTATCTGTTATATGTTTTTATACACTTAACATACATTAGTATATGTATGTTAACCCCATAGTCCTAGTTTACCCATCCTCCCACCTTTCATTTTGTCTAACCATTAGTTTATTTCATAAGTCTGTGAGTGTCTTTTTCTGTGGAAATATGTTCATTGGTAGCTATCTTAGGATAACATGTATAAATGTTATCATAGGATATTTGTCGTACCCTTTTGAGTTACTTATCCTTATATGATTATTTCTAGGCTCAACTGTAGTCCTGAAAACGGCATTGTTCATTTTTTTCCCGAGGCTACTATTCTATTTGGTACGTATACCACTTCTTCTTTGTCCATTCATCTGTTTATGAACCTTTTTTCTGCTTCCATGTCTTGGCTATTTCAATATTGCTGCAGTGCTCATTTGCCTGCCTGTGTCTTTCCGATTCAGGTGGTCTTAGGTTATAGGCCCAAAAGGTGACCTGCCGCATCATATGGTAGCTCAATTTTTACCTTTTCAAGCAGCTCCATTCAGTTTGCGTTAGTGCTGTTACCACTTTACATCCCAGCAGCAGATAGAAGGTATACATTTCTCTAAAACCCCTTCAGCATTTATAGTTTGTAGACTTTTTGCTGATGGCCATTTGACTGGTGTGAGCTGAAGCCTTTTTGGAGGTTGGATACACATGTGGCGAATAATTCCTTATACTGATCTTTAGGCATATCCTTTTTCTTCTTTTCCTTTTTTTGTTAAAGTGTGAGTACAACTTCCCTCTTCATATTCACTTTTTGAAAAATTTCTCATGTGTTGAATTTTATTGCCTATTCCCTACCCCAGGGCATTTTTTGAGGGCAGGTGTCATTTAGACCCCTGCAGTCGTTTTGACTATTAAGCAACCCTTAGCACTGGGTTTAAAGCTGCTGTTGTGGGAAACAGCCACAAGGCGGCAGCATTATTACGTTCTCAACTCTTGTTACTATGGCAACAGAGTCTTCCTGGAGGTAGTGTTCCGAGGTTGTAAATTAGAGTGGAATGTGCTGGGACAAGCCTCCAGAAGTTTATGTCTCCTTACTTATGTTTGTTTTTTAAATTTAATTTCTATTTCTTATCGGAGTAAATTTGATTTTAGTGTTTTGATTGCCTGGCTGTACAGATTCTGCTCAATGATTCATACATATGTCTGTTCATCCTCGGGTCCTGTTACCATGTATGTGATTACAAAATGTATATTTTAAAGGTATTGGTGATTATATAATTCATACAGTTTATCTGTTATATGTTTTTATACACTTAACATACATTAGTATATGTATGTTAACCCCATAGTCCTAGTTAACCCATCCTCCCACCTTTCATTTTGGCTAACCATTAGTTTATTTCATAAGTCTGTGAGTGTCTTTTTCTGTGGAAATATGTTCATTGGTAGCAATCTTAGGATAACATGTATAAATGTTATCATAGGATATTTGTCGTACCCTTTTGAGTTACTTAAGCTTATATGATTATTTCTAGGCTCAACTGTAGTCCTGAAAACGGCATTGTTCATTTTTTTCCCGAGGCTACTATTCTATTTGGTACGTATACCACTTCTTCTTTGTCCATTCATCTGTTTATGAACCTTTTTTCTGCTTCCATGTCTTGGCTATTTCAATATTGCTGCAGTGCTCATTTGCCTGCCTGTGTGTTTCCGATTCAGGTGGTCTTAGGTTATAGGCCCAAAAGGTGACCTGCCGCATCATATGGTAGCTCAATTTTTATCTTTTCAAGCAGCTCCATTCAGTTTGTGTTAGTGCTGTTACCACTTTACATCCCACCAGCAGCTAGAAGGTACACAGTTCTCTAAAACCCCTTCAGCATTTATAGTTTGTAGACATTTTGCTGATGGAAACGATTGGTGTGAGCTGAAACCTTTTTCCATTTGAATTTGCATGTGTCTAATAATTCATTCTACTGAGCTTTAGGCATGTCCTTTTTTTTCTTTTCCTTTTTTTTTAAAGAGTGAGTACAACTTCCCTCCTCTTATTGATTTCTTGAAAAATTTCTCATGTGTTGAATATTCTTGCCTATTCCTTACCCCAGGGCATTTTTCAGGGCAGGTGTCATTTAGAAACCTGCAGTCCAGGTGACTATTAAGCAACCATTAGCACTGGGTTTAAAGCTGCTGTTGTGGGAAAGAGCCACAAGGCGGCAGCATTATTACGTTCTCATCTCTTGTTACTAGGGCAACAGAATCTTCCTGGAGGTAGTGTTCCGAGGTTGTAAATTAGAGTGGAATGTGCTGGGACAAGCCCCCAGAAGTTTATGTCTCCTTACTTAGGTTTGTTTTTTAAATTTAATTTCTATTTCTTATCGGAGTAAATTTGATTAGAGTGTTTTGATTGTCTGGCTGTACAGAAACTGCTCAATGATTCCTACATATGTCTGTTCATCTTCGGATTCTGTTACCATGTATGTGATTACAGAATGTATATTTTAAAGGTATTGGTGATTATATAATTCATACAGTTTATCTGTTATATGTTTTTATACACTTAACATACATTAGTATATGTATGTTAACCCCATAGTCCTAGTTTACCCATCCTCCCACCTTTCATTTTGTCTAACCATTAGTTTATTTCATAAGTCTGTGAGTGTCTTTTTCTGTGGAAATATGTTCATTGGTAGCTATCTTAGGATAACATGTATAAATGTTATCATAGGATATTTGTCGTACCCTTTTGAGTTACTTATCCTTATATGATTATTTCTAGGCTCAACTGTAGTCCTGAAAACGGCATTGTTCATTTTTTTCCCGAGGCTACTATTCTATTTGGTACGTATACCACTTCTTCTTTGTCCATTCATCTGTTTATGAACCTTTTTTCTGCTTCCATGTCTTGGCTATTTCAATATTGCTGCAGTGCTCATTTGCCTGCCTGTGTCTTTCCGATTCAGGTGGTCTTAGGTTATAGGCCCAAAAGGTGACCTGCCGCATCATATGGTAGCTCAATTTTTACCTTTTCAAGCAGCTCCATTCAGTTTGCGTTAGTGCTGTTACCACTTTACATCCCAGCAGCAGATAGAAGGTATACATTTCTCTAAAACCCCTTCAGCATTTATAGTTTGTAGACTTTTTGCTGATGGCCATTTGACTGGTGTGAGCTGAAACCTTTTTGGAGGTTGGATACACATGTGGCGAATAATTCCTTATACTGATCTTTAGGCATATCCTTTTTCTTCTTTTCCTTTTTTTGTTAAAGTGTGAGTACAACTTCCCTCTTCATATTCACTTTTTGAAAAATTTCTCATGTGTTGAATTTTCTTGCGTATTCCCTACCCCAGGGCATTTTTTGAGGGCAGGTGTCATTTAGACCCCTGCAGTCGTTTTGACTATTAAGCAACCCTTAGCACTGGGTTTAAAGCTGCTGTTGTGGGAAACAGCCACAAGGCGGCAGCATTATTACGTTCTCAACTCTTGTTACTACGGCAACAGAGTCTTCCTGGAGGTAGTGTTCCGAGGTTGTAAATTAGAGTGGAATGTGCTGGGACAAGCCTCCAGAAGTTTATGTCTCCTTACTTATGTTTGTTTTTTAAATTTAATTTCTATTTCTTATCGGAGTAAATTTGATTTTAGTGTTTTGATTGCCTGGCTGTACAGATTCTGCTCAATGATTCATACATATGTCTGTTCATCCTCGGGTCCTGTTACCATGTATGTGATTACAAAATGTATATTTTAAAGGTATTGGTGATTATATAATTCATACAGTTTATCTGTTATATGTTTTTATACACTTAACATACATTAGTATATGTATGTTAACCCCATAGTCCTAGTTAACCCATCCTCCCACCTTTCATTTTGGCTAACCATTAGTTTATTTCATAAGTCTGTGAGTGTCTTTTTCTGTGGAAATATGTTCATTGGTAGCAATCTTAGGATAACATGTATAAATGTTATCATAGGATATTTGTCGTACCCTTTTGAGTTACTTAAGCTTATATGATTATTTCTAGGCTCAACTGTAGTCCTGAAAACGGCATTGTTCATTTTTTTCCCGAGGCTACTATTCTATTTGGTACGTATACCACTTCTTCTTTGTCCATTCATCTGTTTATGAACCTTTTTTCTGCTTCCATGTCTTGGCTATTTCAATATTGCTGCAGTGCTCATTTGCCTGCCTGTGTCTTTCCGATTCAGGTGGTCTTAGGTTATAGGCCCAAAAGGTGACCTGCCGCATCATATGGTAGCTCAATTTTTACCTTTTCAAGCAGCTCCATTCAGTTTGCGTTAGTGCTGTTACCACTTTACATCCCAGCAGCAGATAGAAGGTATACATTTCTCTAAAACCCCTTCAGCATTTATAGTTTGTAGACTTTTTGCTGATGGCCATTTGACTGGTGTGAGCTGAAACCTTTTTGGAGGTTGGATACACATGTGGCGAATAATTCCTTATACTGATCTTTAGGCATATCCTTTTTCTTCTTTTCCTTTTTTTGTTAAAGTGTGAGTACAACTTCCCTCTTCATATTCACTTTTTGAAAAATTTCTCATGTGTTGAATTTTCTTGCGTATTCCCTACCCCAGGGCATTTTTTGAGGGCAGGTGTCATTTAGACCCCTGCAGTCGTTTTGACTATTAAGCAACCATTAGCACTGGGTTTAAAGCTGCTGTTGTGGGAAAGAGCCACAAGGCGGCAGCATTATTACGTTCTCATCTCTTGTTACTAGGGCAACAGAATCTTCCTGGAGGTAGTGTTCCGAGGTTGTAAATTAGAGTGGAATGTGCTGGGACAAGCCCCCAGAAGTTTATGTCTCCTTACTTAGGTTTGTTTTTTAAATTTAATTTCTATTTCTTATCGGAGTAAATTTGATTAGAGTGTTTTGATTGTCTGGCTGTACAGAAACTGCTCAATGATTCCTACATATGTCTGTTCATCTTCGGATTCTGTTACCATGTATGTGATTACAGAATGTATATTTTAAAGGTATTGGTGATTATATAATTCATACAGTTTATCTGTTATATGTTTTTATACACTTAACATACATTAGTATATGTATGTTAACCCCATAGTCCTAATTTACCCGTCCTCCCACCTTTCATTTTGTCTAACCATTAGTTTATTTCATAAGTCTGTGAGTGTCTTTTTCTGTGGAAATATGTTCATTGGTAGCTATCTTAGGATAACATGTATAAATGTTATCATAGGATATTTGTCGTACCCTTTTGAGTTACTTAACCTTATATGATTATTTCTAGGCTCAACTGTAGTCCTGAAAACGGCATTGTTCATTTTTTTCCCGAGGCTACTATTCTATTTGGTACGTATACCACTTCTTCTTTGTCCATTCATCTGTTTATGAACCTTTTTTCTGCTTCCATGTCTTGGCTATTTCAATATTGCTGCAGTGCTCATTTGCCTGCCTGTGTCTTTCCGATTCAGGTGGTCTTAGGTTATAGGCCCAAAAGGTGACCTGCCGCATCATATGGTAGCTCAATTTTTACCTTTTCAAGCAGCTCCATTCAGTTTGCGTTAGTGCTGTTACCACTTTACATCCCAGCAGCAGATAGAAGGTATACATTTCTCTAAAACCCCTTCAGCATTTATAGTTTGTAGACTTTTTGCTGATGGCCATTTGACTGGTGTGAGCTGAAACCTTTTTGGAGGTTGGATACACATGTGGCGAATAATTCCTTATACTGATCTTTAGGCATATCCTTTTTCTTCTTTTCCTTTTTTTGTTAAAGTGTGAGTACAACTTCCCTCTTCATATTCACTTTTTGAAAAATTTCTCATGTGTTGAATTTTCTTGCGTATTCCCTACCCCAGGGCATTTTTTGAGGGCAGGTGTCATTTAGACCCCTGCAGTCGTTTTGACTATTAAGCAACCCTTAGCACTGGGTTTAAAGCTGCTGTTGTGGGAAACAGCCACAAGGCGGCAGCATTATTACGTTCTCAACTCTTGTTACTACGGCAACAGAGTCTTCCTGGAGGTAGTGTTCCGAGGTTGTAAATTAGAGTGGAATGTGCTGGGACAAGCCTCCAGAAGTTTATGTCTCCTTACTTATGTTTGTTTTTTAAATTTAATTTCTATTTCTTATCGGAGTAAATTTGATTTTAGTGTTTTGATTGCCTGGCTGTACAGATTCTGCTCAATGATTCATACATATGTCTGTTCATCCTCGGGTCCTGTTACCATGTATGTGATTACAAAATGTATATTTTAAAGGTATTGGTGATTATATAATTCATACAGTTTATCTGTTATATGTTTTTATACACTTAACATACATTAGTATATGTATGTTAACCCCATAGTCCTAGTTAACCCATCCTCCCACCTTTCATTTTGGCTAACCATTAGTTTATTTCATAAGTCTGTGAGTGTCTTTTTCTGTGGAAATATGTTCATTGGTAGCAATCTTAGGATAACATGTATAAATGTTATCATAGGATATTTGTCGTACCCTTTTGAGTTACTTAAGCTTATATGATTATTTCTAGGCTCAACTGTAGTCCTGAAAACGGCATTGTTCATTTTTTTCCCGAGGCTACTATTCTATTTGGTACGTATACCACTTCTTCTTTGTCCATTCATCTGTTTATGAACCTTTTTTCTGCTTCCATGTCTTGGCTATTTCAATATTGCTGCAGTGCTCATTTGCCTGCCTGTGTCTTTCCGATTCAGGTGGTCTTAGGTTATAGGCCCAAAAGGTGACCTGCCGCATCATATGGTAGCTCAATTTTTATCTTTTCAAGCAGCTCCATTCAGTTTGCGTTAGTGCTGTTACCACTTTACATCCCACCAGCAGCTAGAAGGTACACAGTTCTCTAAAACCCCTTCAGCATTTATAGTTTATAGACATTTTGCTGATGGAAATGACTGGTGTGAGCTGAAACCTTTTTGAATTTGAATTTGCATGTGTCTAATAATTCCTTATACTGAGCTTTAGGCATGTCCTTTTTTTTCTTTTCCTTTTTTTTTAAAGAGTGAGTACAACTTCCCTCCTCTTATTGACTTCTTGAAAAATTTCTCATGTGTTGAATTTTCTTGCCTATTCCCTACCCCAGGGCATTTTTCAGGGCAGGTGTCATTTAGAGCCCTGCAGTCCTTGTGACTATTAAGCAACCATTAGCACTGGGTTTAATGCTGCTGTTGTGGGAAACAGCCACAAGGCGGCAGCATTATTACGTTCTCATCTCTTGTTACTAGGGCAACAGAATCTTCCTGGAGGTAGTGTTCCGTGGTTGTAAATTAGAGTGGAATGTGCTGGGACGAGCCACCAGAAGTTTATGTCTCCTTACTTATGTTTGTTTTTTAAATTTAATTCTATTTCTTTTTGGAGTAAATTTGATTAGAGTTTTTTGATTGTCTGGCTGTACAGAATCTGCTCAATGATTCCTACATATGTCTGTTCATCTTCGGATTCTGTTACCATGTATGTGAATACAGAATGTATATTTTAAAGGTATTGGTGATTATATAATTCATACAGTTTATCTGTTATATGTTTTTATACACTTAACATACATTAGTATATGTATGTTAACCCCATAGTCCTAGTTTACCCATCCTCCCACCTTTCATTTTGTCTAACCATTAGTTTATTTCATAAGTCTGTGAGTGTCTTTTTCTGTGGAAATATGTTCATTGGTAGCTATCTTAGGATAACATGTATAAATGTTATCATAGGATATTTGTCGTACCCTTTTGAGTTACTTATCCTTATATGATTATTTCTAGGCTCAACTGTAGTCCTGAAAACGGCATTGTTCATTTTTTTCCCGAGGCTACTATTCTATTTGGTACGTATACCACTTCTTCTTTGTCCATTCATCTGTTTATGAACCTTTTTTCTGCTTCCATGTCTTGGCTATTTCAATATTGCTGCAGTGCTCATTTGCCTGCCTGTGTCTTTCCGATTCAGGTGGTCTTAGGTTATAGGCCCAAAAGGTGACCTGCCGCATCATATGGTAGCTCAATTTTTACCTTTTCAAGCAGCTCCATTCAGTTTGCGTTAGTGTTGTTACCACTTTACATCCCAGCAGCAGATAGAAGGTATACATTTCTCTAAAACCCCTTCAGCATTTATAGTTTGTAGACTTTTTGCTGATGGCCATTTGACTGGTGTGAGCTGAAGCCTTTTTGGAGGTTGGATACACATGTGGCGAATAATTCCTTATACTGATCTTTAGGCATATCCTTTTTCTTCTTTTCCTTTTTTTGTTAAAGTGTGAGTACAACTTCCCTCTTCATATTCACTTTTTGAAAAATTTCTCATGTGTTGAATTTTATTGCCTATTCCCTACCCCAGGGCATTTTTTGAGGGCAGGTGTCATTTAGACCCCTGCAGTCGTTTTGACTATTAAGCAACCCTTAGCACTGGGTTTAAAGCTGCTGTTGTGGGAAACAGCCACAAGGCGGCAGCATTATTACGTTCTCAACTCTTGTTACTATGGCAACAGAGTCTTCCTGGAGGTAGTGTTCCGAGGTTGTAAATTAGAGTGGAATGTGCTGGGACAAGCCTCCAGAAGTTTATGTCTCCTTAATTATGTTTGTTTTTTAAATTTAATTTCTATTTCTTATCGGAGTAAATTTGATTTTAGTGTTTTGATTGCCTGGCTGTACAGATTCTGCTCAATGATTCATACATATGTCTGTTCATCCTCGGGTCCTGTTACCATGTATGTGATTACAAAATGTATATTTTAAAGGTATTGGTGATTATATAATTCATACAGTTTATCTGTTATATGTTTTTATACACTTAACATACATTAGTATATGTATGTTAACCCCATAGTCCTAGTTAACCCATCCTCCCACCTTTCATTTTGGCTAACCATTAGTTTATTTCATAAGTCTGTGAGTGTCTTTTTCTGTGGAAATATGTTCATTGGTAGCAATCTTAGGATAACATGTATAAATGTTATCATAGGATATTTGTCGTACCCTTTTGAGTTACTTAAGCTTATATGATTATTTCTAGGCTCAACTGTAGTCCTGAAAACGGCATTGTTCATTTTTTTCCCGAGGCTACTATTCTATTTGGTACGTATACCACTTCTTCTTTGTCCATTCATCTGTTTATGAACCTTTTTTCTGCTTCCATGTCTTGGCTATTTCAATATTGCTGCAGTGCTCATTTGCCTGCCTGTGTGTTTCCGATTCAGGTGGTCTTAGGTTATAGGCCCAAAAGGTGACCTGCCGCATCATATGGTAGCTCAATTTTTATCTTTTCAAGCAGCTCCATTCAGTTTGTGTTAGTGCTGTTACCACTTTACATCCCACCAGCAGCTAGAAGGTACACAGTTCTCTAAAACCCCTTCAGCATTTATAGTTTGTAGACATTTTGCTGATGGAAACGATTGGTGTGAGCTGAAACCTTTTTCCATTTGAATTTGCATGTGTCTAATAATTCATTCTACTGAGCTTTAGGCATGTCCTTTTTTTTCTTTTCCTTTTTTTTTAAAGAGTGAGTACAACTTCCCTCCTCTTATTGATTTCTTGAAAAATTTCTCATGTGTTGAATATTCTTGCCTATTCCTTACCCCAGGGCATTTTTCAGGGCAGGTGTCATTTAGAAACCTGCAGTCCAGGTGACTATTAAGCAACCATTAGCACTGGGTTTAAAGCTGCTGTTGTGGGAAAGAGCCACAAGGCGGCAGCATTATTACATTCTCATCTCTTGTTACTAGGGCAACAGAATCTTCCTGGAGGTAGTGTTCCGAGGTTGTAAATTAGAGTGGAATGTGCTGGGACAAGCCCCCAGAAGTTTATGTCTCCTTACTTAGGTTTGTTTTTTAAATTTAATTTCTATTTCTTATCGGAGTAAATTTGATTAGAGTGTTTTGATTGTCTGGCTGTACAGAAACTGCTCAATGATTCCTACATATGTCTGTTCATCTTCGGATTCTGTTACCATGTATGTGATTACAGAATGTATATTTTAAAGGTATTGGTGATTATATAATTCATACAGTTTATCTGTTATATGTTTTTATACACTTAACATACATTAGTATATGTATGTTAACCCCATAGTCCTAGTTTACCCATCCTCCCACCTTTCATTTTGTCTAACCATTAGTTTATTTCATAAGTCTGTGAGTGTCTTTTTCTGTGGAAATATGTTCATTGGTAGCTATCTTAGGATAACATGTATAAATGTTATCATAGGATATTTGTCGTACCCTTTTGAGTTACTTATCCTTATATGATTATTTCTAGGCTCAACTGTAGTCCTGAAAACGGCATTGTTCATTTTTTTCCCGAGGCTACTATTCTATTTGGTACGTATACCACTTCTTCTTTGTCCATTCATCTGTTTATGAACCTTTTTTCTGCTTCCATGTCTTGGCTATTTCAATATTGCTGCAGTGCTCATTTGCCTGCCTGTGTCTTTCCGATTCAGGTGGTCTTAGGTTATAGGCCCAAAAGGTGACCTGCCGCATCATATGGTAGCTCAATTTTTACCTTTTCAAGCAGCTCCATTCAGTTTGCGTTAGTGCTGTTACCACTTTACATCCCAGCAGCAGATAGAAGGTATACATTTCTCTAAAACCCCTTCAGCATTTATAGTTTGTAGACTTTTTGCTGATGGCCATTTGACTGGTGTGAGCTGAAACCTTTTTGGAGGTTGGATACACATGTGGCGAATAATTCCTTATACTGATCTTTAGGCATATCCTTTTTCTTCTTTTCCTTTTTTTGTTAAAGTGTGAGTACAACTTCCCTCTTCATATTCACTTTTTGAAAAATTTCTCATGTGTTGAATTTTCTTGCGTATTCCCTACCCCAGGGCATTTTTTGAGGGCAGGTGTCATTTAGACCCCTGCAGTCGTTTTGACTATTAAGCAACCCTTAGCACTGGGTTTAAAGCTGCTGTTGTGGGAAACAGCCACAAGGCGGCAGCATTATTACGTTCTCAACTCTTGTTACTACGGCAACAGAGTCTTCCTGGAGGTAGTGTTCCGAGGTTGTAAATTAGAGTGGAATGTGCTGGGACAAGCCTCCAGAAGTTTATGTCTCCTTACTTATGTTTGTTTTTTAAATTTAATTTCTATTTCTTATCGGAGTAAATTTGATTTTAGTGTTTTGATTGCCTGGCTGTACAGATTCTGCTCAATGATTCATACATATGTCTGTTCATCCTCGGGTCCTGTTACCATGTATGTGATTACAAAATGTATATTTTAAAGGTATTGGTGATTATATAATTCATACAGTTTATCTGTTATATGTTTTTATACACTTAACATACATTAGTATATGTATGTTAACCCCATAGTCCTAGTTAACCCATCCTCCCACCTTTCATTTTGGCTAACCATTAGTTTATTTCATAAGTCTGTGAGTGTCTTTTTCTGTGGAAATATGTTCATTGGTAGCAATCTTAGGATAACATGTATAAATGTTATCATAGGATATTTGTCGTACCCTTTTGAGTTACTTAAGCTTATATGATTATTTCTAGGCTCAACTGTAGTCCTGAAAACGGCATTGTTCATTTTTTTCCCGAGGCTACTATTCTATTTGGTACGTATACCACTTCTTCTTTGTCCATTCATCTGTTTATGAACCTTTTTTCTGCTTCCATGTCTTGGCTATTTCAATATTGCTGCAGTGCTCATTTGCCTGCCTGTGTCTTTCCGATTCAGGTGGTCTTAGGTTATAGGCCCAAAAGGTGACCTGCCGCATCATATGGTAGCTCAATTTTTACCTTTTCAAGCAGCTCCATTCAGTTTGCGTTAGTGCTGTTACCACTTTACATCCCAGCAGCAGATAGAAGGTATACATTTCTCTAAAACCCCTTCAGCATTTATAGTTTGTAGACTTTTTGCTGATGGCCATTTGACTGGTGTGAGCTGAAACCTTTTTGGAGGTTGGATACACATGTGGCGAATAATTCCTTATACTGATCTTTAGGCATATCCTTTTTCTTCTTTTCCTTTTTTTGTTAAAGTGTGAGTACAACTTCCCTCTTCATATTCACTTTTTGAAAAATTTCTCATGTGTTGAATTTTCTTGCGTATTCCCTACCCCAGGGCATTTTTTGAGGGCAGGTGTCATTTAGACCCCTGCAGTCGTTTTGACTATTAAGCAACCCTTAGCACTGGGTTTAAAGCTGCTGTTGTGGGAAACAGCCACAAGGCGGCAGCATTATTACGTTCTCATCTCTTGTTACTAGGGCAACAGAATCTTCCTGGAGGTAGTGTTCCGAGGTTGTAAATTAGAGTGGAATGTGCTGGGACAAGCCCCCAGAAGTTTATGTCTCCTTACTTAGGTTTGTTTTTTAAATTAAATTTCTATTTCTTATCGGAGTAAATTTGATTAGAGTGTTTTGATTGTCTGGCTGTACAGAAACTGCTCAATGATTCCTACATATGTCTGTTCATCTTCGGATTCTGTTACCATGTATGTGATTACAGAATGTATATTTTAAAGGTATTGGTGATTATATAATTCATACAGTTTATCTGTTATATGTTTTTATACACTTAACATACATTAGTATATGTATGTTAACCCCATAGTCCTAGTTTACCCATCCTCCCACCTTTCATTTTGTCTAACCATTAGTTTATTTCATAAGTCTGTGAGTGTCTTTTTCTGTGGAAATATGTTCATTGGTAGCTATCTTAGGATAACATGTATAAATGTTATCATAGGATATTTGTCGTACCCTTTTGGGTTACTTAACCTTATATGATTATTTCTAGGCTCAACTGTAGTCCTGAAAACGGCATTGTTCATTTTTCTCCCGAGGCTACTATTCTATTTGGTACGTATACCACTTCTTCTTTGTCCATTCATCTGTTTATGAACCTTTTTTCTGCTTCCATGTCTTGGCTATTTCAATATTGCTGCAGTGCTCATTTGCCTTCCTGTGTCTTTCCGATTCAGGTGGTCTTAGGTTATAGGCCCAAAAGGTGACCTGCCGCATCATATGGTAGCTCAATTTTTACCTTTTCAAGCAGCTCCATTCAGTTTGCGTTAGTGCTGTTACCACTTTACATCCCAGCAGCAGATAGAAGGTATACATTTCTCTAAAACCCCTTCAGCATTTATAGTTTGTAGACTTTTTGCTGATGGCCATTTGACTGGTGTGAGCTGAAACCTTTTTGGAGGTTGGATACACATGTGGCGAATAATTCCTTATACTGATCTTTAGGCATATCCTTTTTCTTCTTTTCCTTTTTTTGTTAAAGTGTGAGTACAACTTCCCTCTTCATATTCACTTTTTGAAAAATTTCTCATGTGTTGAATTTTCTTGCGTATTCCCTACCCCAGGGCATTTTTTGAGGGCAGGTGTCATTTAGACCCCTGCAGTCGTTTTGACTATTAAGCAACCCTTAGCACTGGGTTTAAAGCTGCTGTTGTGGGAAACAGCCACAAGGCGGCAGCATTATTACGTTCTCAACTCTTGTTACTACGGCAACAGAGTCTTCCTGGAGGTAGTGTTCCGAGGTTGTAAATTAGAGTGGAATGTGCTGGGACAAGCCTCCAGAAGTTTATGTCTCCTTACTTATGTTTGTTTTTTAAATTTAATTTCTATTTCTTATCGGAGTAAATTTGATTTTAGTGTTTTGATTGCCTGGCTGTACAGATTCTGCTCAATGATTCATACATATGTCTGTTCATCCTCGGGTCCTGTTACCATGTATGTGATTACAAAATGTATATTTTAAAGGTATTGGTGATTATATAATTCATACAGTTTATCTGTTATATGTTTTTATACACTTAACATACATTAGTATATGTATGTTAACCCCATAGTCCTAGTTAACCCATCCTCCCACCTTTCATTTTGGCTAACCATTAGTTTATTTCATAAGTCTGTGAGTGTCTTTTTCTGTGGAAATATGTTCATTGGTAGCAATCTTAGGATAACATGTATAAATGTTATCATACGATATTTGTCGTACCCTTTTGAGTTACGTAAGCTTATATGATTATTTCTAGGCTCAACTGTAGTCCTGAAAACGGCATTGTTCATTTTTTTCCCGAGGCTACTATTCTATTTGGTACGTATACCACTTCTTCTTTGTCCATTCATCTGTTTATGAACCTTTTTTCTGCTTCCATGTCTTGGCTATTTCAATATTGCTGCAGTGCTCATTTGCCTGCCTGTGTCTTTCCGATTCAGGTGGTCTTAGGTTATAGGCCCAAAGGGTGACCTGCTGCATCATATGGTAGCTCAATTTTTACCTTTTCAAGAAGCTCCATTCAGTTTGCGTTAGTGCTGTTACCACTTTACATCCCACCAGCAGCTAGAAGGTACACAGTTCTCTAAAACCCCTTCAGCATTTATAGTTTATAGACATTTTGCTGATGGAAATGACTGGTGTGAGCTGAAACCTTTTTCCATTTGAATTTGCATGTGTCTAATAATTCCTTATACTGAGCTTTAGGCATGTCCTTTTTTTTCTTTTCCTTTTTTTTTAAAGAGTGAGTACAACTTCCCTCCTCTTATTGATTTCTTGAAAAATTTCTCATGTGTTGAATATTCTTGCCTATTCCTTACCCCAGGGCATTTTTCAGGGCAGGTGTCATTTAGAAACCTGCAGTCCATGTGACTATTAAGCAACCATTAGCACTGGGTTTAAAGCTGCTGTTGTGGGAAAGAGCCACAAGGCGGCAGCATTATTACGTTCTCATCTCTTGTTACTAGGGCAACAGAATCTTCCTGGAGGTAGTGTTCCGAGGTTGTAAATTAGAGTGGAATGTGCTGGGACAAGCCCCCAGAAGTTTATGTCTCCTTACTTAGGTTTGTTTTTTAAATTAAATTTCTATTTCTTATCGGAGTAAATTTGATTAGAGTGTTTTGATTGTCTGGCTGTACAGAAACTGCTCAATGATTCCTACATATGTCTGTTCATCTTCGGATTCTGTTACCATGTATGTGATTACAGAATGTATATTTTAAAGGTATTGGTGATTATATAATTCATACAGTTTATCTGTTATATGTTTTTATACACTTAACATACATTAGTATATGTATGTTAACCCCATAGTCCTAGTTTACCCATCCTCCCACCTTTCATTTTGTCTAACCATTAGTTTATTTCATAAGTCTGTGAGTGTCTTTTTCTGTGGAAATATGTTCATTGGTAGCTATCTTAGGATAACATGTATAAATGTTATCATAGGATATTTGTCGTACCCTTTTGGGTTACTTAACCTTATATGATTATTTCTAGGCTCAACTGTAGTCCTGAAAACGGCATTGTTCATTTTTCTCCCGAGGCTACTATTCTATTTGGTACGTATACCACTTCTTCTTTGTCCATTCATCTGTTTATGAACCTTTTTTCTGCTTCCATGTCTTGGCTATTTCAATATTGCTGCAGTGCTCATTTGCCTGCCTGTGTCTTTCCGATTCAGGTGGTCTTAGGTTATAGGCCCAAAAGGTGACCTGCCGCATCATATGGTAGCTCAATTTTTACCTTTTCAAGCAGCTCCATTCAGTTTGCGTTAGTGCTGTTACCACTTTACATCCCAGCAGCAGATAGAAGGTATACATTTCTCTAAAACCCCTTCAGCATTTATAGTTTGTAGACTTTTTGCTGATGGCCATTTGACTGGTGTGAGCTGAAACCTTTTTGGAGGTTGGATACACATGTGGCGAATAATTCCTTATACTGATCTTTAGGCATATCCTTTTTCTTCTTTTCCTTTTTTTGTTAAAGTGTGAGTACAACTTCCCTCTTCATATTCACTTTTTGAAAAATTTCTCATGTGTTGAATTTTCTTGCGTATTCCCTACCCCAGGGCATTTTTTGAGGGCAGGTGTCATTTAGACCCCTGCAGTCGTTTTGACTATTAAGCAACCCTTAGCACTGGGTTTAAATCTGCTGTTGTGGGAAACAGCCACAAGGCGGCAGCATTATTACGTTCTCAACTCTTGTTACTACGGCAACAGAGTCTTCCTGGAGGTAGTGTTCCGAGGTTGTAAATTAGAGTGGAATGTGCTGGGACAAGCCTCCAGAAGTTTATGTCTCCTTACTTATGTTTGTTTTTTAAATTTAATTTCTATTTCTTATCGGAGTAAATTTGATTTTAGTGTTTTGATTGCCTGGCTGTACAGATTCTGCTCAATGATTCATACATATGTCTGTTCATCCTCGGGTCCTGTTACCATGTATGTGATTACAAAATGTATATTTTAAAGGTATTGGTGATTATATAATTCATACAGTTTATCTGTTATATGTTTTTATACACTTAACATACATTAGTATATGTATGTTAACCCCATAGTCCTAGTTAACCCATCCTCCCACCTTTCATTTTGGCTAACCATTAGTTTATTTCATAAGTCTGTGAGTGTCTTTTTCTGTGGAAATATGTTCATTGGTAGCAATCTTAGGATAACATGTATAAATGTTATCATAGGATATTTGTCGTACCCTTTTGAGTTACGTAAGCTGATATGATTATTTCTAGGCTCAACTGTAGTCCTGAAAACGGCATTGTTCATTTTTTTCCCGAGGCTACTATTCTATTTGGTACGTATACCACTTCTTCTTTGTCCATTCATCTGTTTATGAACCTTTTTTCTGCTTCCATGTCTTGGCTATTTCAATATTGCTGCAGTGCTCATTTGCCTGCCTGTGTCTTTCCGATTCAGGTGGTCTTAGGTTATAGGCCCAAAAGGTGACCTGCCGCATCATATGGTAGCTCAATTTTTATCTTTTCAAGCAGCTCCATTCAGTTTGCGTTAGTGCTGTTACCACTTTACATCCCACCAGCAGCTAGAAGGTACACAGTTCTCTAAAACCCCTTCAGCATTTATAGTTTGTAGACATTTTGCTGATGGAAACGATTGGTGTGAGCTGAAACCTTTTTCCATTTGAATTTGCATGTGTCTAATAATTCATTCTACTGAGCTTTAGGCATGTCCTTTTTTTTCTTTTCCTTTTTTTTTAAAGAGTGAGTACAACTTCCCTCCTCTTATTGATTTCTTGAAAAATTTCTCATGTGTTGAATATTCTTGCCTATTCCTTACCCCAGGGCATTTTTCAGGGCAGGTGTCATTTAGAAACCTGCAGTCCAGGTGACTATTAAGCAACCATTAGCACTGGGTTTAAAGCTGCTGTTGTGGGAAAGAGCCACAAGGCGGCAGCATTATTACGTTCTCATCTCTTGTTACTAGGGCAACAGAATCTTCCTGGAGGTAGTGTTCCGAGGTTGTAAATTAGAGTGGAATGTGCAGGGACAAGCCCCCAGAAGTTTATGTCTCCTTACTTAGGTTTGTTTTTTAAATTTAATTTCTATTTCTTATCGGAGTAAATTTGATTAGAGTGTTTTGATTGTCTGGCTGTACAGAAACTGCTCAATGATTCCTACATATGTCTGTTCATCTTCGGATTCTGTTACCATGTATGTGATTACAGAATGTATATTTTAAAGGTATTGGTGATTATATAATTCATACAGTTTATCTGTTATATGTTTTTATACACTTAACATACATTAGTATATGTATGTTAACCCCATAGTCCTAATTTACCCGTCCTCCCACCTTTCATTTTGTCTAACCATTAGTTTATTTCATAAGTCTGTGAGTGTCTTTTTCTGTGGAAATATGTTCATTGGTAGCTATCTTAGGATAACATGTATAAATGTTATCATAGGATATTTGTCGTACCCTTTTGAGTTACTTAACCTTATATGATTATTTCTAGGCTCAACTGTAGTCCTGAAAACGGCATTGTTCATTTTTTTCCCGAGGCTACTATTCTATTTGGTACGTATACCACTTCTTCTTTGTCCATTCATCTGTTTATGAACCTTTTTTCTGCTTCCATGTCTTGGCTATTTCAATATTGCTGCAGTGCTCATTTGCCTGCCTGTGTCTTTCCGATTCAGGTGGTCTTAGGTTATAGGCCCAAAAGGTGACCTGCCGCATCATATGGTAGCTCAATTTTTACCTTTTCAAGCAGCTCCATTCAGTTTGCGTTAGTGCTGTTACCACTTTACATCCCAGCAGCAGATAGAAGGTATACATTTCTCTAAAACCCCTTCAGCATTTATAGTTTGTAGACTTTTTGCTGATGGCCATTTGACTGGTGTGAGCTGAAACCTTTTTGGAGGTTGGATACACATGTGGCGAATAATTCCTTATACTGATCTTTAGGCATATCCTTTTTCTTCTTTTCCTTTTTTTGTTAAAGTGTGAGTACAACTTCCCTCTTCATATTCACTTTTTGAAAAATTTCTCATGTGTTGAATTTTCTTGCGTATTCCCTACCCCAGGGCATTTTTTGAGGGCAGGTGTCATTTAGACCCCTGCAGTCGTTTTGACTATTAAGCAACCCTTAGCACTGGGTTTAAAGCTGCTGTTGTGGGAAACAGCCACAAGGCGGCAGCATTATTACGTTCTCAACTCTTGTTACTACGGCAACAGAGTCTTCCTGGAGGTAGTGTTCCGAGGTTGTAAATTAGAGTGGAATGTGCTGGGACAAGCCTCCAGAAGTTTATGTCTCCTTACTTATGTTTGTTTTTTAAATTTAATTTCTATTTCTTATCGGAGTAAATTTGATTTTAGTGTTTTGATTGCCTGGCTGTACAGATTCTGCTCAATGATTCATACATATGTCTGTTCATCCTCGGGTCCTGTTACCATGTATGTGATTACAAAATGTATATTTTAAAGGTATTGGTGATTATATAATTCATACAGTTTATCTGTTATATGTTTTTATACACTTAACATACATTAGTATATGTATGTTAACCCCATAGTCCTAGTTAACCCATCCTCCCACCTTTCATTTTGGCTAACCATTAGTTTATTTCATAAGTCTGTGAGTGTCTTTTTCTGTGGAAATATGTTCATTGGTAGCAATCTTAGGATAACATGTATAAATGTTATCATAGGATATTTGTCGTACCCTTTTGAGTTACGTAAGCTGATATGATTATTTCTAGGCTCAACTGTAGTCCTGAAAACGGCATTGTTCATTTTTTTCCCGAGGCTACTATTCTATTTGGTACGTATACCACTTCTTCTTTGTCCATTCATCTGTTTATGAACCTTTTTTCTGCTTCCATGTCTTGGCTATTTCAATATTGCTGCAGTGCTCATTTGCCTGCCTGTGTCTTTCCGATTCAGGTGGTCTTAGGTTATAGGCCCAAAAGGTGACCTGCCGCATCATATGGTAGCTCAATTTTTATCTTTTCAAGCAGCTCCATTCAGTTTGCGTTAGTGCTGTTACCACTTTACATCCCACCAGCAGCTAGAAGGTACACAGTTCTCTAAAACCCCTTCAGCATTTATAGTTTGTAGACATTTTGCTGATGGAAACGATTGGTGTGAGCTGAAACCTTTTTCCATTTGAATTTGCATGTGTCTAATAATTCATTCTACTGAGCTTTAGGCATGTCCTTTTTTTTCTTTTCCTTTTTTTTTAAAGAGTGAGTACAACTTCCCTCCTCTTATTGACTTCTTGAAAAATTTCTCATGTGTTGAATATTCTTGCCTATTCCTTACCCCAGGGCATTTTTCAGGGCAGGTGTCATTTAGAAACCTGCAGTCCAGGTGACTATTAAGCAACCATTAGCACTGGGTTTAAAGCTGCTGTTGTGGGAAAGAGCCACAAGGCGGCAGCATTATTACGTTCTCATCTCTTGTTACTAGGGCAACAGAATCTTCCTGGAGGTAGTGTTCCGAGGTTGTAAATTAGAGTGGAATGTGCTGGGACAAGCCCCCAGAAGTTTATGTCTCCTTACTTAGGTTTGTTTTTTAAATTTAATTTCTATTTCTTATCGGAGTAAATTTGATTAGAGTGTTTTGATTGTCTGGCTGTACAGAAACTGCTCAATGATTCCTACATATGTCTGTTCATCTTCGGATTCTGTTACCATGTATGTGATTACAGAATGTATATTTTAAAGGTATTGGTGATTATATAATTCATACAGTTTATCTGTTATATGTTTTTATACACTTAACATACATTAGTATATGTATGTTAACCCCATAGTCCTAATTTACCCGTCCTCCCACCTTTCATTTTGTCTAACCATTAGTTTATTTCATAAGTCTGTGAGTGTCTTTTTCTGTGGAAATATGTTCATTGGTAGCTATCTTAGGATAACATGTATAAATGTTATCATAGGATATTTGTCGTACCCTTTTGAGTTACTTAACCTTATATGATTATTTCTAGGCTCAACTGTAGTCCTGAAAACGGCATTGTTCATTTTTTTCCCGAGGCTACTATTCTATTTGGTACGTATACCACTTCTTCTTTGTCCATTCATCTGTTTATGAACCTTTTTTCTGCTTCCATGTCTTGGCTATTTCAATATTGCTGCAGTGCTCATTTGCCTGCCTGTGTCTTTCCGATTCAGGTGGTCTTAGGTTATAGGCCCAAAAGGTGACCTGCCGCATCATATGGTAGCTCAATTTTTACCTTTTCAAGCAGCTCCATTCAGTTTGCGTTAGTGCTGTTACCACTTTACATCCCAGCAGCAGATAGAAGGTATACATTTCTCTAAAACCCCTTCAGCATTTATAGTTTGTAGACTTTTTGCTGATGGCCATTTGACTGGTGTGAGCTGAAACCTTTTTGGAGGTTGGATACACATGTGGCGAATAATTCCTTATACTGATCTTTAGGCATATCCTTTTTCTTCTTTTCCTTTTTTTGTTAAAGTGTGAGTACAACTTCCCTCTTCATATTCAGTTTTTGAAAAATTTCTCATGTGTTGAATTTTCTTGCGTATTCCCTACCCCAGGGCATTTTTTGAGGGCAGGTGTCATTTAGACCCCTGCAGTCGTTTTGACTATTAAGCAACCCTTAGCACTGGGTTTAAAGCTGCTGTTGTGGGAAACAGCCACAAGGCGGCAGCATTATTACGTTCTCAACTCTTGTTACTACGGCAACAGAGTCTTCCTGGAGGTAGTGTTCCGAGGTTGTAAATTAGAGTGGAATGTGCTGGGACAAGCCTCCAGAAGTTTATGTCTCCTTACTTATGTTTGTTTTTTAAATTTAATTTCTATTTCTTATCGGAGTAAATTTGATTTTAGTGTTTTGATTGCCTGGCTGTACAGATTCTGCTCAATGATTCATACATATGTCTGTTCATCCTCGGGTCCTGTTACCATGTATGTGATTACAAAATGTATATTTTAAAGGTATTGGTGATTATATAATTCATACAGTTTATCTGTTATATGTTTTTATACACTTAACATACATTAGTATATGTATGTTAACCCCATAGTCCTAGTTAACCCATCCTCCCACCTTTCATTTTGGCTAACCATTAGTTTATTTCATAAGTCTGTGAGTGTCTTTTTCTGTGGAAATATGTTCATTGGTAGCAATCTTAGGATAACATGTATAAATGTTATCATAGGATATTTGTCGTACCCTTTTGAGTTACTTAAGCTTATATGATTATTTCTAGGCTCAACTGTAGTCCTGAAAACGGCATTGTTCATTTTTTTCCCGAGGCTACTATTCTATTTGGTACGTATACCACTTCTTCTTTGTCCATTCATCTGTTTATGAACCTTTTTTCTGCTTCCATGTCTTGGCTATTTCAATATTGCTGCAGTGCTCATTTGCCTGCCTGTGTCTTTCCGATTCAGGTGGTCTTAGGTTATAGGCCCAAAAGGTGACCTGCCGCATCATATGGTAGCTCAATTTTTATCTTTTCAAGCAGCTCCATTCAGTTTGCGTTAGTGCTGTTACCACTTTACATCCCACCAGCAGCTAGAAGGTACACAGTTCTCTAAAACCCCTTCAGCATTTATAGTTTATAGACATTTTGCTGATGGAAATGACTGGTGTGAGCTGAAACCTTTTTGAATTTGAATTTGCATGTGTCTAATAATTCCTTATACTGAGCTTTAGGCATGTCCTTTTTTTTCTTTTCCTTTTTTTTTAAAGAGTGAGTACAACTTCCCTCCTCTTATTGACTTCTTGAAAAATTTCTCATGTGTTGAATTTTCTTGCCTATTCCCTACCCCAGGGCATTTTTCAGGGCAGGTGTCATTTAGAGCCCTGCAGTCCTTGTGACTATTAAGCAACCATTAGCACTGGGTTTAATGCTGCTGTTGTGGGAAACAGCCACAAGGCGGCAGCATTATTACGTTCTCATCTCTTGTTACTAGGGCAACAGAATCTTCCTGGAGGTAGTGTTCCGTGGTTGTAAATTAGAGTGGAATGTGCTGGGACGAGCCACCAGAAGTTTATGTCTCCTTACTTATGTTTGTTTTTTAAATTTAATTCTATTTCTTTTTGGAGTAAATTTGATTAGAGTTTTTTGATTGTCTGGCTGTACAGAATCTGCTCAATGATTCCTACATATGTCTGTTCATCTTCGGATTCTGTTACCATGTATGTGAATACAGAATGTATATTTTAAAGGTATTGGTGATTATATAATTCATACAGTTTATCTGTTATATGTTTTTATACACTTAACATACATTAGTATATGTATGTTAACCCCATAGTCCTAGTTTACCCATCCTCCCACCTTTCATTTTGTCTAACCATTAGTTTATTTCATAAGTCTGTGAGTGTCTTTTTCTGTGGAAATATGTTCATTGGTAGCTATCTTAGGATAACATGTATAAATGTTATCATAGGATATTTGTCGTACCCTTTTGAGTTACTTATCCTTATATGATTATTTCTAGGCTCAACTGTAGTCCTGAAAACGGCATTGTTCATTTTTTTCCCGAGGCTACTATTCTATTTGGTACGTATACCACTTCTTCTTTGTCCATTCATCTGTTTATGAACCTTTTTTCTGCTTCCATGTCTTGGCTATTTCAATATTGCTGCAGTGCTCATTTGCCTGCCTGTGTCTTTCCGATTCAGGTGGTCTTAGGTTATAGGCCCAAAAGGTGACCTGCCGCATCATATGGTAGCTCAATTTTTACCTTTTCAAGCAGCTCCATTCAGTTTGCGTTAGTGCTGTTACCACTTTACATCCCAGCAGCAGATAGAAGGTATACATTTCTCTAAAACCCCTTCAGCATTTATAGTTTGTAGACTTTTTGCTGATGGCCATTTGACTGGTGTGAGCTGAAGCCTTTTTGGAGGTTGGATACACATGTGGCGAATAATTCCTTATACTGATCTTTAGGCATATCCTTTTTCTTCTTTTCCTTTTTTTGTTAAAGTGTGAGTACAACTTCCCTCTTCATATTCACTTTTTGAAAAATTTCTCATGTGTTGAATTTTATTGCCTATTCCCTACCCCAGGGCATTTTTTGAGGGCAGGTGTCATTTAGACCCCTGCAGTCGTTTTGACTATTAAGCAACCCTTAGCACTGGGTTTAAAGCTGCTGTTGTGGGAAACAGCCACAAGGCGGCAGCATTATTACGTTCTCAACTCTTGTTACTATGGCAACAGAGTCTTCCTGGAGGTAGTGTTCCGAGGTTGTAAATTAGAGTGGAATGTGCTGGGACAAGCCTCCAGAAGTTTATGTCTCCTTACTTATGTTTGTTTTTTAAATTTAATTTCTATTTCTTATCGGAGTAAATTTGATTTTAGTGTTTTGATTGCCTGGCTGTACAGATTCTGCTCAATGATTCATACATATGTCTGTTCATCCTCGGGTCCTGTTACCATGTATGTGATTACAAAATGTATATTTTAAAGGTATTGGTGATTATATAATTCATACAGTTTATCTGTTATATGTTTTTATACACTTAACATACATTAGTATATGTATGTTAACCCCATAGTCCTAGTTAACCCATCCTCCCACCTTTCATTTTGGCTAACCATTAGTTTATTTCATAAGTCTGTGAGTGTCTTTTTCTGTGGAAATATGTTCATTGGTAGCAATCTTAGGATAACATGTATAAATGTTATCATAGGATATTTGTCGTACCCTTTTGAGTTACTTAAGCTTATATGATTATTTCTAGGCTCAACTGTAGTCCTGAAAACGGCATTGTTCATTTTTTTCCCGAGGCTACTATTCTATTTGGTACGTATACCACTTCTTCTTTGTCCATTCATCTGTTTATGAACCTTTTTTCTGCTTCCATGTCTTGGCTATTTCAATATTGCTGCAGTGCTCATTTGCCTGCCTGTGTGTTTCCGATTCAGGTGGTCTTAGGTTATAGGCCCAAAAGGTGACCTGCCGCATCATATGGTAGCTCAATTTTTATCTTTTCAAGCAGCTCCATTCAGTTTGTGTTAGTGCTGTTACCACTTTACATCCCACCAGCAGCTAGAAGGTATACAGTTCTCTAAAACCCCTTCAGCATTTATAGTTTGTAGACATTTTGCTGATGGAAACGATTGGTGTGAGCTGAAACCTTTTTCCATTTGAATTTGCATGTGTCTAATAATTCATTCTACTGAGCTTTAGGCATGTCCTTTTTTTTCTTTTCCTTTTTTTTTAAAGAGTGAGTACAACTTCCCTCCTCTTATTGATTTCTTGAAAAATTTCTCATGTGTTGAATATTCTTGCCTATTCCTTACCCCAGGGCATTTTTCAGGGCAGGTGTCATTTAGAAACCTGCAGTCCAGGTGACTATTAAGCAACCATTAGCACTGGGTTTAAAGCTGCTGTTGTGGGAAAGAGCCACAAGGCGGCAGCATTATTACGTTCTCATCTCTTGTTACTAGGGCAACAGAATCTTCCTGGAGGTAGTGTTCCGAGGTTGTAAATTAGAGTGGAATGTGCTGGGACAAGCCCCCAGAAGTTTATGTCTCCTTACTTAGGTTTGTTTTTTAAATTTAATTTCTATTTCTTATCGGAGTAAATTTGATTAGAGTGTTTTGATTGTCTGGCTGTACAGAAACTGCTCAATGATTCCTACATATGTCTGTTCATCTTCGGATTCTGTTACCATGTATGTGATTACAGAATGTATATTTTAAAGGTATTGGTGATTATATAATTCATACAGTTTATCTGTTATATGTTTTTATACACTTAACATACATTAGTATATGTATGTTAACCCCATAGTCCTAGTTTACCCATCCTCCCACCTTTCATTTTGTCTAACCATTAGTTTATTTCATAAGTCTGTGAGTGTCTTTTTCTGTGGAAATATGTTCATTGGTAGCTATCTTAGGATAACATGTATAAATGTTATCATAGGATATTTGTCGTACCCTTTTGAGTTACTTAACCTTATATGATTATTTCTAGGCTCAACTGTAGTCCTGAAAACGGCATTGTTCATTTTTTTCCCGAGGCTACTATTCTATTTGGTACGTATACCACTTCTTCTTTGTCCATTCATCTGTTTATGAACCTTTTTTCTGCTTCAATGTCTTGGCTATTTCAATATTGCTGCAGTGCTCATTTGCCTGCCTGTGTCTTTCCGATTCAGGTGGTCTTAGGTTATAGGCCCAAAAGGTGACCTGCCGCATCATATGGTAGCTCAATTTTTACCTTTTCAAGCAGCTCCATTCAGTTTGCGTTAGTGCTGTTACCACTTTACATCCCAGCAGCAGATAGAAGGTATACATTTCTCTAAAACCCCTTCAGCATTTATAGTTTGTAGACTTTTTGCTGATGGCCATTTGACTGGTGTGAGCTGAAACCTTTTTGGAGGTTGGATACACATGTGGCGAATAATTCCTTATACTGATCTTTAGGCATATCCTTTTTCTTCTTTTCCTTTTTTTGTTAAAGTGTGAGTACAACTTCCCTCTTCATATTCACTTTTTGAAAAATTTCTCATGTGTTGAATTTTCTTGCGTATTCCCTACCCCAGGGCATTTTTTGAGGGCAGGTGTCATTTAGACCCCTGCAGTCGTTTTGACTATTAAGCAACCCTTAGCACTGGGTTTAAAGCTGCTGTTGTGGGAAACAGCCACAAGGCGGCAGCATTATTACGTTCTCAACTCTTGTTACTACGGCAACAGAGTCTTCCTGGAGGTAGTGTTCCGAGGTTGTAAATTAGAGTGGAATGTGCTGGGACAAGCCTCCAGAAGTTTATGTCTCCTTACTTATGTTTGTTTTTTAAATTTAATTTCTATTTCTTATCGGAGTAAATTTGATTTTAGTGTTTTGATTGCCTGGCTGTACAGATTCTGCTCAATGATTCATACATATGTCTGTTCATCCTCGGGTCCTGTTACCATGTATGTGATTACAAAATGTATATTTTAAAGGTATTGGTGATTATATAATTCATACAGTTTATCTGTTATATGTTTTTATACACTTAACATACATTAGTATATGTATGTTAACCCCATAGTCCTAGTTAACCCATCCTCCCACCTTTCATTTTGGCTAACCATTAGTTTATTTCATAAGTCTGTGAGTGTCTTTTTCTGTGGAAATATGTTCATTGGTAGCAATCTTAGGATAACATGTATAAATGTTATCATAGGATATTTGTCGTACCCTTTTGAGTTACTTAAGCTTATATGATTATTTCTAGGCTCAACTGTAGTCCTGAAAACGGCATTGTTCATTTTTTTCCCGAGGCTACTATTCTATTTGGTACGTATACCACTTCTTCTTTGTCCATTCATCTGTTTATGAACCTTTTTTCTGCTTCCATGTCTTGGCTATTTCAATATTGCTGCAGTGCTCATTTGCCTGCCTGTGTCTTTCCGATTCAGGTGGTCTTAGGTTATAGGCCCAAAAGGTGACCTGCCGCATCATATGGTAGCTCAATTTTTATCTTTTCAAGCAGCTCCATTCAGTTTGCGTTAGTGCTGTTACCACTTTACATCCCACCAGCAGCTAGAAGGTACACAGTTCTCTAAAACCCCTTCAGCATTTATAGTTTATAGACATTTTGCTGATGGAAATGACTGGTGTGAGCTGAAACCTTTTTGAATTTGAATTTGCATGTGTCTAATAATTCCTTATACTGAGCTTTAGGCATGTCCTTTTTTTTCTTTTCCTTTTTTTTTAAAGAGTGAGTACAACTTCCCTCCTCTTATTGACTTCTTGAAAAATTTCTCATGTGTTGAATTTTCTTGCCTATTCCCTACCCCAGGGCATTTTTCAGGGCAGGTGTCATTTAGAGCCCTGCAGTCCTTGTGACTATTAAGCAACCATTAGCACTGGGTTTAATGCTGCTGTTGTGGGAAACAGCCACAAGGCGGCAGCATTATTACGTTCTCATCTCTTGTTACTAGGGCAACAGAATCTTCCTGGAGGTAGTGTTCCGTGGTTGTAAATTAGAGTGGAATGTGCTGGGACGAGCCACCAGAAGTTTATGTCTCCTTACTTATGTTTGTTTTTTAAATTTAATTCTATTTCTTTTTGGAGTAAATTTGATTAGAGTTTTTTGATTGTCTGGCTGTACAGAATCTGCTCAATGATTCCTACATATGTCTGTTCATCTTCGGATTCTGTTACCATGTATGTGAATACAGAATGTATATTTTAAAGGTATTGGTGATTATATAATTCATATAGTTTATCTGTTATATGTTTATATGCATGTAACATACATTAGTATATTTATGTTAATCCCATAGTCCTAATTTACCCATCCTCCCCCCTTTCATTTTGGCTAAGCATTAGTTTATTTCATAAGTCTGTGAGTGTCTTTTTCTGTGGAAATATGTTCATTGGTAGCAATCTTAGGATAACATGTATAAATGATATCATAGGATATTTGTCATACCCTTTTGACTTACTTAACCTTATATTATTATTTCTAGGCTCTACTGTAGTCCTGAAAACGGCATTGTTCATTTTTTTCCCGAGGCTACTATTCCATTCTGTCCATATACCACTTCTTCTCTGTCCATTCATCTGTTTATGGACCTTTTTTTGCTTCCATGTCTTGGCTATTTCAGTATTGCTGCAGTGCACATTTGACTGCCTGTGTCTTTCCGATTCTGGTGGTCTTAGGTTATAAGCCCGACAGGTGCCCTGCCGCATCATATGGTAGCTCAATTTCTACCTTTTCAAGCGGCTCCATTCAGTTTGCGTTAGTGCTGTTACCACTTTACATCCCAGCGGCAGATAGAAGGTACACATTTCTCTAAAACACCTTCAGCATTTATAGTTTGTAGACTTTTGCTGATGGCCATTTGTCTGTTGTGAGCTGAAACCTTTATGGAGGTTGGATACGCATGTGGCGAATAATTCCTTATACTGATCTTTAGGCATATCCTTTTTCTTCTTTTCCTTTTTTTGTTAAAGTGTGAGTACAACTTCCCTCTTCATATTCACTTTTTGAAAAATTTCTCATGTGTTGAATTTTCTTGCCTATTCCCTACCCAAGGGCACTTTTTGAGGGCAGGTGTCATTTAGACCCCTGCAGTCGTTGTGACTATTAAGCAACCATTAGCACTGGGTTTAAAGCTGCTGTTGTGGGAAACAGCCACAAGGCGGCAGCATTATTACGTTCTCAACTCTTGTTACTAGGGCAACAGAATCTTCCTGGAGGTAGTGTTCTGAGGTTGTAAATTAGAGTGGAATGTGCTGGGACAAGCCCCCAGAAGTTTATGTCTCCTTACTTATGTTTGTTTTTTAAATTTCATTTCTATTTCTTATCAGCGTAAATTTGATTAGAGTGTTTTGATTGCCTGGCTGTACAGGATCTGCTCAATGATTCATACATATGTCTGTTCATCTTCGGGTCCTGTTACCATGTATGTGATTACAAAATGTATATTTTAAAGGTATTGGTGATTATATAATTCATACAGTTTATCTGTTATATGCTTTTATACACTTAACATACATTAGTATATGTATGTTAACCCCATAGTCCTAATTTACCCATCCTCCCACCTTTCATTTTGGCTAACCATTAGTTTATTTGATAAGTCTGTGAGTGTCTTTTTCTGTGGAAATATGTTCATTGGTAGCAATCTTAGGATAACATGTATAAATGTTTTCATAGGATATTTGTCGTACCCTTTTGAGTTACTTAACGTTATATGATTATTTCTAGGCTCAACTGTAGTCCTGAAAACGGCATTGTTCATTTTTTTCCCGAGGCTACTATTCTATTTGGTACGTATACCACTTCTTCTTTGTCCATTCATCTGTTTATGAACCTTTTTTCTGCTTCCATGTCTTGGCTATTTCAATATTGCTTCAGTGCTCATTTGCCTGCCTGTGTCTTTCCGATTCTGGTGGTCTTAGGTTATAAGCCCGAGAGGTGCCCTGCCGCATCATATGGTAGCTAAATTTCTACCTTTTCAAGCGGCTCCATTCAGTTTGCGTTAGTGCTGTTACCACTTTACATCCCAGCAGCAGATAGAAGGTACACATTTCTCTAAACCCCTTCAGCATTTATAGGTTGTAGACATTTTGCTGATGGAAACGACTGGTGTGAGCTGAAACCTTTTTGAATTTGAATTTGCATGTGTCTAATAATTCATTCTACTGAGCTTTAGGCATGTCCTTTTTTTTCTTTCCTTTTTTTTTAAAGAGTGAGTACAACTTCCCTCCTCTTATTGACTTCTTGAAAAATTTCTCATGTGTTGAATATTCTTGCCTATTCCCTACCCCAGGGCATTTTTCAGGGCAGGTGTCATTTAGAGCCCTGCAGTCCATGTGACTATTAAGCAACCATTAGCACTGGGTTTAAAGCTGCTGTTGTGGGAAAGAGCCACAAGGCGGCAGCATTATTACGTTCTCATCTCTTGTTACTAGGGCAACAGAATCTTCCTGGAGGTAGTGTTCCGAGGTTGTAAATTAGAGTGGAATGTGCTGGGACAAGCCCCCAGAAGTTTATGTCTCCTTACTTAGGTTTGTTTTTTAAATTTAATTTCTATTTCTTATCGGAGTAAATTTGATTAGAGTGTTTTGATTGTCTGGCTGTACAGAAACTGCTCAATGATTCCTACATATGTCTGTTCATCTTCGGATTCTGTTACCATGTATGTGATTACAGAATGTATATTTTAAAGGTATTGGTGATTATATAATTCATACAGTTTATCTGTTATATGTTTTTATACACTTAACATACATTAGTATATGTATGTTAACCCCATAGTCCTAGTTTACCCATCCTCCCACCTTTCATTTTGTCTAACCATTAGTTTATTTCATAAGTCTGTGAGTGTCTTTTTCTGTGGAAATATGTTCATTGGTAGCTATCTTAGGATAACATGTATAAATGTTATCATAGGATATTTGTCGTACCCTTTTGAGTTACTTAACCTTATATGATTATTTCTAGGCTCAACTGTAGTCCTGAAAACGGCATTGTTCATTTTTTTCCCGAGGCTACTATTCTATTTGGTACGTATACCACTTCTTCTTTGTCCATTCATCTGTTTATGGACATTTTTTTTGCTTCCATGTCTTTGCTATTTCCATATTGCTGCAGTGCACATTTCACTGCCTGTGTCTTTCCGATTCTGGTAGTCTTAGGTTATAAGCCGAAGAGGTGCCCTGCCGCATCATATGGTAGCTCAATTTTTACCTTTTCAAGCAGCTCCATTCAGTTTGCATTAGTGCTGTTATCACTTTTCATCCCAGCAGCAGATAGAAGGTATACATTTCTCTAAAACCCCTTCAGCATTTATAGTTTGTAGACTTTTTGCTGATGGCCATTTGACTGGTGTGAGCTGAAACCTTTTTGAGGTTGGATACGCATGTGGCGAATAATTCCTTATACTGATCTTTAGGCATATCCTTTTTCTTCTTTTCCTTTTTTTGTTAAAGTGTGAGTACAACTTCCCTCTTCATATTCACTTTTTGAAAAATTTCTCATGTGTTGAATTTTCTTGCGTATTCCCTACCCCAGGGCATTTTTTGAGGGCAGGTGTCATTTAGACCCCTGCAGTCGTTTTGACTATTAAGCAACCATTAGCACTGGGTTTAAAGCTGCTGTTGTGGGAAACAGCCACAAGGCGGCAGCATTATTACGTTCTCAACTCTTGTTACTATGGCAACAGAGTCTTCCTGGAGGTAGTGTTCCGAGGTTGTAAATTAGAGTGGAATGTGCTGGGACAAGCCTCCAGAAGTTTATGTCTCCTTACTTATGTTTGTTTTTTAAATTTAATTTCTATTTCTTATCGGAGTAAATTTGATTTTAGTGTTTTGATTGCCTGGCTGTACAGAATCTGCTCAATGATTCATACATATGTCTGTTCATCCTCGGGTCCTGTTACCATGTATGTGATTACAAAATGTATATTTTAAAGGTATTGGTGATTATATAATTCATACAGTTTATCTGTTATATGTTTTTATACACTTAACATACATTAGTATATGTATGTTAACCCCATAGTCCTAGTTAACCCATCCTCCCACCTTTCATTTTGGCTAACCATTAGTTTATTTGATAAGTCTGTGAGTGTCTTTTTCTGTGGAAATATGTTCATTGGTAGCAATCTTAGGATAACATGTATAAATGTTATCATAGGATATTTGTCGTACCCTTTTGAGTTACTTAACGTTATATGATTATTTCTAGGCTCAACTGTAGTCCTGAAAACGGCATTGTTCATTTTTTTCCCGAGGCTACTATTCTATTTGGTACGTATACCACTTCTTCTTTGTCCATTCATCTGTTTATGAACCTTTTTTCTGCTTCCATGTCTTGGCTATTTCAATATTGCTGCAGTGCTCATTTGCCTGCCTGTGTCTTTCCGATTCAGGTGGTCTTAGGTTATAGGCCCAAAAGGTGACCTGCCGCATCATATGGTACCTCAATTTTTATCTTTTAAAGCAGCTCCATTCAGTTTGTGTTAGTGCTGTTACCACTTTACATCCCACCAGCAGCTAGAAGGTACACAGTTCTCTAAAACCCCTTCAGCATTTATAGTTTGTAGACATTTTGCTGATGGAAACGATTCGTGTGAGCTGAAACCTTTTTCCATTTGAATTTGCATGTGTCTAATAATTCATTCTACTGAGCTTTAGGCATGTCCTTTTTTTTCTTTTCCTTTTTTTTTAAAGAGTGAGTACAACTTCCCTCCTCTTATTGATTTCTTGAAAAATTTCTCATGTGTTGAATATTCTTGCCTATTCCTTACCCCAGGGCATTTTTCAGGGCAGGTGTCATTTAGAGCCCTGCAGTCCATGTGACTATTAAGCAACCATTAGCACTGGGTTTAAAGCTGCTGTTGTGAGAAAGAGCCACAAGGCGGCAGCATTATTACGTTCTCATCTCTTGTTACTAGGGCAACAGAATCTTCCTGGAGGTAGTGTTCCGAGGTTGTAAATTAGAGTGGAATGTGCTGGGACAAGCCCCCAGAAGTTTATGTCTCCTTACTTAGGTTTGTTTTTTAAATTTAATTTCTATTTCTTATCGGAGTAAATTTGATTAGAGTGTTTTGATTGTCTGGCTGTACAGAAACTGCTCAATGATTCCTACATATGTGTGTTCATCTTCGGAATCTGTTACCATGTATGTGATTACAGAATGTATATTTTAAAGGTATTGGTGATTATATAATTCATACAGTTTATCTGTTATATGTTTTTATACACTTAACCTACATTAGTATATGTATGTTAACCCCATAGTCCTAATTTACCCATCCTCCCACCTTTCATTTTGGCTAACAATTAGTTTATTTCATAAGTCTGTGAGTGTCTTTTTCTGTGGAAATATGTTCATTGGTAGCAAGCTTAGGATAACATGTATAAATGATATCATAGGATAATTGTCATACCCTTTTGAGTTACTTAACCTTATATGATTATTTCTAGGCTCTACTGTAGTCCTGAAAACGGCATTGTTCATTTTTTCCCTGAGGCTACTATTCCATTCTGTCCATATACCACTTCTTCTCTGTCCATTCATCTGTTTATGGACATTTTTTTTGCTTCCATGTCTTTGCTATTTCAGTATTGCTGCAGTGCACATTTGACTGCCTGTGTCTTTCCGATTCTGGTTGTCTTAGGTCATAAGCCCATGAGGTGCCCTGCTGCATCATATGGTAGCTCAATTTTTACCTTTTCAAGCAGCTCCATTCAGTTTGCGTTAGTGCTGTTACCACTTTACATCCCACCAGCAGCTAGAAGGTACACAGTTCTCTAAAACCCCTTCAGCATTTATAGTTTATAGACATTTTGCTGATGGAAATGACTGGTGTGAGCTGAAACCTTGTTGAATTTGCATTTGCATGTGTCTAATAATTCCTTATACTGAGCTTTAGGCATGTCCTTTTTTTTCTTTTCCTTTTTTTTTAAAGAGTGAGTACAACTTCCCTCCTCTTATTGACTTCTTGAAAAATTTCTCATGTGTTGAATTTTCTTGCCTATTCCCTACCCCAGGGCATTTTTCAGGGCAGGTGTCATTTAGAGCCCTGCAGTCCTTGTGACTATTAAGCAACCATTAGCACTGGGTTTAATGCTGCTGTTGTGGGAAACAGCCACAAGGCGGCAGCATTATTACGTTCTCATCTCTTGTTACTAGGGCAACAGAATCTTCCTGGAGGTAGTGTTCCGTGGTTGTAAATTAGAGTGGAATGTGCTGGGACGAGCCCCCAGAAGTTTATGTCTCCTTACTTATGTTTGTTTTTTAAATTTAATTCTATTTCTTTTTGGAGTAAATTTGATTAGAGTTTTTTGATTGTCTGGCTGTACAGAATCTGCTCAATGATTCCTACATATGTCTGTTCATCTTCGGATTCTGTTACCATGTATGTGAATACAGAATGTATATTTTAAAGGTATTGGTGATTATATAATTCATATAGTTTATCTGTTATATGTTTATATGCATGTAACATACATTAGTATATTTATGTTAATCCCATAGTCCTAATTTACCCATCCTCCCCCCTTTCATTTTGGCTAAGCATTAGTTTATTTCATAAGTCTGTGAGTGTCTTTTTCTGTGGAAATATGTTCATTGGTAGCAATCTTAGGATAACATGTATAAATGATATCATAGGATATTTGTCATACCCTTTTGACTTACTTAACCTTATATTATTATTTCTAGGCTCTACTGTAGTCCTGAAAACGGCATTGTTCATTTTTTTCCCGAGGCTACTATTCCATTCTGTCCATATACCACTTCTTCTCTGTCCATTCATCTGTTTATGGACCTTTTTTTGCTTCCATGTCTTGGCTATTTCAGTATTGCTGCAGTGCACATTTGACTGCCTGTGTCTTTCCGATTCTGGTGGTCTTAGGTTATAAGCCCGACAGGTGCCCTGCCGCATCATATGGTAGCTCAATTTCTACCTTTTCAAGCGGCTCCATTCAGTTTGCGTTAGTGCTGTTACCACTTTACATCCCAGCGGCAGATAGAAGGTACACATTTCTCTAAAACACCTTCAGCATTTATAGTTTGTAGACTTTTGCTGATGGCCATTTGTCTGTTGTGAGCTGAAACCTTTATGGAGGTTGGATACGCATGTGGCGAATAATTCCTTATACTGATCTTTAGGCATATCCTTTTTCTTCTTTTCCTTTTTTTGTTAAAGTGTGAGTACAACTTCCCTCTTCATATTCACTTTTTGAAAAATTTCTCATGTGTCGAATTTTCTTGCCTATTCCCTACCCAAGGGCACTTTTTGAGGGCAGGTGTCATTTAGACCCCTGCAGTCGTTGTGACTATTAAGCAACCATTAGCACTGGGTTTAAAGCTGCTGTTGTGGGAAACAGCCACAAGGCGGCAGCATTATTACGTTCTCAACTCTTGTTACTAGGGCAACAGAATCTTCCTGGAGGTAGTGTTCTGAGGTTGTAAATTAGAGTGGAATGTGCTGGGACAAGCCCCCAGAAGTTTATGTCTCCTTACTTATGTTTGTTTTTTAAATTTCATTTCTATTTCTTATCAGCGTAAATTTGATTAGAGTGTTTTGATTGCCTGGCTGTACAGGATCTGCTCAATGATTCATACATATGTCTGTTCATCTTCGGGTCCTGTTACCATGTATGTGATTACAAAATGTATATTTTAAAGGTATTGGTGATTATATAATTCATACAGTTTATCTGTTATATGCTTTTATACACTTAACATACATTAGTATATGTATGTTAACCCCATAGTCCTAATTTACACATCCTCCCACCTTTCATTTTGCTAACCATTAGTTTATTTCATAAGTCTGTGAGTGTCTTTTTCTGTGGAAATATGTTCATTGGTAGCAATCTTAGGATAACATGTATAAATGATATCATAGGATAATTGTCATACCCTTTTGACTTACTTAACCTTATATGATTATTTCTAGGCTCTACTGTAGTCCTGAAAACGGCATTGTTCATTTTTTCCACGAGGCTACTATTCCATTCTGTCCATATACCACTTCTTCTCTGTCCATTCATCTGTTTATGGACATTTTTTTTGCTTCCATGTCTTTGCTATTTCAATATTGCTGCAGTGCACATTTGACTGCCTGTGTCTTTCCGATTCTGGTAGTCTTAGGTTATAAGCCCAAGAGGTGCCCTGCCGCATCATATGGTAGCTCAATTTTTACCTTTTCAAGCAGCTCCATTCAGTTTGCGTTAGTGCTGTTACCACTTTACATCCCACCAGCAGCTAGAAGGTACACAGTTCTCTAAAACCCCTTCAGCATTTATAGTTTATAGAGATTTTGCTGATGGAAATGACTGGTGTGAGCTGAAACCTTGTTGAATTTGAATTTGCATGTGTCTAATAATTCCTTATACTGAGCTTTAGGCATGTCCTTTTTTTTCTTTTCCTTTTTTTTTAAAGAGTGAGTACAACTTCCCTCCTCTTATTGACTTCTTGAAAAATTTCTCATGTGTTGAATTTTCTTGCCTATTCCCTACCCCAGGGCATTTTTCAGGGCACGTGTCATTTAGAGCCCTGCAGTCCTTGTGACTATTAAGCAACCATTAGCACTGGGTTTAAAGCTGCTGTTGTGGGAAAGAGCCACAAGGCGGCAGCATTATTACGTTCTCATCTCTTGTTACTAGGGCAACAGAATCTTCCTGGAGGTAGTGTTCCGTGGTTGTAAATTAGAGTGGAATGTGCTGGGATGAGCCCCCAGAAGTTTATGTCTCCTTACTTATGTTGGTTTTTTAAATTTAATTCTATTACTTTTTGGAGTAAATTTGATTAGAGTTTTTTGATTGTCAGGCTGTACAGAATCTGCTCAATGATTCCTACATATGTCTGTTCATCTTCGGATTCTGTTACCATGTATGTAAATACAGAATGTATATTTTAAAGGTATTGGTGATTATATAATTCATATAGTTTATCTGTTATATGTTTATATGCATGTAACATACATTAGTATATTTATGTTAATCCCATAGTCCTAATTTACCCATCCTCCCCCCTTTCATTTTGGCTAACCATTAGTTTATTTCATAAGTCTGTGAGTGTCTTTTTCTGTGGAAATATGTTCATTGGTAGCAATCTTAGGATAACATGTATAAATGATATCATAGGATATTTGTCATACCCTTTTGACTTACTTAACCTTATATTATTATGTCTAGGCTCTACTGTAGTCCTGAAAACGGCATTGTTCATTTTTTTCCCGAGGCTACTATTCCATTCTGTCCATATACCACTTCTTCTCTGTCCATTCATCTGTTTATGGACCTTTTTTTGCTTCCATGTCTTGGCTATTTCAGTATTGCTGCAGTGCACATTTGACTGCCTGTGTCTTTCCGATTCTGGTGGTCTTAGGTTATAAGCCCGACAGGTGCCCTGCCGCATCATATGGTAGCTCAATTTCTACCTTTTCAAGCGGCTCCATTCAGTTTGCGTTAGTGCTGTTACCACTTTACATCCCAGCAGCAGATAGAAGGTACACATTTCTCTAAAACACCTTCAGCATTTATAGTTTGTAGACTTTTGCTGATGGCCATTTGACTGTTGTGAGCTGAAACCTTTATGGAGGTTGGATACGCATGTGGCGAATAATTCCTTATACTGATCTTTAGGCATATCCTTTTTCTTCTTTTCCTTTTTTTGTTAAAGTGTGAGTACAACTTCCCTCTTCATATTCACTTTTTGAAAAATTTCTCATGTGTTGAATTTTCTTGCCTATTCCCTACCCAAGGGCACTTTTTGAGGGCAGGTGTCATTTAGACCCCTGCAGTCATTGTGACTATTAAGCAACCATTAGCACTGGGTTTAAAGCTGCTGTTGTGGGAAACAGCCACAAGGCGGCAGCATTATTACGTTCTCAACTCTTGTTACTAGGGCTACAGAATCTTCCTGGAGGTAGTGTTCTGAGGTTGTAAATTAGAGTGGAATGTGCTGGGACAAGCCCCCAGAAGTTTATGTCTCCTTACTTATGTTTGTTTTTTAAATTTCATTTCTATTTCTTATCAGCGTAAATTTGATTAGAGTGTTTTGATTGCCTGGCTGTACAGGATCTGCTCAATGATTCATACATATGTCTGTTCATCTTCGGGTCCTGTTACCATGTATGTGATTACAAAATGTATATTTTAAAGGTATTGGTGATTATATAATTCATACAGTTTATCTGTTATATGTTTTTATACACTTAACATACATTAGTATATGTATGTTAACCCCATAGTCCTAGTTAACCCATCCTCCCACCTTTCATTTTGGCTAACCATTAGTTTATTTCATAAGTCTGTGAGTGTCTTTTTCTGTGGAAATATGTTCATTGGTAGCAATCTTAGGATAACATGTATAAATGTTATCATAGGATATTTGTCGTACCCTTTTGAGTTACTTAAGCTTATATGATTATTTCTAGGCTCAACTGTAGTCCTGAAAACGGCATTGTTCATTTTTTTCCCGAGGCTACTATTCTATTTGGTACGTATACCACTTCTTCTTTGTCCATTCATCTGTTTATGAACCTTTTTTCTGCTTCCATGTCTTGGCTATTTCAATATTGCTGCAGTGCTCATTTGCCTGCCTGTGTGTTTCCGATTCAGGTGGTCTTAGGTTATAGGCCCAAAAGGTGACCTGCCGCATCATATGGTAGCTCAATTTTTATCTTTTCAAGCAGCTCCATTCAGTTTGTGTTAGTGCTGTTACCACTTTACATCCCACCAGCAGCTAGAAGGTACACAGTTCTCTAAAACCCCTTCAGCATTTATAGTTTGTAGACATTTTGCTGATGGAAACGATTGGTGTGAGCTGAAACCTTTTTCCATTTGAATTTGCATGTGTCTAATAATTCATTCTACTGAGCTTTAGGCATGTCCTTTTTTTTCTTTTCCTTTTTTTTTAAAGAGTGAGTACAACTTCCCTCCTCTTATTGATTTCTTGAAAAATTTCTCATGTGTTGAATATTCTTGCCTATTCCTTACCCCAGGGCATTTTTCAGGGCAGGTGTCATTTAGAAACCTGCAGTCCAGGTGACTATTAAGCAACCATTAGCACTGGGTTTAAAGCTGCTGTTGTGGGAAAGAGCCACAAGTCGGCAGCATTATTACGTTCTCATCTCTTGTTACTAGGGCAACAGAATCTTCCTGGAGGTAGTGTTCCGAGGTTGTAAATTAGAGTGGAATGTGCTGGGACAAGCCCCCAGAAGTTTATGTCTCCTTACTTAGGTTTGTTTTTTAAATTAAATTTCTATTTCTTATCGGAGTAAATTTGATTAGAGTGTTTTGATTGTCTGGCTGTACAGAAACTGCTCAATGATTCCTACATATGTCTGTTCATCTTCGGATTCTGTTACCATGTATGTGATTACAGAATGTATATTTTAAAGGTATTGGTGATTATATAATTCATACAGTTTATCTGTTATATGTTTTTATACACTTAACATACATTAGTATATGTATGTTAACCCCATAGTCCTAGTTTACCCATCCTCCCACCTTTCATTTTGTCTAACCATTAGTTTATTTCATAAGTCTGTGAGTGTCTTTTTCTGTGGAAATATGTTCATTGGTAGCTATCTTAGGATAACATGTATAAATGTTATCATAGGATATTTGTCGTACCCTTTTGAGTTACTTAACCTTATATGATTATTTCTAGGCTCAACTGTAGTCCTGAAAACGGCATTGTTCATTTTTTTCCCGAGGCTACTATTCTATTTGGTACGTATACCACTTCTTCTTTGTCCATTCATCTGTTTATGGACATTTTTTTTGCTTCCATGTCTTTGCTATTTCCATATTGCTGCAGTGCACATTTCACTGCCTGTGTCTTTCCGATTCTGGTAGTCTTAGGTTATAAGCCGAAGAGGTGCCCTGCCGCATCATATGGTAGCTCAATTTTTACCTTTTCAAGCAGCTCCATTCAGTTTGCATTAGTGCTGTTATCACTTTTCATCCCAGCAGCAGATAGAAGGTATACATTTCTCTAAAACCCCTTCAGCATTTATAGTTTGTAGACTTTTTGCTGATGGCCATTTGACTGGTGTGAGCTGAAACCTTTTTGAGGTTGGATACGCATGTGGCGAATAATTCCTTATACTGATCTTTAGGCATATCCTTTTTCTTCTTTTCCTTTTTTTGTTAAAGTGTGAGTACAACTTCCCTCTTCATATTCACTTTTTGAAAAATTTCTCATGTGTTGAATTTTCTTGCGTATTCCCTACCCCAGGGCATTTTTTGAGGGCAGGTGTCATTTAGACCCCTGCAGTCGTTTTGACTATTAAGCAACCATTAGCACTGGGTTTAAAGCTGCTGTTGTGGGAAACAGCCACAAGGCGGCAGCATTATTACGTTCTCAACTCTTGTTACTATGGCAACAGAGTCTTCCTGGAGGTAGTGTTCCGAGGTTGTAAATTAGAGTGGAATGTGCTGGGACAAGCCTCCAGAAGTTTATGTCTCCTTACTTATGTTTGTTTTTTAAATTTAATTTCTATTTCTTATCGGAGTAAATTTGATTTTAGTGTTTTGATTGCCTGGCTGTACAGAATCTGCTCAATGATTCATACATATGTCTGTTCATCCTCGGGTCCTGTTACCATGTATGTGATTACAAAATGTATATTTTAAAGGTATTGGTGATTATATAATTCATACAGTTTATCTGTTATATGTTTTTATACACTTAACATACATTAGTATATGTATGTTAACCCCATAGTCCTAGTTAACCCATCCTCCCACCTTTCATTTTGGCTAACCATTAGTTTATTTGATAAGTCTGTGAGTGTCTTTTTCTGTGGAAATATGTTCATTGGTAGCAATCTTAGGATAACATGTATAAATGTTATCATAGGATATTTGTCGTACCCTTTTGAGTTACTTAACGTTATATGATTATTTCTAGGCTCAACTGTAGTCCTGAAAACGGCATTGTTCATTTTTTTCCCGAGGCTACTATTCTATTTGGTACGTATACCACTTCTTCTTTGTCCATTCATCTGTTTATGAACCTTTTTTCTGCTTCCATGTCTTGGCTATTTCAATATTGCTGCAGTGCTCATTTGCCTGCCTGTGTCTTTCCGATTCAGGTGGTCTTAGGTTATAGGCCCAAAAGGTGACCTGCCGCATCATATGGTACCTCAATTTTTATCTTTTAAAGCAGCTCCATTCAGTTTGTGTTAGTGCTGTTACCACTTTACATCCCACCAGCAGCTAGAAGGTACACAGTTCTCTAAAACCCCTTCAGCATTTATAGTTTGTAGACATTTTGCTGATGGAAACGATTCGTGTGAGCTGAAACCTTTTTCCATTTGAATTTGCATGTGTCTAATAATTCATTCTACTGAGCTTTAGGCATGTCCTTTTTTTTCTTTTCCTTTTTTTTTAAAGAGTGAGTACAACTTCCCTCCTCTTATTGATTTCTTGAAAAATTTCTCATGTGTTGAATATTCTTGCCTATTCCTTACCCCAGGGCATTTTTCAGGGCAGGTGTCATTTAGAGCCCTGCAGTCCATGTGACTATTAAGCAACCATTAGCACTGGGTTTAAAGCTGCTGTTGTGAGAAAGAGCCACAAGGCGGCAGCATTATTACGTTCTCATCTCTTGTTACTAGGGCAACAGAATCTTCCTGGAGGTAGTGTTCCGAGGTTGTAAATTAGAGTGGAATGTGCTGGGACAAGCCCCCAGAAGTTTATGTCTCCTTACTTAGGTTTGTTTTTTAAATTTAATTTCTATTTCTTATCGGAGTAAATTTGATTAGAGTGTTTTGATTGTCTGGCTGTACAGAAACTGCTCAATGATTCCTACATATGTGTGTTCATCTTCGGAATCTGTTACCATGTATGTGATTACAGAATGTATATTTTAAAGGTATTGGTGATTATATAATTCATACAGTTTATCTGTTATATGTTTTTATACACTTAACCTACATTAGTATATGTATGTTAACCCCATAGTCCTAATTTACCCATCCTCCCACCTTTCATTTTGGCTAACAATTAGTTTATTTCATAAGTCTGTGAGTGTCTTTTTCTGTGGAAATATGTTCATTGGTAGCAAGCTTAGGATAACATGTATAAATGATATCATAGGATAATTGTCATACCCTTTTGACTTACTTAACCTTATATGATTATTTCTAGGCTCTACTGTAGTCCTGAAAACGGCATTGTTCATTTTTTCCCTGAGGCTACTATTCCATTCTGTCCATATACCACTTCTTCTCTGTCCATTCATCTGTTTATGGACATTTTTTTTGCTTCCATGTCTTTGCTATTTCAGTATTGCTGCAGTGCACATTTGACTGCCTGTGTCTTTCCGATTCTGGTTGTCTTAGGTCATAAGCCCATGAGGTGCCCTGCTGCATCATATGGTAGCTCAATTTTTACCTTTTCAAGCAGCTCCATTCAGTTTGCGTTAGTGCTGTTACCACTTTACATCCCACCAGCAGCTAGAAGGTACACAGTTCTCTAAAACCCCTTCAGCATTTATAGTTTATAGACATTTTGCTGATGGAAATGACTGGTGTGAGCTGAAACCTTGTTGAATTTGCATTTGCATGTGTCTAATAATTCCTTATACTGAGCTTTAGGCATGTCCTTTTTTTTCTTTTCCTTTTTTTTTAAAGAGTGAGTACAACTTCCCTCCTCTTATTGACTTCTTGAAAAATTTCTCATGTGTTGAATTTTCTTGCCTATTCCCTACCCCAGGGCATTTTTCAGGGCAGGTGTCATTTAGAGCCCTGCAGTCCTTGTGACTATTAAGCAACCATTAGCACTGGGTTTAATGCTGCTGTTGTGGGAAACAGCCACAAGGCGGCAGCATTATTACGTTCTCATCTCTTGTTACTAGGGCAACAGAATCTTCCTGGAGGTAGTGTTCCGTGGTTGTAAATTAGAGTGGAATGTGCTGGGACGAGCCCCCAGAAGTTTATGTCTCCTTACTTATGTTTGTTTTTTAAATTTAATTCTATTTCTTTTTGGAGTAAATTTGATTAGAGTTTTTTGATTGTCTGGCTGTACAGAATCTGCTCAATGATTCCTACATATGTCTGTTCATCTTCGGATTCTGTTACCATGTATGTGAATACAGAATGTATATTTTAAAGGTATTGGTGATTATATAATTCATATAGTTTATCTGTTATATGTTTATATGCATGTAACATACATTAGTATATTTATGTTAATCCCATAGTCCTAATTTACCCATCCTCCCCCCTTTCATTTTGGCTAAGCATTAGTTTATTTCATAAGTCTGTGAGTGTCTTTTTCTGTGGAAATATGTTCATTGGTAGCAATCTTAGGATAACATGTATAAATGATATCATAGGATATTTGTCATACCCTTTTGACTTACTTAACCTTATATTATTATTTCTAGGCTCTACTGTAGTCCTGAAAACGGCATTGTTCATTTTTTTCCCGAGGCTACTATTCCATTCTGTCCATATACCACTTCTTCTCTGTCCATTCATCTGTTTATGGACCTTTTTTTGCTTCCATGTCTTGGCTATTTCAGTATTGCTGCAGTGCACATTTGACTGCCTGTGTCTTTCCGATTCTGGTGGTCTTAGGTTATAAGCCCGACAGGTGCCCTGCCGCATCATATGGTAGCTCAATTTCTACCTTTTCAAGCGGCTCCATTCAGTTTGCGTTAGTGCTGTTACCACTTTACATCCCAGCGGCAGATAGAAGGTACACATTTCTCTAAAACACCTTCAGCATTTATAGTTTGTAGACTTTTGCTGATGGCCATTTGTCTGTTGTGAGCTGAAACCTTTATGGAGGTTGGATACGCATGTGGCGAATAATTCCTTATACTGATCTTTAGGCATATCCTTTTTCTTCTTTTCCTTTTTTTGTTAAAGTGTGAGTACAACTTCCCTCTTCATATTCACTTTTTGAAAAATTTCTCATGTGTTGAATTTTCTTGCCTATTCCCTACCCAAGGGCACTTTTTGAGGGCAGGTGTCATTTAGACCCCTGCAGTCGTTGTGACTATTAAGCAACCATTAGCACTGGGTTTAAAGCTGCTGTTGTGGGAAACAGCCACAAGGCGGCAGCATTATTACGTTCTCAACTCTTGTTACTAGGGCAACAGAATCTTCCTGGAGGTAGTGTTCTGAGGTTGTAAATTAGAGTGGAATGTGCTGGGACAAGCCCCCAGAAGTTTATGTCTCCTTACTTATGTTTGTTTTTTAAATTTCATTTCTATTTCTTATCAGCGTAAATTTGATTAGAGTGTTTTGATTGCCTGGCTGTACAGGATCTGCTCAATGATTCATACATATGTCTGTTCATCTTCGGGTCCTGTTACCATGTATGTGATTACAAAATGTATATTTTAAAGGTATTGGTGATTATATAATTCATACAGTTTATCTGTTATATGCTTTTATACACTTAACATACATTAGTATATGTATGTTAACCCCATAGTCCTAATTTACACATCCTCCCACCTTTCATTTTGCTAACCATTAGTTTATTTCATAAGTCTGTGAGTGTCTTTTTCTGTGGAAATATGTTCATTGGTAGCAATCTTAGGATAACATGTATAAATGATATCATAGGATAATTGTCATACCCTTTTGACTTACTTAACCTTATATGATTATTTCTAGGCTCTACTGTAGTCCTGAAAACGGCATTGTTCATTTTTTCCACGAGGCTACTATTCCATTCTGTCCATATACCACTTCTTCTCTGTCCATTCATCTGTTTATGGACATTTTTTTTGCTTCCATGTCTTTGCTATTTCAATATTGCTGCAGTGCACATTTGACTGCCTGTGTCTTTCCGATTCTGGTAGTCTTAGGTTATAAGCCCAAGAGGTGCCCTGCCGCATCATATGGTAGCTCAATTTTTACCTTTTCAAGCAGCTCCATTCAGTTTGCGTTAGTGCTGTTACCATTTTACATCCCACCAGCAGCTAGAAGGTACACAGTTCTCTAAAACCCCTTCAGCATTTATAGTTTATAGAGATTTTGCTGATGGAAATGACTGGTGTGAGCTGAAACCTTGTTGAATTTGAATTTGCATGTGTCTAATAATTCCTTATACTGAGCTTTAGGCATGTCCTTTTTTTTCTTTTCCTTTTTTTTTAAAGAGTGAGTACAACTTCCCTCCTCTTATTGACTTCTTGAAAAATTTCTCATGTGTTGAATTTTCTTGCCTATTCCCTACCCCAGGGCATTTTTCAGGGCACGTGTCATTTAGAGCCCTGCAGTCCTTGTGACTATTAAGCAACCATTAGCACTGGGTTTAAAGCTGCTGTTGTGGGAAAGAGCCACAAGGCGGCAGCATTATTACGTTCTCATCTCTTGTTACTAGGGCAACAGAATCTTCCTGGAGGTAGTGTTCCGTGGTTGTAAATTAGAGTGGAATGTGCTGGGATGAGCCCCCAGAAGTTTATGTCTCCTTACTTATGTTTGTTTTTTAAATTTAATTCTATTACTTTTTGGAGTAAATTTGATTAGAGTTTTTTGATTGTCAGGCTGTACAGAATCTGCTCAATGATTCCTACATATGTCTGTTCATCTTCGGATTCTGTTACCATGTATGTAAATACAGAATGTATATTTTAAAGGTATTGGTGATTATATAATTCATATAGTTTATCTGTTATATGTTTATATGCATGTAACATACATTAGTATATTTATGTTAATCCCATAGTCCTAATTTACCCATCCTCCCCCCTTTCATTTTGGCTAACCATTAGTTTATTTCATAAGTCTGTGAGTGTCTTTTTCTGTGGAAATATGTTCATTGGTAGCAATCTTAGGATAACATGTATAAATGATATCATAGGATATTTGTCATACCCTTTTGACTTACTTAACCTTATATTATTATGTCTAGGCTCTACTGTAGTCCTGAAAACGGCATTGTTCATTTTTTTCCCGAGGCTACTATTCCATTCTGTCCATATACCACTTCTTCTCTGTCCATTCATCTGTTTATGGACCTTTTTTTGCTTCCATGTCTTGGCTATTTCAGTATTGCTGCAGTGCACATTTGACTGCCTGTGTCTTTCCGATTCTGGTGGTCTTAGGTTATAAGCCCGACAGGTGCCCTGCCGCATCATATGGTAGCTCAATTTCTACCTTTTCAAGCGGCTCCATTCAGTTTGCGTTAGTGCTGTTACCACTTTACATCCCAGCAGCAGATAGAAGGTACACATTTCTCTAAAACACCTTCAGCATTTATAGTTTGTAGACTTTTGCTGATGGCCATTTGACTGTTGTGAGCTGAAACCTTTATGGAGGTTGGATACGCATGTGGCGAATAATTCCTTATACTGATCTTTAGGCATATCCTTTTTCTTCTTTTCCTTTTTTTGTTAAAGTGTGAGTACAACTTCCCTCTTCATATTCACTTTTTGAAAAATTTCTCATGTGTTGAATTTTCTTGCCTATTCCCTACCCAAGGGCACTTTTTGAGGGCAGGTGTCATTTAGACCCCTGCAGTCATTGTGACTATTAAGCAACCATTAGCACTGGGTTTAAAGCTGCTGTTGTGGGAAACAGCCACAAGGCGGCAGCATTATTACGTTCTCAACTCTTGTTACTAGGGCTACAGAATCTTCCTGGAGGTAGTGTTCTGAGGTTGTAAATTAGAGTGGAATGTGCTGGGACAAGCCCCCAGAAGTTTATGTCTCCTTACTTATGTTTGTTTTTTAAATTTCATTTCTATTTCTTATCAGCGTAAATTTGATTAGAGTGTTTTGATTGCCTGGCTGTACAGGATCTACTCAATGATTCATACATATGTCTGTTCATCTTCGGGTCCTGTTACCATGTATGTGATTACAAAATGTATATTTTAAAGGTATTGGTGATTATATAATTCATACAGTTTATCTGTTATATGTTGTTATACACTTAACATACATTAGTATATGTATGTTAACCCCATAGTCCTAATTTACCCATCCTCCCACCTTTCATTTTGCTAACCATTAGTTTATTTCATAAGTCTGTGAGTGTCTTTTTCTGTGGAAATATGTTCATTGGTAGCAATCTTAGGATAACATGTATAAATGTTATCATAGGATATTTGTCGTACCCTTTTGAGTTAGTTAACCTTATATGATTATTTCTAGGCTCAACTGTAGTCCTGAAAACGGCGTTGTTCATTTTTTTCCCCAGGCTACTATTCTATTTGGTACGTATACTACTTCTTCTTTGTCCATTCATCTGTTTATGAACCTTTTTTCTGCTTCCATGTCTTGGCTATTTCAATATTGCTGCAGTGCTCATTTGCCTGCCTGTGTCTTTCCGATTCAGGTGGTCTTAGGTTATAGGCCCAAAGGGTGACCTGCTGCATCATATGGTAGCTCTATTTTTACCTTTTCAAGAAGCTCCATTCAGTTTGCGTTAGTGGTGTTACCACTTTACATCCCACCAGCAGCTAGAAGGTACACAGTTCTCTAAAACCCCTTCAGCATTTATACTTTATAGACATTTTGCTGATGGAAATGACTGGTGTGAGCTGAAACCTTTTTGAATTTGAATTTGCATGTGTCTAATAATTCCTTATACTGAGCTTTAGGCATGTCCTTTTTTTTCTTTTCCTTTTTTTTAAAGAGTGAGTACAACTTCCCTCCTCTTATTGACTTCTTGAAAAATTTCTCATGTGTTGAATTTTCTTGCCTATTCCCTACCCCAGGGCATTTTTCAGGGCAGGTGTCATTTAGAGCCCTGCAGTCCTTGTGACTATTAAGCAACTATTAGTACTGGGTTTAAAGCTGCTGTTGTGGGAAACAGCCACAAGGCCGCAGCATTATTACCTTCTCAACTCTTGTTACTACGGCAACAGAGTCTTCCTGGAGGTAGTGTTCCGAGGTTGTAAATTAGAGTGGAATGTGCTGGGACAAGCCCCCAGAAGTTTATGTCTCCTTACTTATGTTTGTTTTTTAAATTTAATTTCTATTTCTTATCAGAGTAAATTTGATTTTAGTGTTTTGATTGCCTGGCTGTACAGAATCTGCTCAATGATTCATACATATGTCTGTTCATCTTCGGGTCCTGTTACCATGTATGTGATTACAAAATGTATATTTTAAAGGTATTGGTGATTATATAATTCATACAGTTTATCTGTTATATGTTTTTATACACTTACATACATTAGTATATGTATGTTAACCCCATAGTCCTAATTTACCCATCCTCCCACCTTTCATTTTGGCTAACCATTAGTTTATTTGATAAGTCTGTGAGTGTCTCTTTCTGTGGAAATATGTTCATTGGTAGCAATCTTAGGATAACATGTATAAATGTTTTCATAGGATATTTGTCGTACCCTTTTGAGTTACTTAACGTTATATGATTATTTCTAGGCTCAACTGTAGTCCTGAAAACGGCATTGTTCATTTTTTTCCCGAGGCTACTATTCTATTTGGTACGTATACCACTTCTTCTTTGTCCATTCATCTGTTTATGGACATTTTTTTTGCTTCCATGTCTTTGCTATTTCAATATTGCTGCAGTGCACATTTGACTGCCTGTGTCTTTCCGATTCTGGTAGTCTTAGGTTATAAGCCCAAGAGGTGCCCTGCCGCATCATATGGTAGCTCAATTTTTACCTTTTCAAGCAGCTCCATTCAGTTTGCGTTAGTGCTGTTACCACTTTACATCCCACCAGCAGCAAGAAGGTACACAGTTCTCTAAAACCCCTTCAGCATTTATAGTTTATAGACATTTTGCTGATGGAAATGACTGGTGTGAGCTGAAACCTTTTTGAATTTGAATTTGCATGTGTCTAATAATTCCTTATACTGAGCTTTAGGCATGTCCTTTTTTTTCTTTTCCTTTTTTTTTAAAGAGTGAGTACAACTTCCCTCCTCTTATTGACTTCTTGAAAAATTTCTCATGTGTTGAATTTTCTTGCCTATTCCCTACCCCAGGGCATTTTTCAGGGCAGGTGTCATTTAGAGCCCTGCAGTCCTTGTGACTATTAAGCAACCATTAGCACTGGGTTTAATGTTGCTGTTGTGGGAAACAGCCACAAGGTGGCAGCATTATTACGTTCTCATCTCTTGTTACTAGGGCAACAGAATCTTCCTGGAAGTAGTGTTCCGTGGTTGTAAATTAGAGTGGAATGTGCTGGGACGAGCCCTCAGAAGTTTATGTCTCCTTACTTATGTTTGTTTATTAAATTTAATTCTATTTCTTTTTGGAGTAAATTTGATTAGAGTTTTTTGATTGTCTGGCTGTACAGAATCTGCTCAATGATTCCTACATATGTCTGTTAATCTTCGGATTCTGTTACCATGTATGTGAATACAGAATGTATATTTTAAAGGTATTGGTGATTATATAATTCATATAGTTTATCTGTTATATGTTTATATGCATGTACCATACATTAGTATATTTATGTTAATCCCATAGTCCTAATTTACCCATCCTCCCCCCTTTCATTTTGGCTAACCATTAGTTTATTTCATAAGTCTGTGAGTGTCTTTTTCTGTGGAAATATGTTCATTGGTAGCAATCTTAGGATAACATGTATAAATGATATCATAGGATATTTGTCATACCCTTTTGACTTACTTAACCTTATATTATTATGTCTAGGCTCTACTGTAGTCCTGAAAACGGCATTGTTCATTTTTTTCCCGAGGCTACTATTCCATTCTGTCCATATACCACTTCTTCTCTGTCCATTCATCTGTTTATGGACCTTTTTTTGCTTCCATGTCTTGGCTATTTCAGTATTGCTGCAGTGCACATTTGACTGCCTGTGTCTTTCCGATTCTGGTGGTCTTAGGTTATAAGCCCGAGAGGTGCCCTGCCGCATCATATGGTAGCTCAATTTCTACCTTTTCAAGCGGCTCCATTCAGTTTGCGTTAGTGCTGTTACCACTTTACATCCCAGCAGCAGATAGAAGGTACACATTTCTCTAAACCCCTTCAGCATTTATAGGTTGTAGACATTTTGCTGATGGAAACGACTGGTGTGAGCTGAAACCTTTTTGAATTTGAATTTGCATGTGTCTAATAATTCATTCTACTGAGCTTTAGGCATGTCCTTTTTTTTCTTTCCTTTTTTTTTAAAGAGTGAGTACAACTTCCCTCCTCTTATTGACTTCTTGAAAAATTTCTCATGTGTTGAATATTCTTGCCTATTCCTTACCCCAGGGCATTTTTCAGGGCAGGTGTCATTTAGAGCCCTGCAGTCCATGTGACTATTAAGCAACCATTAGCACTGGGTTTAAAGCTGCTGTTGTGGGAAAGAGCCACAAGTCGGCAGCATTATTACGTTCTCATCTCTTGTTACTAGGGCAACAGAATCTTCCTGGAGGTAGTGTTCCGAGGTTGTAAATTAGAGTGGAATGTGCTGGGACAAGCCCCCAGAAGTTTATGTCTCCTTACTTAGGTTTGTTTTTTAAATTAAATTTCTATTTCTTATCGGAGTAAATTTGATTAGAGTGTTTTGATTGTCTGGCTGTACAGAAACTGCTCAATGATTCCTACATATGTCTGTTCATCTTCGGATTCTGTTACCATGTATGTGATTACAGAATGTATATTTTAAAGGTATTGGTGATTATATAATTCATACAGTTTATCTGTTATATGTTTTTATACACTTAACATACATTAGTATATGTATGTTAACCCCATAGTCCTAGTTTACCCATCCTCCCACCTTTCATTTTGTCTAACCATTAGTTTATTTCATAAGTCTGTGAGTGTCTTTTTCTGTGGAAATATGTTCATTGGTAGCTATCTTAGGATAACATGTATAAATGTTATCATAGGATATTTGTCGTACCCTTTTGAGTTACTTAACCTTATATGATTATTTCTAGGCTCAACTGTAGTCCTGAAAACGGCATTGTTCATTTTTTTCCCGAGGCTACTATTCTATTTGGTACGTATACCACTTCTTCTTTGTCCATTCATCTGTTTATGGACATTTTTTTTGCTTCCATGTCTTTGCTATTTCCATATTGCTGCAGTGCACATTTCACTGCCTGTGTCTTTCCGATTCTGGTAGTCTTAGGTTATAAGCCGAAGAGGTGCCCTGCCGCATCATATGGTAGCTCAATTTTTACCTTTTCAAGCAGCTCCATTCAGTTTGCATTAGTGCTGTTATCACTTTTCATCCCAGCAGCAGATAGAAGGTATACATTTCTCTAAAACCCCTTCAGCATTTATAGTTTGTAGACTTTTTGCTGATGGCCATTTGACTGGTGTGAGCTGAAACCTTTTTGAGGTTGGATACGCATGTGGCGAATAATTCCTTATACTGATCTTTAGGCATATCCTTTTTCTTCTTTTCCTTTTTTTGTTAAAGTGTGAGTACAACTTCCCTCTTCATATTCACTTTTTGAAAAATTTCTCATGTGTTGAATTTTCTTGCGTATTCCCTACCCCAGGGCATTTTTTGAGGGCAGGTGTCATTTAGACCCCTGCAGTCGTTTTGACTATTAAGCAACCATTAGCACTGGGTTTAAAGCTGCTGTTGTGGGAAACAGCCACAAGGCGGCAGCATTATTACGTTCTCAACTCTTGTTACTATGGCAACAGAGTCTTCCTGGAGGTAGTGTTCCGAGGTTGTAAATTAGAGTGGAATGTGCTGGGACAAGCCTCCAGAAGTTTATGTCTCCTTACTTATGTTTGTTTTTTAAATTTAATTTCTATTTCTTATCGGAGTAAATTTGATTTTAGTGTTTTGATTGCCTGGCTGTACAGAATCTGCTCAATGATTCATACATATGTCTGTTCATCCTCGGGTCCTGTTACCATGTATGTGATTACAAAATGTATATTTTAAAGGTATTGGTGATTATATAATTCATACAGTTTATCTGTTATATGTTTTTATACACTTAACATACATTAGTATATGTATGTTAACCCCATAGTCCTAGTTAACCCATCCTCCCACCTTTCATTTTGGCTAACCATTAGTTTATTTGATAAGTCTGTGAGTGTCTTTTTCTGTGGAAATATGTTCATTGGTAGCAATCTTAGGATAACATGTATAAATGTTATCATAGGATATTTGTCGTACCCTTTTGAGTTACTTAACGTTATATGATTATTTCTAGGCTCAACTGTAGTCCTGAAAACGGCATTGTTCATTTTTTTCCCGAGGCTACTATTCTATTTGGTACGTATACCACTTCTTCTTTGTCCATTCATCTGTTTATGAACCTTTTTTCTGCTTCCATGTCTTGGCTATTTCAATATTGCTGCAGTGCTCATTTGCCTGCCTGTGTCTTTCCGATTCAGGTGGTCTTAGGTTATAGGCCCAAAAGGTGACCTGCCGCATCATATGGTACCTCAATTTTTATCTTTTAAAGCAGCTCCATTCAGTTTGTGTTAGTGCTGTTACCACTTTACATCCCACCAGCAGCTAGAAGGTACACAGTTCTCTAAAACCCCTTCAGCATTTATAGTTTGTAGACATTTTGCTGATGGAAACGATTCGTGTGAGCTGAAACCTTTTTCCATTTGAATTTGCATGTGTCTAATAATTCATTCTACTGAGCTTTAGGCATGTCCTTTTTTTTCTTTTCCTTTTTTTTTAAAGAGTGAGTACAACTTCCCTCCTCTTATTGATTTCTTGAAAAATTTCTCATGTGTTGAATATTCTTGCCTATTCCTTACCCCAGGGCATTTTTCAGGGCAGGTGTCATTTAGAGCCCTGCAGTCCATGTGACTATTAAGCAACCATTAGCACTGGGTTTAAAGCTGCTGTTGTGAGAAAGAGCCACAAGGCGGCAGCATTATTACGTTCTCATCTCTTGTTACTAGGGCAACAGAATCTTCCTGGAGGTAGTGTTCCGAGGTTGTAAATTAGAGTGGAATGTGCTGGGACAAGCCCCCAGAAGTTTATGTCTCCTTACTTAGGTTTGTTTTTTAAATTTAATTTCTATTTCTTATCGGAGTAAATTTGATTAGAGTGTTTTGATTGTCTGGCTGTACAGAAACTGCTCAATGATTCCTACATATGTGTGTTCATCTTCGGAATCTGTTACCATGTATGTGATTACAGAATGTATATTTTAAAGGTATTGGTGATTATATAATTCATACAGTTTATCTGTTATATGTTTTTATACACTTAACCTACATTAGTATATGTATGTTAACCCCATAGTCCTAATTTACCCATCCTCCCACCTTTCATTTTGGCTAACAATTAGTTTATTTCATAAGTCTGTGAGTGTCTTTTTCTGTGGAAATATGTTCATTGGTAGCAAGCTTAGGATAACATGTATAAATGATATCATAGGATAATTGTCATACCCTTTTGACTTACTTAACCTTATATGATTATTTCTAGGCTCTACTGTAGTCCTGAAAACGGCATTGTTCATTTTTTCCCTGAGGCTACTATTCCATTCTGTCCATATACCACTTCTTCTCTGTCCATTCATCTGTTTATGGACATTTTTTTTGCTTCCATGTCTTTGCTATTTCAGTATTGCTGCAGTGCACATTTGACTGCCTGTGTCTTTCCGATTCTGGTTGTCTTAGGTCATAAGCCCATGAGGTGCCCTGCTGCATCATATGGTAGCTCAATTTTTACCTTTTCAAGCAGCTCCATTCAGTTTGCGTTAGTGCTGTTACCACTTTACATCCCACCAGCAGCTAGAAGGTACACAGTTCTCTAAAACCCCTTCAGCATTTATAGTTTATAGACATTTTGCTGATGGAAATGACTGGTGTGAGCTGAAACCTTGTTGAATTTGCATTTGCATGTGTCTAATAATTCCTTATACTGAGCTTTAGGCATGTCCTTTTTTTTCTTTTCCTTTTTTTTTAAAGAGTGAGTACAACTTCCCTCCTCTTATTGACTTCTTGAAAAATTTCTCATGTGTTGAATTTTCTTGCCTATTCCCTACCCCAGGGCATTTTTCAGGGCAGGTGTCATTTAGAGCCCTGCAGTCCTTGTGACTATTAAGCAACCATTAGCACTGGGTTTAATGCTGCTGTTGTGGGAAACAGCCACAAGGCGGCAGCATTATTACGTTCTCATCTCTTGTTACTAGGGCAACAGAATCTTCCTGGAGGTAGTGTTCCGTGGTTGTAAATTAGAGTGGAATGTGCTGGGACGAGCCACCAGAAGTTTATGTCTCCTTACTTATGTTTGTTTTTTAAATTTAATTCTATTTCTTTTTGGAGTAAATTTGATTAGAGTTTTTTGATTGTCTGGCTGTACAGAATCTGCTCAATGATTCCTACATATGTCTGTTCATCTTCGGATTCTGTTACCATGTATGTGAATACAGAATGTATATTTTAAAGGTATTGGTGATTATATAATTCATATAGTTTATCTGTTATATGTTTATATGCATGTAACATACATTAGTATATTTATGTTAATCCCATAGTCCTAATTTACCCATCCTCCCCCCTTTCATTTTGGCTAAGCATTAGTTTATTTCATAAGTCTGTGAGTGTCTTTTTCTGTGGAAATATGTTCATTGGTAGCAATCTTAGGATAACATGTATAAATGATATCATAGGATATTTGTCATACCCTTTTGACTTACTTAACCTTATATTATTATTTCTAGGCTCTACTGTAGTCCTGAAAACGGCATTGTTCATTTTTTTCCCGAGGCTACTATTCCATTCTGTCCATATACCACTTCTTCTCTGTCCATTCATCTGTTTATGGACCTTTTTTTGCTTCCATGTCTTGGCTATTTCAGTATTGCTGCAGTGCACATTTGACTGCCTGTGTCTTTCCGATTCTGGTGGTCTTAGGTTATAAGCCCGACAGGTGCCCTGCCGCATCATATGGTAGCTCAATTTCTACCTTTTCAAGCGGCTCCATTCAGTTTGCGTTAGTGCTGTTACCACTTTACATCCCAGCGGCAGATAGAAGGTACACATTTCTCTAAAACACCTTCAGCATTTATAGTTTGTAGACTTTTGCTGATGGCCATTTGTCTGTTGTGAGCTGAAACCTTTATGGAGGTTGGATACGCATGTGGCGAATAATTCCTTATACTGATCTTTAGGCATATCCTTTTTCTTCTTTTCCTTTTTTTGTTAAAGTGTGAGTACAACTTCCCTCTTCATATTCACTTTTTGAAAAATTTCTCATGTGTTGAATTTTCTTGCCTATTCCCTACCCAAGGGCACTTTTTGAGGGCAGGTGTCATTTAGACCCCTGCAGTCGTTGTGACTATTAAGCAACCATTAGCACTGGGTTTAAAGCTGCTGTTGTGGGAAACAGCCACAAGGCGGCAGCATTATTACGTTCTCAACTCTTGTTACTAGGGCAACAGAATCTTCCTGGAGGTAGTGTTCTGAGGTTGTAAATTAGAGTGGAATGTGCTGGGACAAGCCCCCAGAAGTTTATGTCTCCTTACTTATGTTTGTTTTTTAAATTTCATTTCTATTTCTTATCAGCGTAAATTTGATTAGAGTGTTTTGATTGCCTGGCTGTACAGGATCTGCTCAATGATTCATACATATGTCTGTTCATCTTCGGGTCCTGTTACCATGTATGTGATTACAAAATGTATATTTTAAAGGTATTGGTGATTATATAATTCATACAGTTTATCTGTTATATGCTTTTATACACTTAACATACATTAGTATATGTATGTTAACCCCATAGTCCTAATTTACACATCCTCCCACCTTTCATTTTGCTAACCATTAGTTTATTTCATAAGTCTGTGAGTGTCTTTTTCTGTGGAAATATGTTCATTGGTAGCAATCTTAGGATAACATGTATAAATGATATCATAGGATAATTGTCATACCCTTTTGACTTACTTAACCTTATATGATTATTTCTAGGCTCTACTGTAGTCCTGAAAACGGCATTGTTCATTTTTTCCACGAGGCTACTATTCCATTCTGTCCATATACCACTTCTTCTCTGTCCATTCATCTGTTTATGGACATTTTTTTTGCTTCCATGTCTTTGCTATTTCAATATTGCTGCAGTGCACATTTGACTGCCTGTGTCTTTCCGATTCTGGTAGTCTTAGGTTATAAGCCCAAGAGGTGCCCTGCCGCATCATATGGTAGCTCAATTTTTACCTTTTCAAGCAGCTCCATTCAGTTTGCGTTAGTGCTGTTACCACTTTACATCCCACTAGCAGCTAGAAGGTACACAGTTCTCTAAAACCCCTTCAGCATTTATAGTTTATAGAGATTTTGCTGATGGAAATGACTGGTGTGAGCTGAAACCTTGTTGAATTTGAATTTGCATGTGTCTAATAATTCCTTATACTGAGCTTTAGGCATGTCCTTTTTTTTCTTTTCCTTTTTTTTTAAAGAGTGAGTACAACTTCCCTCCTCTTATTGACTTCTTGAAAAATTTCTCATGTGTTGAATTTTCTTGCCTATTCCCTACCCCAGGGCATTTTTCAGGGCACGTGTCATTTAGAGCCCTGCAGTCCTTGTGACTATTAAGCAACCATTAGCACTGGGTTTAAAGCTGCTGTTGTGGGAAAGAGCCACAAGGCGGCAGCATTATTACGTTCTCATCTCTTGTTACTAGGGCAACAGAATCTTCCTGGAGGTAGTGTTCCGTGGTTGTAAATTAGAGTGGAATGTGCTGGGATGAGCCCCCAGAAGTTTATGTCTCCTTACTTATGTTTGTTTTTTAAATTTAATTCTATTACTTTTTGGAGTAAATTTGATTAGAGTTTTTTGATTGTCAGGCTGTACAGAATCTGCTCAATGATTCCTACATATGTCTGTTCATCTTCGGATTCTGTTACCATGTATGTAAATACAGAATGTATATTTTAAAGGTATTGGTGATTATATAATTCATATAGTTTATCTGTTATATGTTTATATGCATGTAACATACATTAGTATATTTATGTTAATCCCATAGTCCTAATTTACCCATCCTCCCCCCTTTCATTTTGGCTAACCATTAGTTTATTTCATAAGTCTGTGAGTGTCTTTTTCTGTGGAAATATGTTCATTGGTAGCAATCTTAGGATAACATGTATAAATGATATCATAGGATATTTGTCATACCCTTTTGACTTACTTAACCTTATATTATTATGTCTAGGCTCTACTGTAGTCCTGAAAACGGCATTGTTCATTTTTTTCCTGAGGCTACTATTCCATTCTGTCCATATACCACTTCTTCTCTGTCCATTCATCTGTTTATGGACCTTTTTTTGCTTCCATGTCTTGGCTATTTCAGTATTGCTGCAGTGCACATTTGACTGCCTGTGTCTTTCCGATTCTGGTGGTCTTAGGTTATAAGCCCGACAGGTGCCCTGCCGCATCATATGGTAGCTCAATTTCTACCTTTTCAAGCGGCTCCATTCAGTTTGCGTTAGTGCTGTTACCACTTTACATCCCAGCAGCAGATAGAAGGTACACATTTCTCTAAAACACCTTCAGCATTTATAGTTTGTAGACTTTTGCTGATGGCCATTTGACTGTTGTGAGCTGAAACCTTTATGGAGGTTGGATACGCATGTGGCGAATAATTCCTTATACTGATCTTTAGGCATATCCTTTTTCTTCTTTTCCTTTTTTTGTTAAAGTGTGAGTACAACTTCCCTCTTCATATTCACTTTTTGAAAAATTTCTCATGTGTTGAATTTTCTTGCCTATTCCCTACCCAAGGGCACTTTTTGAGGGCAGGTGTCATTTAGACCCCTGCAGTCATTGTGACTATTAAGCAACCATTAGCACTGGGTTTAAAGCTGCTGTTGTGGGAAACAGCCACAAGGCGGCAGCATTATTACGTTCTCAACTCTTGTTACTAGGGCTACAGAATCTTCCTGGAGGTAGTGTTCTGAGGTTGTAAATTAGAGTGGAATGTGCTGGGACAAGCCCCCAGAAGTTTATGTCTCCTTACTTATGTTTGTTTTTTAAATTTAATTTCTATTTCTTATCAGCGTAAATTTGATTAGAGTGTTTTGATTGCCTGGCTGTACAGGATCTACTCAATGATTCATACATATGTCTGTTCATCTTCGGGTCCTGTTACCATGTATGTGATTACAAAATGTATATTTTAAAGGTATTGGTGATTATATAATTCATACAGTTTATCTGTTATATGTTGTTATACACTTAACATACATTAGTATATGTATGTTAACCCCATAGTCCTAATTTACCCATCCTCCCACCTTTCATTTTGCTAACCATTAGTTTATTTCATAAGTCTGTGAGTGTCTTTTTCTGTGGAAATATGTTCATTGGTAGCAATCTTAGGATAACATGTATAAATGTTATCATAGGATATTTGTCGTACCCTTTTGAGTTAGTTAACCTTATATGATTATTTCTAGGCTCAACTGTAGTCCTGAAAACGGCGTTGTTCATTTTTTTCCCCAGGCTACTATTCTATTTGGTACGTATACTACTTCTTCTTTGTCCATTCATCTGTTTATGAACCTTTTTTCTGCTTCCATGTCTTGGCTATTTCAATATTGCTGCAGTGCTCATTTGCCTGCCTGTGTCTTTCCGATTCAGGTGGTCTTAGGTTATAGGCCCAAAGGGTGACCTGCTGCATCATATGGTAGCTCTATTTTTACCTTTTCAAGAAGCTCCATTCAGTTTGCGTTAGTGGTGTTACCACTTTACATCCCACCAGCAGCTAGAAGGTACACAGTTCTCTAAAACCCCTTCAGCATTTATACTTTATAGACATTTTGCTGATGGAAATGACTGGTGTGAGCTGAAACCTTTTTGAATTTGAATTTGCATGTGTCTAATAATTCCTTATACTGAGCTTTAGGCATGTCCTTTTTTTTCTTTTCCTTTTTTTTAAAGAGTGAGTACAACTTCCCTCCTCTTATTGACTTCTTGAAAAATTTCTCATGTGTTGAATTTTCTTGCCTATTCCCTACCCCAGGGCATTTTTCAGGGCAGGTGTCATTTAGAGCCCTGCAGTCCTTGTGACTATTAAGCAACTATTAGTACTGGGTTTAAAGCTGCTGTTGTGGGAAACAGCCACAAGGCCGCAGCATTATTACCTTCTCAACTCTTGTTACTACGGCAACAGAGTCTTCCTGGAGGTAGTGTTCCGAGGTTGTAAATTAGAGTGGAATGTGCTGGGACAAGCCCCCAGAAGTTTATGTCTCCTTACTTATGTTTGTTTTTTAAATTTAATTTCTATTTCTTATCAGAGTAAATTTGATTTTAGTGTTTTGATTGCCTGGCTGTACAGAATCTGCTCAATGATTCATACATATGTCTGTTCATCTTCGGGTCCTGTTACCATGTATGTGATTACAAAATGTATATTTTAAAGGTATTGGTGATTATATAATTCATACAGTTTATCTGTTATATGTTTTTATACACTTACATACATTAGTATATGTATGTTAACCCCATAGTCCTAATTTACCCATCCTCCCACCTTTCATTTTGGCTAACCATTAGTTTATTTGATAAGTCTGTGAGTGTCTTTTTCTGTGGAAATATGTTCATTGGTAGCAATCTTAGGATAACATGTATAAATGTTTTCATAGGATATTTGTCGTACCCTTTTGAGTTACTTAACGTTATATGATTATTTCTAGGCTCAACTGTAGTCCTGAAAACGGCATTGTTCATTTTTTTCCCGAGGCTACTATTCTATTTGGTACGTATACCACTTCTTCTTTGTCCATTCATCTGTTTATGGACATTTTTTTTGCTTCCATGTCTTGGCTATTTCAATATTGCTTCAGTGCTCATTTGCCTGCCTGTGTCTTTCCGATTCTGGTGGTCTTAGGTTATAAGCCCGAGAGGTGCCCTGCCGCATCATATGGTAGCTCAATTTCTACCTTTTCAAGCGGCTCCATTCAGTTTGCGTTAGTGCTGTTACCACTTTACATCCCAGCAGCAGATAGAAGGTACACATTTCTCTAAACCCCTTCAGCATTTATAGGTTGTAGACATTTTGCTGATGGAAACGACTGGTGTGAGCTGAAACCTTTTTGAATTTGAATTTGCATGTGTCTAATAATTCATTCTACTGAGCTTTAGGCATGTCCTTTTTTTTCTTTCCTTTTTTTTTAAAGAGTGAGTACAACTTCCCTCCTCTTATTGACTTCTTGAAAAATTTCTCATGTGTTGAATATTCTTGCCTATTCCCTACCCCAGGGCATTTTTCAGGGCAGGTGTCATTTAGAGCCCTGCAGTCCATGTGACTATTAAGCAACCATTAGCACTGGGTTTAAAGCTGCTGTTGTGGGAAAGAGCCACAAGTCGGCAGCATTATTACGTTCTCATCTCTTGTTACTAGGGCAACAGAATCTTCCTGGAGGTAGTGTTCCGAGGTTGTAAATTAGAGTGGAATGTGCTGGGACAAGCCCCCAGAAGTTTATGTCTCCTTACTTAGGTTTGTTTTTTAAATTAAATTTCTATTTCTTATCGGAGTAAATTTGATTAGAGTGTTTTGATTGTCTGGCTGTACAGAAACTGCTCAATGATTCCTACATATGTCTGTTCATCTTCGGATTCTGTTACCATGTATGTGATTACAGAATGTATATTTTAAAGGTATTGGTGATTATATAATTCATACAGTTTATCTGTTATATGTTTTTATACACTTAACATACATTAGTATATGTATGTTAACCCCATAGTCCTAGTTTACCCATCCTCCCACCTTTCATTTTGTCTAACCATTAGTTTATTTGATAAGTCTGTGAGTGTCTTTTTCTGTGGAAATATGTTCATTGGTAGCAATCTTAGGATAACATGTATAAATGTTATCATAGGATATTTGTCGTACCCTTTTGAGTTACTTAACGTTATATGATTATTTCTAGGCTCAACTGTAGTCCTGAAAACGGCATTGTTCATTTTTTTCCCGAGGCTACTATTCTATTTGGTACGTATACCACTTCTTCTTTGTCCATTCATCTGTTTATGAACCTTTTTTCTGCTTCCATGTCTTGGCTATTTCAATATTGCTGCAGTGCTCATTTGCCTGCCTGTGTCTTTCCGATTCAGGTGGTCTTAGGTTATAGGCCCAAAAGGTGACCTGCCGCATCATATGGTACCTCAATTTTTATCTTTTAAAGCAGCTCCATTCAGTTTGTGTTAGTGCTGTTACCACTTTACATCCCACCAGCAGCTAGAAGGTACACAGTTCTCTAAAACCCCTTCAGCATTTATAGTTTGTAGACATTTTGCTGATGGAAACGATTCGAGTGAGCTGAAACCTTTTTCCATTTGAATTTGCATGTGTCTAATAATTCATTCTACTGAGCTTTAGGCATGTCCTTTTTTTTCTTTTCCTTTTTTTTTAAAGAGTGAGTACAACTTCCCTCCTCTTATTGATTTCTTGAAAAATTTCTCATGTGTTGAATATTCTTGCCTATTCCTTACCCCAGGGCATTTTTCAGGGCAGGTGTCATTTAGAGCCCTGCAGTCCATGTGACTATTAAGCAACCATTAGCACTGGGTTTAAAGCTGCTGTTGTGAGAAAGAGCCACAAGGCGGCAGCATTATTACGTTCTCATCTCTTGTTACTAGGGCAACAGAATCTTCCTGGAGGTAGTGTTCCGAGGTTGTAAATTAGAGTGGAATGTGCTGGGACAAGCCCCCAGAAGTTTATGTCTCCTTACTTAGGTTTGTTTTTTAAATTTAATTTCTATTTCTTATCGGAGTAAATTTGATTAGAGTGTTTTGATTGTCTGGCTGTACAGAAACTGCTCAATGATTCCTACATATGTGTGTTCATCTTCGGAATCTGTTACCATGTATGTGATTACAGAATGTATATTTTAAAGGTATTGGTGATTATATAATTCATACAGTTTATCTGTTATATGTTTTTATACACTTAACCTACATTAGTATATGTATCTTAACCCCATAGTCCTAATTTACCCATCCTCCCACCTTTCATTTTGGCTAACAATTAGTTTATTTCATAAGTCTGTGAGTGTCTTTTTCTGTGGAAATATGTTCATTGGTAGCAAGCTTAGGATAACATGTATAAATGATATCATAGGATAATTGTCATACCCTTTTGACTTACTTAACCTTATATGATTATTTCTAGGCTCTACTGTAGTCCTGAAAACGGCATTGTTCATTTTTTCCCTGAGGCTACTATTCCATTCTGTCCATATACCACTTCTTCTCTGTCCATTCATCTGTTTATGGACATTTTTTTTGCTTCCATGTCTTTGCTATTTCAATATTGCTGCAGTGCACATTTGACTGCCTGTGTCTTTCCGATTCTGGTTGTCTTAGGTCATAAGCCCATGAGGTGCCCTGCTGCATCATATGGTAGCTCAATTTTTACCTTTTCAAGCAGCTCCATTCAGTTTGCGTTAGTGCTGTTACCACTTTACATCCCACCAGCAGCTAGAAGGTACACAGTTCTCTAAAACCCCTTCAGCATTTATAGTTTATAGACATTTTGCTGATGGAAATGACTGGTGTGAGCTGAAACCTTGTTGAATTTGCATTTGCATGTGTCTAATAATTCCTTATACTGAGCTTTAGGCATGTCCTTTTTTTTCTTTTCCTTTTTTTTTAAAGAGTGAGTACAACTTCCCTCCTCTTATTGACTTCTTGAAAAATTTCTCATGTGTTGAATTTTCTTGCCTATTCCCTACCCCAGGGCATTTTTCAGGGCAGGTGTCATTTAGAGCCCTGCAGTCCTTGTGACTATTAAGCAACCATTAGCACTGGGTTTAATGCTGCTGTTGTGGGAAACAGCCACAAGGCGGCAGCATTATTACGTTCTCATCTCTTGTTACTAGGGCAACAGAATCTTCCTGGAGGTAGTGTTCCGTGGTTGTAAATTAGAGTGGAATGTGCTGGGACGAGCCCCCAGAAGTTTATGTCTCCTTACTTATGTTTGTTTTTTAAATTTAATTCTATTTCTTTTTGGAGTAAATTTGATTAGAGTTTTTTGATTGTCTGGCTGTACAGAATCTGCTCAATGATTCCTACATATGTCTGTTCATCTTCGGATTCTGTTACCATGTATGTGAATACAGAATGTATATTTTAAAGGTATTGGTGATTATATAATTCATATAGTTTATCTGTTATATGTTTATATGCATGTAACATACATTAGTATATTTATGTTAATCCCATAGTCCTAATTTACCCATCCTCCCCCCTTTCATTTTGGCTAAGCATTAGTTTATTTCATAAGTCTGTGAGTGTCTTTTTCTGTGGAAATATGTTCATTGGTAGCAATCTTAGGATAACATGTATAAATGATATCATAGGATATTTGTCATACCCTTTTGACTTACTTAACCTTATATTATTATTTCTAGGCTCTACTGTAGTCCTGAAAACGGCATTGTTCATTTTTTTCCCGAGGCTACTATTCCATTCTGTCCATATACCACTTCTTCTCTGTCCATTCATCTGTTTATGGACCTTTTTTTGCTTCCATGTCTTGGCTATTTCAGTATTGCTGCAGTGCACATTTGACTGCCTGTGTCTTTCCGATTCTGGTGGTCTTAGGTTATAAGCCCGACAGGTGCCCTGCCGCATCATATGGTAGCTCAATTTCTACCTTTTCAAGCGGCTCCATTCAGTTTGCGTTAGTGCTGTTACCACTTTACATCCCAGCGGCAGATAGAAGGTACACATTTCTCTAAAACACCTTCAGCATTTATAGTTTGTAGACTTTTGCTGATGGCCATTTGTCTGTTGTGAGCTGAAACCTTTATGGAGGTTGGATACGCATGTGGCGAATAATTCCTTATACTGATCTTTAGGCATATCCTTTTTCTTCTTTTCCTTTTTTTGTTAAAGTGTGAGTACAACTTCCCTCTTCATATTCACTTTTTGAAAAATTTCTCATGTGTTGAATTTTCTTGCCTATTCCCTACCCAAGGGCACTTTTTGAGGGCAGGTGTCATTTAGACCCCTGCAGTCGTTGTGACTATTAAGCAACCATTAGCACTGGGTTTAAAGCTGCTGTTGTGGGAAACAGCCACAAGGCGGCAGCATTATTACGTTCTCAACTCTTGTTACTAGGGCAACAGAATCTTCCTGGAGGTAGTGTTCTGAGGTTGTAAATTAGAGTGGAATGTGCTGGGACAAGCCCCCAGAAGTTTATGTCTCCTTACTTATGTTTGTTTTTTAAATTTCATTTCTATTTCTTATCAGCGTAAATTTGATTAGAGTGTTTTGATTGCCTGGCTGTACAGGATCTGCTCAATGATTCATACATATGTCTGTTCATCTTCGGGTCCTGTTACCATGTATGTGATTACAAAATGTATATTTTAAAGGTATTGGTGATTATATAATTCATACAGTTTATCTGTTATATGCTTTTATACACTTAACATACATTAGTATATGTATGTTAACCCCATAGTCCTAATTTACACATCCTCCCACCTTTCATTTTGCTAACCATTAGTTTATTTCATAAGTCTGTGAGTGTCTTTTTCTGTGGAAATATGTTCATTGGTAGCAATCTTAGGATAACATGTATAAATGATATCATAGGATAATTGTCATACCCTTTTGACTTACTTAACCTTATATGATTATTTCTAGGCTCTACTGTAGTCCTGAAAACGGCATTGTTCATTTTTTCCACGAGGCTACTATTCCATTCTGTCCATATACCACTTCTTCTCTGTCCATTCATCTGTTTATGGACATTTTTTTTGCTTCCATGTCTTTGCTATTTCAATATTGCTGCAGTGCACATTTGACTGCCTGTGTCTTTCCGATTCTGGTAGTCTTAGGTTATAAGCCCAAGAGGTGCCCTGCCGCATCATATGGTAGCTCAATTTTTACCTTTTCAAGCAGCTCCATTCAGTTTGCGTTAGTGCTGTTACCACTTTACATCCCACCAGCAGCTAGAAGGTACACAGTTCTCTAAAACCCCTTCAGCATTTATAGTTTATAGAGATTTTGCTGATGGAAATGACTGGTGTGAGCTGAAACCTTGTTGAATTTGAATTTGCATGTGTCTAATAATTCCTTATACTGAGCTTTAGGCATGTCCTTTTTTTTCTTTTCCTTTTTTTTTAAAGAGTGAGTACAACTTCCCTCCTCTTATTGACTTCTTGAAAAATTTCTCATGTGTTGAATTTTCTTGCCTATTCCCTACCCCAGGGCATTTTTCAGGGCACGTGTCATTTAGAGCCCTGCAGTCCTTGTGACTATTAAGCAACCATTAGCACTGGGTTTAAAGCTGCTGTTGTGGGAAAGAGCCACAAGGCGGCAGCATTATTACGTTCTCATCTCTTGTTACTAGGGCAACAGAATCTTCCTGGAGGTAGTGTTCCGTGGTTGTAAATTAGAGTGGAATGTGCTGGGATGAGCCCCCAGAAGTTTATGTCTCCTTACTTATGTTTGTTTTTTAAATTTAATTCTATTACTTTTTGGAGTAAATTTGATTAGAGTTTTTTGATTGTCAGGCTGTACAGAATCTGCTCAATGATTCCTACATATGTCTGTTCATCTTCGGATTCTGTTACCATGTATGTAAATACAGAATGTATATTTTAAAGGTATTGGTGATTATATAATTCATATAGTTTATCTGTTATATGTTTATATGCATGTAACATACATTAGTATATTTATGTTAATCCCATAGTCCTAATTTACCCATCCTCCCCCCTTTCATTTTGGCTAACCATTAGTTTATTTCATAAGTCTGTGAGTGTCTTTTTCTGTGGAAATATGTTCATTGGTAGCAATCTTAGGATAACATGTATAAATGATATCATAGGATATTTGTCATACCCTTTTGACTTACTTAACCTTATATTATTATGTCTAGGCTCTACTGTAGTCCTGAAAACGGCATTGTTCATTTTTTTCCCGAGGCTACTATTCCATTCTGTCCATATACCACTTCTTCTCTGTCCATTCATCTGTTTATGGACCTTTTTTTGCTTCCATGTCTTGGCTATTTCAGTATTGCTGCAGTGCACATTTGACTGCCTGTGTCTTTCCGATTCTGGTGGTCTTAGGTTATAAGCCCGACAGGTGCCCTGCCGCATCATATGGTAGCTCAATTTCTACCTTTTCAAGCGGCTCCATTCAGTTTGCGTTAGTGCTGTTACCACTTTACATCCCAGCAGCAGATAGAAGGTACACATTTCTCTAAAACACCTTCAGCATTTATAGTTTGTAGACTTTTGCTGATGGCCATTTGACTGTTGTGAGCTGAAACCTTTATGGAGGTTGGATACGCATGTGGCGAATAATTCCTTATACTGATCTTTAGGCATATCCTTTTTCTTCTTTTCCTTTTTTTGTTAAAGTGTGAGTACAACTTCCCTCTTCATATTCACTTTTTGAAAAATTTCTCATGTGTTGAATTTTCTTGCCTATTCCCTACCCAAGGGCACTTTTTGAGGGCAGGTGTCATTTAGACCCCTGCAGTCATTGTGACTATTAAGCAACCATTAGCACTGGGTTTAAAGCTGCTGTTGTGGGAAACAGCCACAAGGCGGCAGCATTATTACGTTCTCAACTCTTGTTACTAGGGCTACAGAATCTTCCTGGAGGTAGTGTTCTGAGGTTGTAAATTAGAGTGGAATGTGCTGGGACAAGCCCCCAGAAGTTTATGTCTCCTTACTTATGTTTGTTTTTTAAATTTCATTTCTATTTCTTATCAGCGTAAATTTGATTAGAGTGTTTTGATTGCCTGGCTGTACAGGATCTACTCAATGATTCATACATATGTCTGTTCATCTTCGGGTCCTGTTACCATGTATGTGATTACAAAATGTATATTTTAAAGGTATTGGTGATTATATAATTCATACAGTTTATCTGTTATATGTTGTTATACACTTAACATACATTAGTATATGTATGTTAACCCCATAGTCCTAATTTACCCATCCTCCCACCTTTCATTTTGCTAACCATTAGTTTATTTCATAAGTCTGTGAGTGTCTTTTTCTGTGGAAATATGTTCATTGGTAGCAATCTTAGGATAACATGTATAAATGTTATCATAGGATATTTGTCGTACCCTTTTGAGTTAGTTAACCTTATATGATTATTTCTAGGCTCAACTGTAGTCCTGAAAACGGCGTTGTTCATTTTTTTCCCCAGGCTACTATTCTATTTGGTACGTATACTACTTCTTCTTTGTCCATTCATCTGTTTATGAACCTTTTTTCTGCTTCCATGTCTTGGCTATTTCAATATTGCTGCAGTGCTCATTTGCCTGCCTGTGTCTTTCCGATTCAGGTGGTCTTAGGTTATAGGCCCAAAGGGTGACCTGCTGCATCATATGGTAGCTCTATTTTTACCTTTTCAAGAAGCTCCATTCAGTTTGCGTTAGTGGTGTTACCACTTTACATCCCACCAGCAGCTAGAAGGTACACAGTTCTCTAAAACCCCTTCAGCATTTATACTTTATAGACATTTTGCTGATGGAAATGACTGGTGTGAGCTGAAACCTTTTTGAATTTGAATTTGCATGTGTCTAATAATTCCTTATACTGAGCTTTAGGCATGTCCTTTTTTTTCTTTTCCTTTTTTTTAAAGAGTGAGTACAACTTCCCTCCTCTTATTGACTTCTTGAAAAATTTCTCATGTGTTGAATTTTCTTGCCTATTCCCTACCCCAGGGCATTTTTCAGGGCAGGTGTCATTTAGAGCCCTGCAGTCCTTGTGACTATTAAGCAACTATTAGTACTGGGTTTAAAGCTGCTGTTGTGGGAAACAGCCACAAGGCCGCAGCATTATTACCTTCTCAACTCTTGTTCCTACGGCAACAGAGTCTTCCTGGAGGTAGTGTTCCGAGGTTGTAAATTAGAGTGGAACGTGCTGGGACAAGCCCCCAGAAGTTTATGTCTCCTTACTTATGTTTGTTTTTTAAATTTAATTTCTATTTCTTATCAGAGTAAATTTGATTTTAGTGTTTTGATTGCCTGGCTGTACAGAATCTGCTCAATGATTCATACATATGTCTGTTCATCTTCGGGTCCTGTTACCATGTATGTGATTACAAAATGTATATTTTAAAGGTATTGGTGATTATATAATTCATACAGTTTATCTGTTATATGTTTTTATACACTTACATACATTAGTATATGTATGTTAACCCCATAGTCCTAATTTACCCATCCTCCCACCTTTCATTTTGGCTAACCATTAGTTTATTTGATAAGTCTGTGAGTGTCTTTTTCTGTGGAAATATGTTCATTGGTAGCAATCTTAGGATAACATGTATAAATGTTTTCATAGGATATTTGTCGTACCCTTTTGAGTTACTTAACGTTATATGATTATTTCTAGGCTCAACTGTAGTCCTGAAAACGGCATTGTTCATTTTTTTCCCAAGGCTACTATTCTATTTGGTACGTATACCACTTCTTCTTTGTCCATTCATCTGTTTATGGACATTTTTTTTGCTTCCATGTCTTTGCTATTTCAATATTGCTGCAGTGCACATTTGACTGCCTGTGTCTTTCCGATTCTGGTAGTCTTAGGTTATAAGCCCAAGAGGTGCCCTGCCGCATCATATGGTAGCTCAATTTTTACCTTTTCAAGCAGCTCCATTCAGTTTGCGTTAGTGCTGTTACCACTTTACATCCCACCAGCAGCAAGAAGGTACACAGTTCTCTAAAACCCCTTCAGCATTTATAGTTTATAGACATTTTGCTGATGGAAATGACTGGTGTGAGCTGAAACCTTTTTGAATTTGAATTTGCATGTGTCTAATAATTCCTTATACTGAGCTTTAGGCATGTCCTTTTTTTTCTTTTCCTTTTTTTTTAAAGAGTGAGTACAACTTCCCTCCTCTTATTGACTTCTTGAAAAATTTCTCATGTGTTGAATTTTCTTGCCTATTCCCTACCCCAGGGCATTTTTCAGGGCAGGTGTCATTTAGAGCCCTGCAGTCCTTGTGACTATTAAGCAACCATTAGCACTGGGTTTAATGTTGCTGTTGTGGGAAACAGCCACAAGGTGGCAGCATTATTACGTTCTCATCTCTTGTTACTAGGGCAACAGAATCTTCCTGGAAGTAGTGTTCCGTGGTTGTAAATTAGAGTGGAATGTGCTGGGACGAGCCCTCAGAAGTTTATGTCTCCTTACTTATGTTTGTTTATTAAATTTAATTCTATTTCTTTTTGGAGTAAATTTGATTAGAGTTTTTTGATTGTCTGGCTGTACAGAATCTGCTCAATGATTCCTACATATGTCTGTTAATCTTCGGATTCTGTTACCATGTATGTGAATACAGAATGTATATTTTAAAGGTATTGGTGATTATATAATTCATATAGTTTATCTGTTATATGTTTATATGCATGTACCATACATTAGTATATTTATGTTAATCCCATAGTCCTAATTTACCCATCCTCCCCCCTTTCATTTTGGCTAACCATTAGTTTATTTCATAAGTCTGTGAGTGTCTTTTTCTGTGGAAATATGTTCATTGGTAGCAATCTTAGGATAACATGTATAAATGATATCATAGGATATTTGTCATACCCTTTTGACTTACTTAACCTTATATTATTATTTCTAGGCTCTACTGTAGTCCTGAAAACGGCATTGTTCATTTTTTTCCCGAGGCTACTATTCCATTCTGTCCATATACCACTTCTTCTCTGTCCATTCATCTGTTTATGGACCTTTTTTTGCTTCCATGTCTTGGCTATTTCAGTATTGCTGCAGTGCACATTTGACTGCCTGTGTCTTTCCGATTCTGGTGGTCTTAGGTTATAAGCCCGAGAGGTGCCCTGCCGCATCATATGGTAGCTCAATTTCTACCTTTTCAAGCGGCTCCATTCAGTTTGCGTTAGTGCTGTTACCACTTTACATCCCAGCAGCAGATAGAAGGTACACATTTCTCTAAACCCCTTCAGCATTTATAGGTTGTAGACATTTTGCTGATGGAAACGACTGGTGTGAGCTGAAACCTTTTTGAATTTGAATTTGCATGTGTCTAATAATTCATTCTACTGAGCTTTAGGCATGTCCTTTTTTTTCTTTCCTTTTTTTTTAAAGAGTGAGTACAACTTCCCTCCTCTTATTGACTTCTTGAAAAATTTCTCATGTGTTGAATATTCTTGCCTATTCCTTACCCCAGGGCATTTTTCAGGGCAGGTGTCATTTAGAGCCCTGCAGTCCATGTGACTATTAAGCAACCATTAGCACTGGGTTTAAAGCTGCTGTTGTGGGAAAGAGCCACAAGTCGGCAGCATTATTACGTTCTCATCTCTTGTTACTAGGGCAACAGAATCTTCCTGGAGGTAGTGTTCCGAGGTTGTAAATTAGAGTGGAATGTGCTGGGACAAGCCCCCAGAAGTTTATGTCTCCTTACTTAGGTTTGTTTTTTAAATTAAATTTCTATTTCTTATCGGAGTAAATTTGATTAGAGTGTTTTGATTGTCTGGCTGTACAGAAACTGCTCAATGATTCCTACATATGTCTGTTCATCTTCGGATTCTGTTACCATGTATGTGATTACAGAATGTATATTTTAAAGGTATTGGTGATTATATAATTCATACAGTTTATCTGTTATATGTTTTTATACACTTAACATACATTAGTATATGTATGTTAACCCCATAGTCCTAGTTTACCCATCCTCCCACCTTCATTTTGTCTAACCATTAGTTTATTTCATAAGTCTGTGAGTGTCTTTTTCTGTGGAAATATGTTCATTGGTAGCTATCTTAGGATAACATGTATAAATGTTATCATAGGATATTTGTCGTACCCTTTTGAGTTACTTAACCTTATATGATTATTTCTAGGCTCAACTGTAGTCCTGAAAACGGCATTGTTCATTTTTTTCCCGAGGCTACTATTCTATTTGGTACGTATACCACTTCTTCTTTGTCCATTCATCTGTTTATGGACATTTTTTTTGCTTCCATGTCTTTGCTATTTCCATATTGCTGCAGTGCACATTTCACTGCCTGTGTCTTTCCGATTCTGGTAGTCTTAGGTTATAAGCCGAAGAGGTGCCCTGCCGCATCATATGGTAGCTCAATTTTTACCTTTTCAAGCATCTCCATTCAGTTTGCATTAGTGCTGTTATCACTTTTCATCCCAGCAGCAGATAGAAGGTATACATTTCTCTAAAACCCCTTCAGCATTTATAGTTTGTAGACTTTTTGCTGATGGCCATTTGACTGGTGTGAGCTGAAACCTTTTTGAGGTTGGATACGCATGTGGCGAATAATTCCTTATACTGATCTTTAGGCATATCCTTTTTCTTCTTTTCCTTTTTTTGTTAAAGTGTGAGTACAACTTCCCTCTTCATATTCACTTTTTGAAAAATTTCTCATGTGTTGAATTTTCTTGCGTATTCCCTACCCCAGGGCATTTTTTGAGGGCAGGTGTCATTTAGACCCCTGCAGTCGTTTTGACTATTAAGCAACCATTAGCACTGGGTTTAAAGCTGCTGTTGTGGGAAACAGCCACAAGGCGGCAGCATTATTACGTTCTCAACTCTTGTTACTATGGCAACAGAGTCTTCCTGGAGGTAGTGTTCCGAGGTTGTAAATTAGAGTGGAATGTGCTGGGACAAGCCTCCAGAAGTTTATGTCTCCTTACTTATGTTTGTTTTTTAAATTTAATTTCTATTTCTTATCGGAGTAAATTTGATTTTAGTGTTTTGATTGCCTGGCTGTACAGAATCTGCTCAATGATTCATACATATGTCTGTTCATCCTCGGGTCCTGTTACCATGTATGTGATTACAAAATGTATATTTTAAAGGTATTGGTGATTATATAATTCATACAGTTTATCTGTTATATGTTTTTATACACTTAACATACATTAGTATATGTATGTTAACCCCATAGTCCTAGTTAACCCATCCTCCCACCTTTCATTTTGGCTAACCATTAGTTTATTTGATAAGTCTGTGAGTGTCTTTTTCTGTGGAAATATGTTCATTGGTAGCAATCTTAGGATAACATGTATAAATGTTATCATAGGATATTTGTCGTACCCTTTTGAGTTACTTAACGTTATATGATTATTTCTAGGCTCAACTGTAGTCCTGAAAACGGCATTGTTCATTTTTTTCCCGAGGCTACTATTCTATTTGGTACGTATACCACTTCTTCTTTGTCCATTCATCTGTTTATGAACCTTTTTTCTGCTTCCATGTCTTGGCTATTTCAATATTGCTGCAGTGCTCATTTGCCTGCCTGTGTCTTTCCGATTCAGGTGGTCTTAGGTTATAGGCCCAAAAGGTGACCTGCCGCATCATATGGTACCTCAATTTTTATCTTTTAAAGCAGCTCCATTCAGTTTGTGTTAGTGCTGTTACCACTTTACATCCCACCAGCAGCTAGAAGGTACACAGTTCTCTAAAACCCCTTCAGCATTTATAGTTTGTAGACATTTTGCTGATGGAAACGATTCGTGTGAGCTGAAACCTTTTTCCATTTGAATTTGCATGTGTCTAATAATTCATTCTACTGAGCTTTAGGCATGTCCTTTTTTTTCTTTTCCTTTTTTTTTAAAGAGTGAGTACAACTTCCCTCCTCTTATTGATTTCTTGAAAAATTTCTCATGTGTTGAATATTCTTGCCTATTCCTTACCCCAGGGCATTTTTCAGGGCAGGTGTCATTTAGAGCCCTGCAGTCCATGTGACTATTAAGCAACCATTAGCACTGGGTTTAAAGCTGCTGTTGTGAGAAAGAGCCACAAGGCGGCAGCATTATTACGTTCTCATCTCTTGTTACTAGGGCAACAGAATCTTCCTGGAGGTAGTGTTCCGAGGTTGTAAATTAGAGTGGAATGTGCTGGGACAAGCCCCCAGAAGTTTATGTCTCCTTACTTAGGTTTGTTTTTTAAATTTAATTTCTATTTCTTATCGGAGTAAATTTGATTAGAGTGTTTTGATTGTCTGGCTGTACAGAAACTGCTCAATGATTCCTACATATGTGTGTTCATCTTCGGAATCTGTTACCATGTATGTGATTACAGAATGTATATTTTAAAGGTATTGGTGATTATATAATTCATACAGTTTATCTGTTATATGTTTTTATACACTTAACCTACATTAGTATATGTATGTTAACCCCATAGTCCTAATTTACCCATCCTCCCACCTTTCATTTTGGCTAACAATTAGTTTATTTCATAAGTCTGTGAGTGTCTTTTTCTGTGGAAATATGTTCATTGGTAGCAAGCTTAGGATAACATGTATAAATGATATCATAGGATAATTGTCATACCCTTTTGACTTACTTAACCTTATATGATTATTTCTAGGCTCTACTGTAGTCCTGAAAACGGCATTGTTCATTTTTTCCCTGAGGCTACTATTCCAGTCTGTCCATATACCACTTCTTCTCTGTCCATTCATCTGTTTATGGACATTTTTTTTGCTTCCATGTCTTTGCTATTTCAGTATTGCTGCAGTGCACATTTGACTGCCTGTGTCTTTCCGATTCTGGTTGTCTTAGGTCATAAGCCCATGAGGTGCCCTGCTGCATCATATGGTAGCTCAATTTTTACCTTTTCAAGCAGCTCCATTCAGTTTGCGTTAGTGCTGTTACCACTTTACATCCCACCAGCAGCTAGAAGGTACACAGTTCTCTAAAACCCCTTCAGCATTTATAGTTTATAGACATTTTGCTGATGGAAATGACTGGTGTGAGCTGAAACCTTGTTGAATTTGCATTTGCATGTGTCTAATAATTCCTTATACTGAGCTTTAGGCATGTCCTTTTTTTTCTTTTCCTTTTTTTTTAAAGAGTGAGTACAACTTCCCTCCTCTTATTGACTTCTTGAAAAATTTCTCATGTGTTGAATTTTCTTGCCTATTCCCTACCCCAGGGCATTTTTCAGGGCAGGTGTCATTTAGAGCCCTGCAGTCCTTGTGACTATTAAGCAACCATTAGCACTGGGTTTAATGCTGCTGTTGTGGGAAAGAGCCACAAGGCGGCAGCATTATTACGTTCTCATCTCTTGTTACTAGGGCAACAGAATCTTCCTGGAGGTAGTGTTCCGTGGTTGTAAATTAGAGTGGAATGTGCTGGGACGAGCCCCCAGAAGTTTATGTCTCCTTACTTATGTTTGTTTTTTAAATTTAATTCTATTTCTTTTTGGAGTAAATTTGATTAGAGTTTTTTGATTGTCTGGCTGTACAGAATCTGCTCAATGATTCCTACATATGTCTGTTCATCTTCGGATTCTGTTACCATGTATGTGAATACAGAATGTATATTTTAAAGGTATTGGTGATTATATAATTCATATAGTTTATCTGTTATATGTTTATATGCATGTAACATACATTAGTATATTTATGTTAATCCCATAGTCCTAATTTACCCATCCTCCCCCCTTTCATTTTGGCTAAGCATTAGTTTATTTCATAAGTCTGTGAGTGTCTTTTTCTGTGGAAATATGTTCATTGGTAGCAATCTTAGGATAACATGTATAAATGATATCATAGGATATTTGTCATACCCTTTTGACTTACTTAACCTTATATTATTATTTCTAGGCTCTACTGTAGTCCTGAAAACGGCATTGTTCATTTTTTTCCCGAGGCTACTATTCCATTCTGTCCATATACCACTTCTTCTCTGTCCATTCATCTGTTTATGGACCTTTTTTTGCTTCCATGTCTTGGCTATTTCAGTATTGCTGCAGTGCACATTTGACTGCCTGTGTCTTTCCGATTCTGGTGGTCTTAGGTTATAAGCCCGACAGGTGCCCTGCCGCATCATATGGTAGCTCAATTTCTACCTTTTCAAGCGGCTCCATTCAGTTTGCGTTAGTGCTGTTACCACTTTACATCCCAGCGGCAGATAGAAGGTACACATTTCTCTAAAACACCTTCAGCATTTATAGTTTGTAGACTTTTGCTGATGGCCATTTGTCTGTTGTGAGCTGAAACCTTTATGGAGGTTGGATACGCATGTGGCGAATAATTCCTTATACTGATCTTTAGGCATATCCTTTTTCTTCTTTTCCTTTTTTTGTTAAAGTGTGAGTACAACTTCCCTCTTCATATTCACTTTTTGAAAAATTTCTCATGTGTTGAATTTTCTTGCCTATTCCCTACCCAAGGGCACTTTTTGAGGGCAGGTGTCATTTAGACCCCTGCAGTCGTTGTGACTATTAAGCAACCATTAGCACTGGGTTTAAAGCTGCTGTTGTGGGAAACAGCCACAAGGCGGCAGCATTATTACGTTCTCAACTCTTGTTACTAGGGCAACAGAATCTTCCTGGAGGTAGTGTTCTGAGGTTGTAAATTAGAGTGGAATGTGCTGGGACAAGCCCCCAGAAGTTTATGTCTCCTTACTTATGTTTGTTTTTTAAATTTCATTTCTATTTCTTATCAGCGTAAATTTGATTAGAGTGTTTTGATTGCCTGGCTGTACAGGATCTGCTCAATGATTCATACATATGTCTGTTCATCTTCGGGTCCTGTTACCATGTATGTGATTACAAAATGTATATTTTAAAGGTATTGGTGATTATATAATTCATACAGTTTATCTGTTATATGCTTTTATACACTTAACATACATTAGTATATGTATGTTAACCCCATAGTCCTAATTTACACATCCTCCCACCTTTCATTTTGCTAACCATTAGTTTATTTCATAAGTCTGTGAGTGTCTTTTTCTGTGGAAATATGTTCATTGGTAGCAATCTTAGGATAACATGTATAAATGATATCATAGGATAATTGTCATACCCTTTTGACTTACTTAACCTTATATGATTATTTCTAGGCTCTACTGTAGTCCTGAAAACGGCATTGTTCATTTTTTCCACGAGGCTACTATTCCATTCTGTCCATATACCACTTCTTCTCTGTCCATTCATCTGTTTATGGACATTTTTTTTGCTTCCATGTCTTTGCTATTTCAATATTGCTGCAGTGCACATTTGACTGCCTGTGTCTTTCCGATTCTGGTAGTCTTAGGTTATAAGCCCAAGAGGTGCCCTGCCGCATCATATGGTAGCTCAATTTTTACCTTTTCAAGCAGCTCCATTCAGTTTGCGTTAGTGCTGTTACCACTTTACATCCCACCAGCAGCTAGAAGGTACACAGTTCTCTAAAACCCCTTCAGCATTTATAGTTTATAGAGATTTTGCTGATGGAAATGACTGGTGTGAGCTGAAACCTTGTTGAATTTGAATTTGCATGTGTCTAATAATTCCTTATACTGAGCTTTAGGCATGTCCTTTTTTTTCTTTTCCTTTTTTTTTAAAGAGTGAGTACAACTTCCCTCCTCTTATTGACTTCTTGAAAAATTTCTCATGTGTTGAATTTTCTTGCCTATTCCCTACCCCATGGCATTTTTCAGGGCACGTGTCATTTAGAGCCCTGCAGTCCTTGTGACTATTAAGCAACCATTAGCACTGGGTTTAAAGCTGCTGTTGTGGGAAAGAGCCACAAGGCGGCAGCATTATTACGTTCTCATCTCTTGTTACTAGGGCAACAGAATCTTCCTGGAGGTAGTGTTCCGTGGTTGTAAATTAGAGTGGAATGTGCTGGGATGAGCCCCCAGAAGTTTATGTCTCCTTACTTATGTTTGTTTTTTAAATTTAATTCTATTACTTTTTGGAGTAAATTTGATTAGAGTTTTTTGATTGTCAGGCTGTACAGAATCTGCTCAATGATTCCTACATATGTCTGTTCATCTTCGGATTCTGTTACCATGTATGTAAATACAGAATGTATATTTTAAAGGTATTGGTGATTATATAATTCATATAGTTTATCTGTTATATGTTTATATGCATGTAACATACATTAGTATATTTATGTTAATCCCATAGTCCTAATTTACCCATCCTCCCCCCTTTCATTTTGGCTAACCATTAGTTTATTTCATAAGTCTGTGAGTGTCTTTTTCTGTGGAAATATGTTCATTGGTAGCAATCTTAGGATAACATGTATAAATGATATCATAGGATATTTGTCATACCCTTTTGACTTACTTAACCTTATATTATTATGTCTAGGCTCTACTGTAGTCCTGAAAACGGCATTGTTCATTTTTTTCCCGAGGCTACTATTCCATTCTGTCCATATACCACTTCTTCTCTGTCCATTCATCTGTTTATGGACCTTTTTTTGCTTCCATGTCTTGGCTATTTCAGTATTGCTGCAGTGCACATTTGACTGCCTGTGTCTTTCCGATTCTGGTGGTCTTAGGTTATAAGCCCGACAGGTGCCCTGCCGCATCATATGGTAGCTCAATTTCTACCTTTTCAAGCGGCTCCATTCAGTTTGCGTTAGTGCTGTTACCACTTTACATCCCAGCAGCAGATAGAAGGTACACATTTCTCTAAAACACCTTCAGCATTTATAGTTTGTAGACTTTTGCTGATGGCCATTTGACTGTTGTGAGCTGAAACCTTTATGGAGGTTGGATACGCATGTGGCGAATAATTCCTTATACTGATCTTTAGGCATATCCTTTTTCTTCTTTTCCTTTTTTTGTTAAAGTGTGAGTACAACTTCCCTCTTCATATTCACTTTTTGAAAAATTTCTCATGTGTTGAATTTTCTTGCCTATTCCCTACCCAAGGGCACTTTTTGAGGGCAGGTGTCATTTAGACCCCTGCAGTCATTGTGACTATTAAGCAACCATTAGCACTGGGTTTAAAGCTGCTGTTGTGGGAAACAGCCACAAGGCGGCAGCATTATTACGTTCTCAACTCTTGTTACTAGGGCTACAGAATCTTCCTGGAGGTAGTGTTCTGAGGTTGTAAATTAGAGTGGAATGTGCTGGGACAAGCCCCCAGAAGTTTATGTCTCCTTACTTATGTTTGTTTTTTAAATTTCATTTCTATTTCTTATCAGCGTAAATTTGATTAGAGTGTTTTGATTGCCTGGCTGTACAGGATCTGCTCAATGATTCATACATATGTCTGTTCATCTTCGGGTCCTGTTACCATGTATGTGATTACAAAATGTATATTTTAAAGGTATTGGTGATTATATAATTCATACAGTTTATCTGTTATATGTTGTTATACACTTAACATACATTAGTATATGTATGTTAACCCCATAGTCCTAATTTACCCATCCTCCCACCTTTCATTTTGCTAACCATTAGTTTATTTCATAAGTCTGTGAGTGTCTTTTTCTGTGGAAATATGTTCATTGGTAGCAATCTTAGGATAACATGTATAAATGTTATCATAGGATATTTGTCGTACCCTTTTGAGTTAGTTAACCTTATATGATTATTTCTAGGCTCAACTGTAGTCCTGAAATCGGCATTGTTCATTTTTTTCCCGAGGCTACTATTCTATTTGGTACGTATACCACTTCTTCTTTGTCCATTCATCTGTTTATGGACATTTTTTTTGCTTCCATGTCTTTGCTATTTCAATATTGCTGCAGTGCACATTTCACTGCCTGTGTCTTTCCGATTCTGGTAGTCTTAGGTTATAAGCCCAAGAGGTGCCCTGCCGCATCATATGGTAGCTCAATTTTTACCTTTTCAAGCAGCTCCATTCAGTTTGCGTTAGTGCTGTTACCACTTTACATCCCACCAGCAGCAAGAAGGTACACAGTTCTCTAAAACCCCTTCAGCATTTATAGTTTATAGACATTTTGCTGATGGAAATGACTGGTGTGAGCTGAAACCTTTTTGAATTTGAATTTGCATGTGTCTAATAATTCCTTATACTGAGCTTTAGGCATGTCCTTTTTTTTCTTTTCCTTTTTTTTTAAAGAGTGAGTACAACTTCCCTCCTCTTATTGACTTCTTGAAAAATTTCTCATGTGTTCAATTTTCTTGCCTATTCCCTACCCCAGGGCATTTTTCAGGGCAGGTGTCATTTAGAGCCCTGCAGTCCTTGTGACTATTAAGCAACCATTAGCACTGGGTTTAATGTTGCTGTTGTGGGAAACAGCCACAAGGCGGCAGCATTATTACGTTCTCATCTCTTGTTACTAGGGCAACAGAATCTTCCTGGAAGTAGTGTTCCGTGGTTGTAAATTAGAGTGGAATGTGCTGGGACGAGCCCTCAGAAGTTTATGTCTCCTTACTTATGTTTGTTTATTAAATTTAATTCTATTTCTTTTTGGAGTAAATTTGATTAGAGTTTTTTGATTGTCTGGCTGTACAGAATCTGCTCAATGATTCCTACATATGTCTGTTAATCTTCGGATTCTGTTACCATGTATGTGAATACAGAATGTATATTTTAAAGGTATTGGTGATTATATAATTCATATAGTTTATCTGTTATATGTTTATATGCATGTACCATACATTAGTATATTTATGTTAATCCCATAGTCCTAATTTACCCATCCTCCCCCCTTTCATTTTGGCTAACCATTAGTTTATTTCATAAGTCTGTGAGTGTCTTTTTCTGTGGAAATATGTTCATTGGTAGCAATCTTAGGATAACATGTATAAATGATATCATAGGATATTTGTCATACCCTTTTGACTTACTTAACCTTATATTATTATTTCTAGGCTCTACTGTAGTCCTGAAAACGGCATTGTTCATTTTTTTCCCGAGGCTACTATTCCATTCTGTCCATATACCACTTCTTCTCTGTCCATTCATCTGTTTATGGACCTTTCTTTGCTTCCATGTCTTGGCTATTTCAGTATTGCTGCAGTGCACATTTGACTGCCTGTGTCTTTCCGATTCTGGTGGTCTTAGGTTATAAGCCCGAGAGGTGCCCTGCCGCATCATATGGTAGCTCAATTTCTACCTTTTCAAGCGGCTCCATTCAGTTTGCGTTAGTGCTGTTACCACTTTACATCCCAGCAGCAGATAGAAGGTACACATTTCTCTAAACCCCTTCAGCATTTATAGGTTGTAGACATTTTGCTGATGGAAACGACTGGTGTGAGCTGAAACCTTTTTGAATTTGAATTTGCATGTGTCTAATAATTCATTCTACTGAGCTTTAGGCATGTCCTTTTTTTTCTTTCCTTTTTTTTTAAAGAGTGAGTACAACTTCCCTCCTCTTATTGATTTCTTGAAAAATTTCTCATGTGTTGAATATTCTTGCCTATTCCTTACCCCAGGGCATTTTTCAGGGCAGGTGTCATTTAGAGCCCTGCAGTCCATGTGACTATTAAGCAACCATTAGCACTGGGTTTAAAGCTGCTGTTGTGAGAAAGAGCCACAAGGCGGCAGCATTATTACGTTCTCATCTCTTGTTACTAGGGCAACAGAATCTTCCTGGAGGTAGTGTTCCGAGGTTGTAAATTAGAGTGGAATGTGCTGGGACAAGCCCCCAGAAGTTTATGTCTCCTTACTTAGGTTTGTTTTTTAAATTTAATTTCTATTTCTTATCGGAGTAAATTTGATTAGAGTGTTTTGATTGTCTGGCTGTACAGAAACTGCTCAATGATTCCTACATATGTGTGTTCATCTTCGGAATCTGTTACCATGTATGTGATTACAGAATGTATATTTTAAAGGTATTGGTGATTATATAATTCATACAGTTTATCTGTTATATGTTTTTATACACTTAACCTACATTAGTATATGTATGTTAACCCCATAGTCCTAATTTACCCATCCTCCCACCTTTCATTTTGGCTAACAATTAGTTTATTTCATAAGTCTGTGAGTGTCTTTTTCTGTGGAAATATGTTCATTGGTAGCAAGCTTAGGATAACATGTATAAATGATATCATAGGATAATTGTCATACCCTTTTGACTTACTTAACCTTATATGATTATTTCTAGGCTCTACTGTAGTCCTGAAAACGGCATTGTTCATTTTTTCCCTGAGGCTACTATTCCATTCTGTCCATATACCACTTCTTCTCTGTCCATTCATCTGTTTATGGACATTTTTTTTGCTTCCATGTCTTTGCTATTTCAGTATTGCTGCAGTGCACATTTGACTGCCTGTGTCTTTCCGATTCTGGTTGTCTTAGGTCATAAGCCCATGAGGTGCCCTGCTGCATCATATGGTAGCTCAATTTTTACCTTTTCAAGCAGCTCCATTCAGTTTGCGTTAGTGCTGTTACCACTTTACATCCCACCAGCAGCTAGAAGGTACACAGTTCTCTAAAACCCCTTCAGCATTTATAGTTTATAGACATTTTGCTGATGGAAATGACTGGTGTGAGCTGAAACCTTGTTGAATTTGCATTTGCATGTGTCTAATAATTCCTTATACTGAGCTTTAGGCATGTCCTTTTTTTTCTTTTCCTTTTTTTTTAAAGAGTGAGTACAACTTCCCTCCTCTTATTGACTTCTTGAAAAATTTCTCATGTGTTGAATTTTCTTGCCTATTCCCTACCCCAGGGCATTTTTCAGGGCAGGTGTCATTTAGAGCCCTGCAGTCCTTGTGACTATTAAGCAACCATTAGCACTGGGTTTAATGCTGCTGTTGTGGGAAACAGCCACAAGGCGGCAGCATTATTACGTTCTCATCTCTTGTTACTAGGGCAACAGAATCTTCCTGGAGGTAGTGTTCCGTGGTTGTAAATTAGAGTGGAATGTGCTGGGACGAGCCCCCAGAAGTTTATGTCTCCTTACTTATGTTTGTTTTTTAAATGTAATTCTATTTCTTTTTGGAGTAAATTTGATTAGAGTTTTTTGATTGTCTGGCTGTACAGAATCTGCTCAATGATTCCTACATATGTCTGTTCATCTTCGGATTCTGTTACCATGTATGTGAATACAGAATGTATATTTTAAAGGTATTGGTGATTATATAATTCATATAGTTTATCTGTTATATGTTTATATGCATGTAACATACATTAGTATATTTATGTTAATCCCATAGTCCTAATTTACCCATCCTCCCCCCTTTCATTTTGGCTAACCATTAGTTTATTTCATAAGTCTGTGAGTGTCTTTTTCTGTGGAAATATGTTCATTGGTAGCAATCTTAGGATAACATGTACAAATGATATCATAGGATATTTGTCATACCCTTTTGACTTACTTAACCTTATATTATTATTTCTAGGCTCTACTGTAGTCCTGAAAACGGCATTGTTCATTTTTTTCCCGAGGCTACTATTCCATTCTGTCCATATACCACTTCTTCTCTGTCCATTCATATGTTTATGGACCTTTTTTTGCTTCCATGTCTTGGCTATTTCAGTATTGCTGCAGTGCACATTTGACTGCCTGTGTCTTTCCGATTCTGGTGGTCTTAGGTTATAAGCCCGAGAGGTGCCCTGCCGCATCATATGGTAGCTCAATTTCTACCTTTTCAAGCGGCTCCATTCAGTTTGCGTTAGTGCTGTTACCACTTTACATCCCAGCAGCAGATAGAAGGTACACATTTCTCTAAAACCCCTTCAGCATTTATAGTTTGTAGACTTTTTGCTGATGGCCATTTGACTGTTGTGAGCTGAAACCTTTATGGAGGTTGGATACGCATGTGGCGAATAATTCCTTATACTGATCTTTAGGCATATCCTTTTTCTTCTTTTCCTTTTTTTGTTAAAGTGTGAGTACAACTTCCCTCTTCATATTCACTTTTTGAAAAATTTCTCATGTGTTGAATTTTCTTGCCTATTCCCTACCCAAGGGCACTTTTTGAGGGCAGGTGTCATTTAGACCCCTGCAGTCGTTGTGACTATTAAGCAACCATTAGCACTGGGTTTAAAGCTGCTGTTGTGGGAAACAGCCACAAGGCGGCAGCATTATTACGTTCTCAACTCTTGTTACTAGGGCAACAGAATCTTCCTGGAGGTAGTGTTCTGAGGTTGTAAATTAGAGTGGAATGTGCTGGGACAAGCCCCCAGAAGTTTATGTCTCCTTACTTATGTTTGTTTTTTAAATTTCATTTCTATTTCTTATCAGCGTAAATTTGATTAGAGTGTTTTGATTGCCTGGCTGTACAGGATCTGCTCAATGATTCATACATATGTCTGTTCATCTTCGGGTCCTGTTACCATGTATGTGATTACAAAATGTATATTTTAAAGGTATTGGTGATTATATAATTCATACAGTTTATCTGTTATATGTTTTTATACACTTAACATACATTAGTATATGTATGTTAACCCCATAGTCCTAATTTACCCATCCTCCCACCTTTCATTTTGCTAACCATTAGTTTATTTCATAAGTCTGTGAGTGTCTTTTTCTGTGGAAATATGTTCATTGGTAGCAATCTTAGGATAACATGTATAAATATTATCATAGGATCTTTGTCGTACCCTTTTGAGTTAGTTAACCTTATATGATTATTTCTAGGCTCAACTGTAGTCCTGAAAACGGCGTTGTTCATTTTTTTCCCCAGGCTACTATTTTATTTGGTACGTATACTACTTCTTCTTTGTCCATTCATCTGTTTATGAACCTTTTTTCTGCTTCCATGTCTTGGCTATTTCAATATTGCTGCAGTGCTCATTTGCCTGACTGTGTCTTTCCGATTCAGGTGGTCTTAGGTTATAGGCCCTAAGGGTGACCTGCTGCATCATATGGTAGCTCAATTTTTACCTTTTCAAGAAGCTCCATTCAGTTTGCGTTAGTGCTGTTACCACTTTACATCCCACCAGCAGCTAGAAGGTACACAGTTCTCTAAAACCCCTTCAGCATTTATAGTTTATAGACATTTTGCTGATGGAAATGACTGGTGTGAGCTGAAACCTTTTTCAATTTGAATTTGCATGTGTCTAATAATTCCTTATACTGAGCTTTAGGCATGTCCTTTTTTTTCTTTTCCTTTTTTTTTAAAGAGTGAGTACAACCTCCCTCCTCTTATTGACTTCTTGAAAAATTTCTCATGTGTTGAATTTTCTTGCCTATTCCCTACCCCAGGGCATTTTTCAGGGCAGGTGTCATTTAGAGCCCTGCAGTCCTTGTGACTATTAAGCAACTATTAGTACTGGGTTTAAAGCTGCTGTTGTGGGAAACAGCCACAAGGCCGCAGCATTATTACGTTCTCAACTCTTGTTACTACGGCAACAGAGTCTTCCTGGAGGTAGTGTTCCGAGGTTGCAAATTAGAGTGGAATGTGCTGGGACAAGCCCCCAGAAGTTTATGTCTCCTTACTTATGTTTGTTTTTTAAATTTAATTTCTATTTCTTATCAGAGTAAATTTGATTAGAGTGTTTTCATTGTCTGGCTGTACAGAATCTGCTCAATGATTCATACATATGTCAGTTCATCTTCAGATGCTGTTACAATGTGTTTGTTTACAGAATGTATATTTTGAAGGTATAGGTGATTATATAATTCATATAGTTTATATGTTATATGTTTATATACATTTAACATACATTAGTATATGTATGTTAACCCCATAGTCCTAATTTACCCATCCTCCCAGCTTTCATTTTGGCTAACCATTAGTTTATTTGATAAGTCTGTGAGTGTCTTTTTCTGTGCAAATATGTTCATTGGTAGCAATCTTAGGATAACATGTGTGAATGATATCATAGGATAATTGTCATACCCTTTTGACTTACTTAACCTTATATGATTATTTCTAGGCTCAACTGTAGTCCTGAAAACGGCATTGTTCAGTTTTTTCCTGAGGCTACTCTTCCATTCTGTCCATATACCTCTTCTTCTTTGTCCATTCATCTGTTTATGGACTTTTTTTTTCCTTCCATGTCTTCGTATTTCAATATTGTTGCAGTGCACATTTGCCTGCATCTGTCTTTACGATTCTGGTGGTCTTAAGTTATAGGTGCAAAAGGTGCCCTGCCGCATCATATGGTAGCTCAATTTTTACCTTTTCAAGCAGCTCCATTCAGTTTGTGTTAGTGCTGTTACTACTTTACATCCCACCAGCAGCTAGAAGGTACACAGTTCTCTAACACCCCTTCAGCATTTATAGTTTGTAGACTTTTTGCTGATGGAAATGACTGGTGTGAGGTGAAACCTTTTTGAATTTGAATTTGCATGTGGCTAATAATTCCTTATACTGAGCTTTAGGCATGTCCTTTTTTCTCTTTTCCTTTTTTGAAAGAGTGAGTACAACTTCCCTCCTCTTATTGACTTCTTGAAAAATTTCTCATGTGTTGAATTTTCTTTCCTATTCCCTACCCCAGGGCATTGTTGAGGGCGTGTCTCATTTACAGCCCTGCAGTCCTTGTGACTATATAAGCAACCATTGGCACTGGGTTTAAAGCTGCTCTTGTGGGAAAGAGCCACAAGGCGGCAGCATTATTACGTTCTCATCTCTTGTTACTAGGGCAACAGACTCTTCCTGGAGGTAGTGTCCCAAGGTTGTAAATTAGAGTGGAATGTGGTGGGACAAGCCGCAGAAGTTTATGTCTCCTTACTTATGTTTGTTTTTTCAATTTAATTTCTATTTCTTATCGGGGTAAATTTGATTGGAGTGTTTTGAGTGTCTGGCTGTACAGAATCTGCTCAATGATTCATGCATATGTCTGTTCATCTTCGGATCCTGTTACCATGTATGTGATTACAAAATGTATATTTTAAAGGTCTTGGTAATTATATAATTCATATAGTTTATCTGTTATATGTTTATATACATTTAACATACGTTAGTATATGTATGTTAACCCCATAGTCCTAATTTACCCATCCTCCCACCTTTCATTTTGGCTAACCATTAGTTTATTTGATAAGTCTGTGAGTGTCTTTTTCTGTGGAAATATGTTCATTGGTAGCAATCTAAGGATAACATGTATAAATGATATCATAGGACATTTGTCATACCCTTTTGACTTACTTAACCTTATATGATTATTTCTAGGCTCCACTGTAGTCGTAAAAACGGCATTGTTCATTTTTTTCGCGAAGCTACTATTCCATATGGTACATTTACCACTTCTTCTTTGTCCATTCATCTGTTTATGGACATTTTTTTTCCTTCCATGTCTTGGCTATTTCAATATTGTTTCAGTGCACATTTGCCTGCATCTGTCTTTCCGATTCTGGTGGTCTTAGGTTATAGGCCCAAAGGTGCCCTGCCGCATCATATGGTAGCTCAATTTTTACCTCTTCAAGCAGCTCGATTCAGTTTGCGTTAGTGCTGTTACCACTTTACATCCCACCAGCAGCTAGAAAGTACACAGTTCTCTAAAACCCCTTCAGCATTTATCGTTTGTAGACTTTTTGCTGATGGTCATGACCGGTGTGAGCTGCACCCTTTTTGACTTTGAATTTGCATGTGGCTAATAATTCCTTATACTGAGCTTTAGGCATGTCCTTTTTTTCTTTTCCTTTTTTTTAAAGAGTGAGTACAACTTCCCTCCTCTGATTGACTTCTTGAAAAAATTCTCATGTGTTGAATTTTCTTGCCTATTCCCTACTCCAGGGCATTTTTGAGGGCGTGTGTCATTTACAGCCCTGCAGTCCTTGTGACTATATAAGCAACCATTAGCACTGGGTTTAAAGCTGCTGTTGTGGGAAACAGCCACAAGGCGGCAGCATTATTACGTTCTCAACTCTTGTTACTACAGCAATAGAGTCTTCCTGGAGGTAGTGTTCCAAGGTTGTAAATTAGAGTGGAATGTGCTGGGACAAGCCCCCAGAAGTTTATGTCTCCTTACTTATGTTTGTTTATTAAATTTAATTTCTATTTCTTATCGGAGTAAATTTGATTAGAGTGTTTTGATTGTCTGGCTGTACAGAATCTGCTAAAAGACTCCTACATATGTCTGTTCATCTTCGGATCCTGTTACCATGTATGTGATTACAGAATGTATATTTTAAAGGTATTGGTGAGTATATAATTCATATAGTTTATCTGTTATATGTTTATATACATTTAACATAACATTAGTATATGTATGTTAACCCCATAGTCCTAATTTATCCATCCTCCCACCTTTCATTTTGGCTAACAATTAGTTTATTTGATAAGTCTGTGAGTGTCTTTTTCTGTGGAAATATGTTCATTGGTAGCAATCTTAGGATAACATGTATAAATGATATCATAGGATATTTGTCATACCCTTTTGACTTACTTAACCTTATATGATTATTTCTAGGCTCCACTGTAGTCATAAAAACGGCATTGTTCATTTTTTTCGCGAAGCTACTATTCCATATGGTACATTTACCACTTCGTCTTTGTCCATTCATCTGTTTATGGACATTTTTTTTCCTTCCATGTCTTGGCTATTTCAATATTGTTTCAGTGCACATTTGCCTGCATCTGTCTTTCCGATTCTGGTGGTCTTAGGTTATAGGCCCAAAGGTGCCCTGCCGCATCATATGGTAGCTCAATTTTTACCTCTTCAAGCAGCTCGATTCAGTTTGCGTTAGTGCTGTTACCACTTTACATCCCACCAGCAGCTAGAAAGTACACAGTTCTCTAAAACCCCTTCAGCATTTATCGTTTGTAGACTTTTTGCTGATGGTCATGACCGGTGTGAGCTGCACCCTTTTTGACTTTGAATTTGCATGTGGCTAATAATTCCTTATACTGAGCTTTAGGCATGTCCTTTTTTTCTTTTCCTTTTTTTTTAAAGAGTGAGTACAACTTCCCTCCTCTGATTGACTTCTTGAAAAAATTCTCATGTGTTGAATTTTCTTGCCTATTCCCTACCCCGGGGCATTTTTGAGGGCGTGTGTCATTTACAGCCCTGCAGTCCTTGTGACTATATAAGCAACCATTAGCACTGGGTTTAAAGCTGCTGTTGTGGGAAACAGCCACAAGGCGGCAGCATTATTACGTTCTCAACTCTTGTTAGTAGTGCAACAGAGTCTTCCTGTAGGTCGTGTTCCGAGGTGGTAAATTAGAGTGGAATGTGCTGGGACAAGCCCCCAGAAGTTTATGTCTCCTTACTTATGTTTGTTTTTTAAGTTTAAATTCTATTTCTTATCGGAGTAAATTTGATTAGAGTGTTTTCATTGTCTGGCTGTACAGAATCTGCTCAATGATTCATGCATATGTCTGTTCATCTTCGGATCCTGTTACCATGTATGTGATTACAAAATGTATATTTTAAAGGTCTTGGTGATTATATAATACATATAGTTTATTTGTTATATGTTTATATACATTTAACATACATTAGTATATGTATGTTAACCCCATAGTCCTAATTTACCCATCTTCCCACCTTTCATTTTGGGTAACCATTAGTTTATTTGATAAGTCTGTGAGTGTCTTTTTCTGTGGAAATGTGTTCATTGGTAGCAATCTTAGGATAACATGTATAAATGATATCATAGGATATTTTTCATACCCTTTTGACTTACTTAACCTTATATTATTATTTCTAGGCTCTACTGTAGTCCTGAAAACGGCATTGTTCATTTTTTTCCCGAGGCTACTATTCCATTCTGTCCATATACCACTTCTTCTTTTTCCATTCATCCGTTGATGGACCTTTTTTTGCTTCCATGTCTTGGCTATTTTAGTATTGCTGCAGTGCACATTTGCCTGCCTCTGTCTTTCTCATTCTGGTGGTCTTAGTTTATAGGCTCAAAATGTACCCTTTCGCATCATATGGTAGCTAAATTTTTACCTTGTAAAGCAGCTCCATTCAGTTTTTGTTAGTGCTGTTACCACTTTATATCCCACCAGCATCTAGGAGTTACACAGTTCTCTAAAACCCCTTCAGCATTTAGAGTTTGTAGATTTTTGCTGATGGCCATTTGACTGGTGTGAGCTGAAACCTTTTTGGAGGTTGGATACGCATGTGGCTAATAATTCCTTATACTGAGCTTTAGGCATATCCTTTTTCTTCTTTTCCTTTTTTTGTTAAAGAGTGAATACAACTTCCCTCTTCATATTGACTTCTTGAAAAATTTCTCATGTGTTGAATTTTCTTGCCTATTCCCTACCCCAGGGCAATTTTTGAGGGCATGTGTCATTTAGACCCCTGCAGTCGTTGTGACTATTAAGCAACCATTAGCACTGGGTTTAAAACTGCTGTTGTGGGAAACAGCCACAAGGCGGCAGCATTATTACGTTCTCAACTCTTGTTACTACAGCAATAGAGTCTTCCTGGAGGTAGTGTTCCAAGGTTGTAAATTAGAGTGGAATGTGCTGGGACAAGCCCCCAGAAGTTTATGTCTCCTTACTTATGTTTGTTTATTAAATTTAATTTCTATTTCTTATCAGAGTAAATTTGATTAGAGTGTTTTGATTGTCTGGCTGTACAGAATCTGCTAAAAGACTCCTACATATGTCTGTTCATCTTCGGATCCTGTTACCATGTATGTGATTACAGAATGTATATTTTAAAGGTATTGGTGATTATATAGTTAATATAGTTTATCTGTTATATGTTTATATACATTTAACATAACATTAGTATATGTATGTTAACCCCATAGTCCTAATTTACCCATCCTCCCACCTTTCATTTTGGCTAACCATTAGTTTATTTGATAAGTCTGTGAGTGTCTTTTTCTGTGGAAATATGTTCATTGGTAGCAATCTTAGGATAACATGTATAAATGATATCATAGGATATTTGTCATACCCTTTTGACTTACTTAACCTTATATTATTATTTCTAGGCTCTACTGTAGTCCTGAAAACGGCATTGTTCATTTTTTTCCCGAGGCTACTATTCCATTCTGTCCATATACCACTTCTTCTCTGTCCATTCATCTGTTTATGGACCTTTTTTTGCTTCCATGTCTTGGCTATTTCATTATTGCTGCAGTGCACATTTGACTGCCTGTGTCTTTCCGATTCTGGTGGTCTTAGGTTATAAGCCCGAGAGGTGCCCTGCCGCATCATATGGTAGCTCAATTTCTACCTTTTCAAGCGGCTCCATTCAGTTTGCGTTAGTGCTGTTACCACTTTACATCCCAGCAGCAGATAGAAGGTACACATTTCTCTAAAACCCCTTCAGCATTTATAGTTTGTAGACTTTTTGCTGATGGCCATTTGACTGTTGTGAGCTGAAACCTTTATGGAGGTTGGATACGCATGTGGTGAATAATTCCTTATACTGATCTTTAGGCATATCCTTTTTCTTCTTTTCCTTTTTTTGTTAAAGTGTGAGTACAACTTCCCTCTTCATATTCACTTTTTGAAAAATTTCTCATGTGTTGAATTTTCTTGCCTATTCCCTACCCAAGGGCACTTTTTGAGGGCAGGTGTCATTTAGACCCCTGCAGTCGTTGTGACTATTAAGCAACCATTAGCACTGGGTTTAAAGCTGCTGTTGTGGGAAACAGCCACAAGGCGGCAGCATTATTACGTTCTCAACTCTTGTTACTAGGGCAACAGAATCTTCCTGGAGGTAGTGTTCTGAGGTTGTAAATTAGAGTGGAATGTGCTGGGACAAGCCCCCAGAAGTTTATGTCTCCTTACTTATGTTTGTTTTTTAAATTTCATTTCTATTTCTTATCAGCGTAAATTTGATTAGAGTGTTTTGATTGCCTGGCTGTACAGGATCTGCTCAATGATTCATACATATGTCTGTTCATCTTCGGATCCTGTTACCATGTATGTGATTACAAATGTATATTTTAAAGGTATTGGTGATTATATAATTCATACAGTTTATCTGTTATATGTTTTTATACACTTAACATACATTAGTATATGTATGTTAACCCCATAGTCCTAATTTACCCATCCTCCCACCTTTCATTTTGCTAACCATTAGTTTATTTCATAAGTCTGTGAGTGTCTTTTTCTGTGGAAATATGTTCATTGGTAGCAATCTTAGGATAACATGTATAAATATTATCATAGGATATTTGTCGTACCCTTTTGAGTTACTTAACCTTATATGATTATTTCTAGGCTCAACTGTAGTCCTGAAAACGGCGTTGTTCATTTTTTTCCCCAGGCTACTATTCTATTTGGTACGTATACTACTTCTTCTTTGTCCATTCATCTGTTTATGAACCTTTTTTCTGCTTCCATGTCTTGGCTATTTCAATATTGCTGCAGTGCTCATTTGCCTGCCTGTGTCTTTCCGATTCAGGTGGTCTTAGGTTATAGGCCCTAAGGGTGACCTGCTGCATCATATGGTAGCTCAATTTTTACCTTTTCAAGAAGCTCCATTCAGTTTGCGTTAGTGCTGTTACCACTTTACATCCCACCAGCAGCTAGAAGGTACACAGTTCTCTAAAACCCCTTCAGCATTTATAGTTTATAGACATTTTGCTGATGGAAATGACTGGTGTGAGCTGAAACCTTGTTGAATTTGAATTTGCATGTGTCTAATAATTCCTTATACTGAGCTTTAGGCATGTCCTTTTTTTTCTTTTCCTTTTTTTTTAAAGAGTGAGTACAACCTCCCTCCTCTTATTGACTTCTTGAAAAATTTCTCATGTGTTGAATTTTCTTGCCTATTCCCTACCCCAGGGCATTTTTCAGGGCAGGTGTCATTTAGAGCCCTGCAGTCCTTGTGACTATTAAGCAACTATTAGTACTGGGTTTAAAGCTGCTGTTGTGGGAAACAGCCACAAGGCCGCAGCATTATTACGTTCTCAACTCTTGTTACTACGGCAACAGAGTCTTCCTGGAGGTAGTGTTCCAAGGTTGCAAATTAGAGTGGAATGTGCTGGGACAAGCCCCCAGAAGTTTATGTCTCCTTACTTATGTTTGTTTTTTAAATTTAATTTCTATTTCTTATCAGAGTAAATTTGATTAGAGTGTTTTCATTGTCTGGCTGTACAGAATCTGCTCAATGATTCATACATATGTCAGTTCATCTTCAGATGCTGTTACAATGTGTTTGTTTACAGAATGTATATTTTGAAGGTATAGGTGATTATATAATTCATATAGTTTATATGTTATATGTTTATATACATTTAACATACATTAGTGTATGTATGTTAACCCCATAGTCCTAATTTACCCATCCTCCCACCTTTCATTTTGGCTAACCATTAGTTTATTTGATAAGTCTGTGAGTGTCTTTTTCTGTGCAAATATGTTCATTGGTAGCAATCTTAGGATAACATGTGTGAATGATATCATAGGATAATTGTCATACCCTTTTGACTTACTTAACCTTATATGATTATTTCTAGGCTCAACTGTAGTCCTGAAAACGGCATTGTTCAGTTTTTTCCTGAGGCTACTCTTCCATTCTGTCCATATACCTCTTCTTCTTTGTCCATTCATCTGTTTATGGACTTTTTTTTTCCTTCCATGTCTTCGTATTTCAATATTGTTGCAGTGCACATTTGCCTGCATCTGTCTTTACGATTCTGGTGGTCTTAAGTTATAGGCGCAAAAGGTGCCCTGCCGCATCATATGGTAGCTCAATTTTTACCTTTTCAAGCAGCTCCATTCAGTTTGTGTTAGTGCTGTTACTACTTTACATCCCACCAGCAGCTAGAAGGTACACAGTTCTCTAACACCCCTTCAGCATTTATAGTTTGTAGACTTTTTGCTGATGGAAATGACTGGTGTGAGGTGAAACCTTTTTGAATTTGAATTTGCATGTGGCTAATAATTCCTTATACTGAGCTTTAGGCATGTCCTTTTTTCTCTTTTCCTTTTTTGAAAGAGTGAGTACAACTTCCCTCCTCTTATTGACTTCTTGAAAAATTTCTCATGTGTTGAATTTTCTTTCCTATTCCCTACCCCAGGGCATTGTTGAGGGCATGTCTCATTTACAGCCCTGCAGTCCTTGTGACTATATAAGCAACCATTGGCACTGGGTTTAAAGCTGCTCTTGTGGGAAAGAGCCACAAGGCGGCAGCATTATTACGTTCTCATCTCTTGTTACTAGGGCAACAGACTCTTCCTGGAGGTAGTGTCCCAAGGTTGTAAATTAGAGTGGAATGTGGTGGGACAAGCCGCAGAAGTTTATGTCTCCTTACTTATGTTTGTTTTTTAAATTTAATTTCTATTTCTTATCGGGGTAAATTTGATTGGAGTGTTTTGATTGTCTGGCTGTACAGAATCTGCTCAATGATTCATGCATATGTCTGTTCATCTTCGGATCCTGTTACCATGTATGTGATTACAAAATGTATATTTTAAAGGTCTTGGTAATTATATAATTCATATAGTTTATCTGTTATATGTTTATATACATTTAACATACGTTAGTATATGTATGTTAACCCCATAGTCCTAATTTACCCATCCTCCCACCTTTCATTTTGGCTAACCATTAGTTTATTTGATAAGTCTGTGAGTGTCTTTTTCTGTGGAAATATGTTCATTGGTAGCAATCTTAGGATAACATGTATAAATGATATCATAGGATATTTGTCATACCCTTTTGACTTACTTAACCTTATATGATTATTTCTAGGCTCCACTGTAGTCGTAAAAACGGCATTGTTCATTTTTTTCGCGAAGCTACTATTCCATATGGTACATTTACCACTTCTTCTTTGTCCATTCATCTGTTTATGGACATTTTTTTTCCTTCCATGTCTTGGCTATTTCAATATTGTTTCAGTGCACATTTGCCTGCATCTGTCTTTCCGATTCTGGTGGTCTTAGGTTATAGGCCCAAAGGTGCCCTGCCGCATCATATGGTAGCTCAATTTTTACCTCTTCAAGCAGCTCGATTCAGTTTGCGTTAGTGCTGTTACCACTTTACATCCCACCAGCAGCTAGAAAGTACACAGTTCTCTAAAACCCCTTCAGCATTTATCGTTTGTAGACTTTTTGCTGATGGTCATGACCGGTGTGAGCTGCACCCTTTTTGACTTTGAATTTGCATGTGGCTAATAATTCCTTATACTGAGCTTTAGGCATGTCCTTTTTTTCTTTTCCTTTTTTTTAAAGAGTGAGTACAACTTCCCTCCTCTGATTGACTTCTTGAAAAAATTCTCATGTGTTGAATTTTCTTGCCTATTCCCTACTCCAGGGCATTTTTGAGGGCGTGTGTCATTTACAGCCCTGCAGTCCTTGTGACTATATAAGCAACCATTAGCACTGGGTTTAAAGCTGCTGTTGTGGGAAACAGCCACAAGGCGGCAGCATTATTACGTTATCAACTCTTGTTACTACAGCAATAGAGTCTTCCTGGAGGTAGTGTTCCAAGGTTGTAAATTAGAGTGGAATGTGCTGGGACAAGCCCCCAGAAGTTTATGTCTCCTTACTTATGTTTGTTTATTAAATTTAATTTCTATTTCTTATCGGAGTAAATTTGATTAGAGTGTTTTGATTGTCTGGCTGTACAGAATCTGCTAAAAGACTCCTACATATGTCTGTTCATCTTCGGATCCTGTTACCATGTATGTGATTACAGAATGTATATTTTAAAGGTATTGGTGAGTATATAATTCATATAGTTTATCTGTTATATGTTTATATACATTTAACATAACATTAGTATATGTATGTTAACCCCATAGTCCTAATTTATCCATCCTCCCACCTTTCATTTTGGCTAACAATTAGTTTATTTGATAAGTCTGTGAGTGTCTTTTTCTGTGGAAATATGTTCATTGGTAGCAATCTTAGGATAACATGTATAAATGATATCATAGGATATTTGTCATACCCTTTTGACTTACTTAACCTTATATGATTATTTCTAGGCTCCACTGTAGTCATAAAAACGGCATTGTTCATTTTTTTCGCGAAGCTACTATTCCATATGGTACATTTACCACTTCGTCTTTGTCCATTCATCTGTTTATGGACATTTTTTTTCCTTCCATGTCTTGGCTATTTCAATATTGTTTCAGTGCACATTTGCCTGCATCTGTCTTTCCGATTCTAGTGGTCTTAGGTTATAGGCCCAAAGGTGCCCTGCCGCATCATATGGTAGCTCAATTTTTACCTCTTCAAGCAGCTCGATTCAGTTTGCGTTAGTGCTGTTACCACTTTACATCCCACCAGCAGCTAGAAAGTACACAGTTCTCTAAAACCCCTTCAGCATTTATCGTTTGTAGACTTTTTGCTGATGGTCATGACCGGTGTGAGCTGCACCCTTTTTGACTTTGAATTTGCATGTGGCTAATAATTCCTTATACTGAGCTTTAGGCATGTCCTTTTTTTCTTTTCCTTTTTTTTTAAAGAGTGAGTACAACTTCCCTCCTCTGATTGACTTCTTGAAAAAATTCTCATGTGTTGAATTTTCTTGCCTATTCCCTACCCCGGGGCATTTTTGAGGGCGTGTGTCATTTACAGCCCTGCAGTCCTTGTGACTATATAAGCAACCATTAGCACTGGGTTTAAAGCTGCTGTTGTGGGAAACAGCCACAAGGCGGCAGCATTATTACGTTCTCAACTCTTGTTAGTAGTGCAACAGAGTCTTCCTGTAGGTCGTGTTCCGAGGTGGTAAATTAGAGTGGAATGTGCTGGGACAAGCCCCCAGAAGTTTATGTCTCCTTACTTATGTTTGTTTTTTAAGTTTAAATTCTATTTCTTATCGGAGTAAATTTGATTAGAGTGTTTTCATTGTCTGGCTGTACAGAATCTGCTCAATGATTCATGCATATGTCTGTTCATCTTCGGATCCTGTTACCATGTATGTGATTACAAAATGTATATTTTAAAGGTCTTGGTGATTATATAATACATATAGTTTATTTGTTATATGTTTATATACATTTAACATACATTAGTATATGTATGTTAACCCCATAGTCCTAATTTACCCATCTTCCCACCTTTCATTTTGGGTAACCATTAGTTTATTTGATAAGTCTGTGAGTGTCTTTTTCTGTGGAAATGTGTTCATTGGTAGCAATCTTAGGATAACATGTATAAATGATATCATAGGATATTTTTCATACCCTTTTGACTTACTTAACCTTATATTATTATTTCTAGGCTCTACTGTAGTCCTGAAAACGGCATTGTTCATTTTTTTCCCGAGGCTACTATTCCATTCTGTCCATATACCACTTCTTCTTTTTCCATTCATCCGTTGATGGACCTTTTTTTGCTTCCATGTCTTGGCTATTTTAGTATTGCTGCAGTGCACATTTGCCTGCCTCTGTCTTTCTCATTCTGGTGGTCTTAGTTTATAGGCTCAAAATGTACCCTTTCGCATCATATGGTAGCTAAATTTTTACCTTGTAAAGCAGCTCCATTCAGTTTTTGTTAGTGCTGTTACCACTTTATATCCCACCAGCATCTAGGAGTTACACAGTTCTCTAAAACCCCTTCAGCATTTAGAGTTTGTAGATTTTTGCTGATGGCCATTTGACTGGTGTGAGCTGAAACCTTTTTGGAGGTTGGATACGCATGTGGCTAATAATTCCTTATACTGAGCTTTAGGCATATCCTTTTTCTTCTTTTCCTTTTTTTGTTAAAGAGTGAATACAACTTCCCTCTTCATATTGACTTCTTGAAAAATTTCTCATGTGTTGAATTTTCTTGCCTATTCCCTACCCCAGGGCAATTTTTGAGGGCATGTGTCATTTAGACCCCTGCAGTCGTTGTGACTATTAAGCAACCATTAGCACTGGGTTTAAAACTGCTGTTGTGGGAAACAGCCACAAGGCGGCAGCATTATTACGTTCTCAACTCTTGTTACTACAGCAATAGAGTCTTCCTGGAGGTAGTGTTCCAAGGTTGTAAATTAGAGTGGAATGTGCTGGGACAAGCCCCCAGAAGTTTATGTCTCCTTATTTATGTTTGTTTATTAAATTTAATTTCTATTTCTTATCAGAGTAAATTTGATTAGAGTGTTTTGATTGTCTGGCTGTACAGAATCTGCTAAAAGACTCCTACATATGTCTGTTCATCTTCGGATCCTGTTACCATGTATGTGATTACAGAATGTATATTTTAAAGGTATTGGTGATTATATAGTTAATATAGTTTATCTGTTATATGTTTATATACATTTAACATAACATTAGTATATGTATGTTAACCCCATAGTCCTAATTTACCCATCCTCCCACCTTTCATTTTGGCTAACCATTAGTTTATTTGATAAGTCTGTGAGTGTCTTTTTCTGTGGAAATATGTTCATTGGTAGCAATCTTAGGATAACATGTATAAATGATATCATAGGATATTTGTCATACCCTTTTGACTTACTTAACCTTATATTATTATTTCTAGGCTCTACTGTAGTCCTGAAAACGGCATTGTTCATTTTTTTCCCGAGGCTACTATTCCATTCTGTCCATATACCACTTCTTCTCTGTCCATTCATCTGTTTATGGACCTTTTTTTGCTTCCATGTCTTGGCTATTTCATTATTGCTGCAGTGCACATTTGACTGCCTGTGTCTTTCCGATTCTGGTGGTCTTAGGTTATAAGCCCGAGAGGTGCCCTGCCGCATCATATGGTAGCTCAATTTCTACCTTTTCAAGCGGCTCCATTCAGTTTGCATTAGTGCTGTTACCACTTTACATCCCAGCAGCAGATAGAAGGTACACATTTCTCTAAAACCCCTTCAGCATTTATAGTTTGTAGACTTTTTGCTGATGGCCATTTGACTGTTGTGAGCTGAAACCTTTATGGAGGTTGGATACGCATGTGGTGAATAATTCCTTATACTGATCTTTAGGCATATCCTTTTTCTTCTTTTCCTTTTTTTGTTAAAGTGTGAGTACAACTTCCCTCTTCATATTCACTTTTTGAAAAATTTCTCATGTGTTGAATTTTCTTGCCTATTCCCTACCCAAGGGCACTTTTTGAGGGCAGGTGTCATTTAGACCCCTGCAGTCGTTGTGACTATTAAGCAACCATTAGCACTGGGTTTAAAGCTGCTGTTGTGGGAAACAGCCACAAGGCGGCAGCATTATTACGTTCTCAACTCTTGTTACTAGGGCAACAGAATCTTCCTGGAGGTAGTGTTCTGAGGTTGTAAATTAGAGTGGAATGTGCTGGGACAAGCCCCCAGAAGTTTATGTCTCCTTACTTATGTTTGTTTTTTAAATTTCATTTCTATTTCTTATCAGCGTAAATTTGATTAGAGTGTTTTGATTGCCTGGCTGTACAGGATCTGCTCAATGATTCATACATATGTCTGTTCATCTTCGGATCCTGTTACCATGTATGTGATTACAAATGTATATTTTAAAGGTATTGGTGATTATATAATTCATACAGTTTATCTGTTATATGTTTTTATACACTTAACATACATTAGTATATGTATGTTAACCCCATAGTCCTAATTTACCCATCCTCCCACCTTTCATTTTGCTAACCATTAGTTTATTTCATAAGTCTGTGAGTGTCTTTTTCTGTGGAAATATGTTCATTGGTAGCAATCTTAGGATAACATGTATAAATATTATCATAGGATATTTGTCGTACCCTTTTGAGTTACTTAACCTTATATGATTATTTCTAGGCTCAACTGTAGTCCTGAAAACGGCGTTGTTCATTTTTTTCCCCAGGCTACTATTCTATTTGGTACGTATACTACTTCTTCTTTGTCCATTCATCTGTTTATGAACCTTTTTTCTGCTTCCATGTCTTGGCTATTTCAATATTGCTGCAGTGCTCATTTGCCTGCCTGTGTCTTTCCGATTCAGGTGGTCTTAGGTTATAGGCCCTAAGGGTGACCTGCTGCATCATATGGTAGCTCAATTTTTACCTTTTCAAGAAGCTCCATTCAGTTTGCGTTAGTGCTGTTACCACTTTACATCCCACCAGCAGCTAGAAGGTACACAGTTCTCTAAAACCCCTTCAGCATTTATAGTTTATAGACATTTTGCTGATGGAAATGACTGGTGTGAGCTGAAACCTTGTTGAATTTGAATTTGCATGTGTCTAATAATTCCTTATACTGAGCTTTAGGCATGTCCTTTTTTTTCTTTTCCTTTTTTTTTAAAGAGTGAGTACAACCTCCCTCCTCTTATTGACTTCTTGAAAAATTTCTCATGTGTTGAATTTTCTTGCCTATTCCCTACCCCAGGGCATTTTTCAGGGCAGGTGTCATTTAGAGCCCTGCAGTCCTTGTGACTATTAAGCAACTATTAGTACTGGGTTTAAAGCTGCTGTTGTGGGAAACAGCCACAAGGCCGCAGCATTATTACGTTCTCAACTCTTGTTACTACGGCAACAGAGTCTTCCTGGAGGTAGTGTTCCAAGGTTGCAAATTAGAGTGGAATGTGCTGGGACAAGCCCCCAGAAGTTTATGTCTCCTTACTTATGTTTGTTTTTTAAATTTAATTTCTATTTCTTATCAGAGTAAATTTGATTAGAGTGTTTTCATTGTCTGGCTGTACAGAATCTGCTCAATGATTCATACATATGTCAGTTCATCTTCAGATGCTGTTACAATGTGTTTGTTTACAGAATGTATATTTTGAAGGTATAGGTGATTATATAATTCATATAGTTTATATGTTATATGTTTATATACATTTAACATACATTAGTGTATGTATGTTAACCCCATAGTCCTAATTTACCCATCCTCCCACCTTTCATTTTGGCTAACCATTAGTTTATTTGATAAGTCTGTGAGTGTCTTTTTCTGTGCAAATATGTTCATTGGTAGCAATCTTAGGATAACATGTGTGAATGATATCATAGGATAATTGTCATACCCTTTTGACTTACTTAACCTTATATGATTATTTCTAGGCTCAACTGTAGTCCTGAAAACGGCATTGTTCAGTTTTTTCCTGAGGCTACTCTTCCATTCTGTCCATATACCTCTTCTTCTTTGTCCATTCATCTGTTTATGGACTTTTTTTTTCCTTCCATGTCTTCGTATTTCAATATTGTTGCAGTGCACATTTGCCTGCATCTGTCTTTACGATTCTGGTGGTCTTAAGTTATAGGCGCAAAAGGTGCCCTGCCGCATCATATGGTAGCTCAATTTTTACCTTTTCAAGCAGCTCCATTCAGTTTGTGTTAGTGCTGTTACTACTTTACATCCCACCAGCAGCTAGAAGGTACACAGTTCTCTAACACCCCTTCAGCATTTATAGTTTGTAGACTTTTTGCTGATGGAAATGACTGGTGTGAGGTGAAACCTTTTTGAATTTGAATTTGCATGTGGCTAATAATTCCTTATACTGAGCTTTAGGCATGTCCTTTTTTCTCTTTTCCTTTTTTGAAAGAGTGAGTACAACTTCCCTCCTCTTATTGACTTCTTGAAAAATTTCTCATGTGTTGAATTTTCTTTCCTATTCCCTACCCCAGGGCATTGTTGAGGGCATGTCTCATTTACAGCCCTGCAGTCCTTGTGACTATATAAGCAACCATTGGCACTGGGTTTAAAGCTGCTCTTGTGGGAAAGAGCCACAAGGCGGCAGCATTATTACGTTCTCATCTCTTGTTACTAGGGCAACAGACTCTTCCTGGAGGTAGTGTCCCAAGGTTGTAAATTAGAGTGGAATGTGGTGGGACAAGCCGCAGAAGTTTATGTCTCCTTACTTATGTTTGTTTTTTAAATTTAATTTCTATTTCTTATCGGGGTAAATTTGATTGGAGTGTTTTGATTGTCTGGCTGTACAGAATCTGCTCAATGATTCATGCATATGTCTGTTCATCTTCGGATCCTGTTACCATGTATGTGATTACAAAATGTATATTTTAAAGGTCTTGGTAATTATATAATTCATATAGTTTATCTGTTATATGTTTATATACATTTAACATACGTTAGTATATGTATGTTAACCCCATAGTCCTAATTTACCCATCCTCCCACCTTTCATTTTGGCTAACCATTAGTTTATTTGATAAGTCTGTGAGTGTCTTTTTCTGTGGAAATATGTTCATTGGTAGCAATCTTAGGATAACATGTATAAATGATATCATAGGATATTTGTCATACCCTTTTGACTTACTTAACCTTATATGATTATTTCTAGGCTCCACTGTAGTCGTAAAAACGGCATTGTTCATTTTTTTCGCGAAGCTACTATTCCATATGGTACATTTACCACTTCTTCTTTGTCCATTCATCTGTTTATGGACATTTTTTTTCCTTCCATGTCTTGGCTATTTCAATATTGTTTCAGTGCACATTTGCCTGCATCTGTCTTTCCGATTCTGGTGGTCTTAGGTTATAGGCCCAAAGGTGCCCTGCCGCATCATATGGTAGCTCAATTTTTACCTCTTCAAGCAGCTCGATTCAGTTTGCGTTAGTGCTGTTACCACTTTACATCCCACCAGCAGCTAGAAAGTACACAGTTCTCTAAAACCCCTTCAGCATTTATCGTTTGTAGACTTTTTGCTGATGGTCATGACCGGTGTGAGCTGCACCCTTTTTGACTTTGAATTTGCATGTGGCTAATAATTCCTTATACTGAGCTTTAGGCATGTCCTTTTTTTCTTTTCCTTTTTTTTAAAGAGTGAGTACAACTTCCCTCCTCTGATTGACTTCTTGAAAAAATTCTCATGTGTTGAATTTTCTTGCCTATTCCCTACTCCAGGGCATTTTTGAGGGCGTGTGTCATTTACAGCCCTGCAGTCCTTGTGACTATATAAGCAACCATTAGCACTGGGTTTAAAGCTGCTGTTGTGGGAAACAGCCACAAGGCGGCAGCATTATTACGTTATCAACTCTTGTTACTACAGCAATAGAGTCTTCCTGGAGGTAGTGTTCCAAGGTTGTAAATTAGAGTGGAATGTGCTGGGACAAGCCCCCAGAAGTTTATGTCTCCTTACTTATGTTTGTTTATTAAATTTAATTTCTATTTCTTATCGGAGTAAATTTGATTAGAGTGTTTTGATTGTCTGGCTGTACAGAATCTGCTAAAAGACTCCTACATATGTCTGTTCATCTTCGGATCCTGTTACCATGTATGTGATTACAGAATGTATATTTTAAAGGTATTGGTGAGTATATAATTCATATAGTTTATCTGTTATATGTTTATATACATTTAACATAACATTAGTATATGTATGTTAACCCCATAGTCCTAATTTATCCATCCTCCCACCTTTCATTTTGGCTAACAATTAGTTTATTTGATAAGTCTGTGAGTGTCTTTTTCTGTGGAAATATGTTCATTGGTAGCAATCTTAGGATAACATGTATAAATGATATCATAGGATATTTGTCATACCCTTTTGACTTACTTAACCTTATATGATTATTTCTAGGCTCCACTGTAGTCATAAAAACGGCATTGTTCATTTTTTTCGCGAAGCTACTATTCCATATGGTACATTTACCACTTCGTCTTTGTCCATTCATCTGTTTATGGACATTTTTTTTCCTTCCATGTCTTGGCTATTTCAATATTGTTTCAGTGCACATTTGCCTGCATCTGTCTTTCCGATTCTAGTGGTCTTAGGTTATAGGCCCAAAGGTGCCCTGCCGCATCATATGGTAGCTCAATTTTTACCTCTTCAAGCAGCTCGATTCAGTTTGCGTTAGTGCTGTTACCACTTTACATCCCACCAGCAGCTAGAAAGTACACAGTTCTCTAAAACCCCTTCAGCATTTATCGTTTGTAGACTTTTTGCTGATGGTCATGACCGGTGTGAGCTGCACCCTTTTTGACTTTGAATTTGCATGTGGCTAATAATTCCTTATACTGAGCTTTAGGCATGTCCTTTTTTTCTTTTCCTTTTTTTTTAAAGAGTGAGTACAACTTCCCTCCTCTGATTGACTTCTTGAAAAAATTCTCATGTGTTGAATTTTCTTGCCTATTCCCTACCCCGGGGCATTTTTGAGGGCGTGTGTCATTTACAGCCCTGCAGTCCTTGTGACTATATAAGCAACCATTAGCACTGGGTTTAAAGCTGCTGTTGTGGGAAACAGCCACAAGGCGGCAGCATTATTACGTTCTCAACTCTTGTTAGTAGTGCAACAGAGTCTTCCTGTAGGTCGTGTTCCGAGGTGGTAAATTAGAGTGGAATGTGCTGGGACAAGCCCCCAGAAGTTTATGTCTCCTTACTTATGTTTGTTTTTTAAGTTTAAATTCTATTTCTTATCGGAGTAAATTTGATTAGAGTGTTTTCATTGTCTGGCTGTACAGAATCTGCTCAATGATTCATGCATATGTCTGTTCATCTTCGGATCCTGTTACCATGTATGTGATTACAAAATGTATATTTTAAAGGTCTTGGTGATTATATAATACATATAGTTTATTTGTTATATGTTTATATACATTTAACATACATTAGTATATGTATGTTAACCCCATAGTCCTAATTTACCCATCTTCCCACCTTTCATTTTGGGTAACCATTAGTTTATTTGATAAGTCTGTGAGTGTCTTTTTCTGTGGAAATGTGTTCATTGGTAGCAATCTTAGGATAACATGTATAAATGATATCATAGGATATTTTTCATACCCTTTTGACTTACTTAACCTTATATTATTATTTCTAGGCTCTACTGTAGTCCTGAAAACGGCATTGTTCATTTTTTTCCCGAGGCTACTATTCCATTCTGTCCATATACCACTTCTTCTTTTTCCATTCATCCGTTGATGGACCTTTTTTTGCTTCCATGTCTTGGCTATTTTAGTATTGCTGCAGTGCACATTTGCCTGCCTCTGTCTTTCTCATTCTGGTGGTCTTAGTTTATAGGCTCAAAATGTACCCTTTCGCATCATATGGTAGCTAAATTTTTACCTTGTAAAGCAGCTCCATTCAGTTTTTGTTAGTGCTGTTACCACTTTATATCCCACCAGCATCTAGGAGTTACACAGTTCTCTAAAACCCCTTCAGCATTTAGAGTTTGTAGATTTTTGCTGATGGCCATTTGACTGGTGTGAGCTGAAACCTTTTTGGAGGTTGGATACGCATGTGGCTAATAATTCCTTATACTGAGCTTTAGGCATATCCTTTTTCTTCTTTTCCTTTTTTTGTTAAAGAGTGAATACAACTTCCCTCTTCATATTGACTTCTTGAAAAATTTCTCATGTGTTGAATTTTCTTGCCTATTCCCTACCCCAGGGCAATTTTTGAGGGCATGTGTCATTTAGACCCCTGCAGTCGTTGTGACTATTAAGCAACCATTAGCACTGGGTTTAAAACTGCTGTTGTGGGAAACAGCCACAAGGCGGCAGCATTATTACGTTCTCAACTCTTGTTACTACAGCAATAGAGTCTTCCTGGAGGTAGTGTTCCAAGGTTGTAAATTAGAGTGGAATGTGCTGGGACAAGCCCCCAGAAGTTTATGTCTCCTTACTTATGTTTGTTTATTAAATTTAATTTCTATTTCTTATCAGAGTAAATTTGATTAGAGTGTTTTGATTGTCTGGCTGTACAGAATCTGCTAAAAGACTCCTACATATGTCTGTTCATCTTCGGATCCTGTTACCATGTATGTGATTACAGAATGTATATTTTAAAGGTATTGGTGATTATATAATTAATATAGTTTATCTGTTATATGTTTATATACATTTAACATAACATTAGTATATGTATGTTAACCCCATAGTCCTAATTTACCCATCCTCCCACCTTTCATTTTGGCTAACCATTAGTTTATTTGATAAGTCTGTGAGTGTCTTTTTCTGTGGAAATATGTTCATTGGTAGCAATCTTAGGATAACATGTATAAATGATATCATAGGATATTTGTCATACCCTTTTGACTTACTTAACCTTATATTATTATTTCTAGGCTCTACTGTAGTCCTGAAAACGGCATTGTTCATTTTTTTCCCGAGGCTACTATTCCATTCTGTCCATATACCACTTCTTCTCTGTCCATTCATCTGTTTATGGACCTTTTTTTGCTTCCATGTCTTGGCTATTTCATTATTGCTGCAGTGCACATTTGACTGCCTGTGTCTTTCCGATTCTGGTGGTCTTAGGTTATAAGCCCGAGAGGTGCCCTGCCGCATCATATGGTAGCTCAATTTCTACCATTTCAAGCGGCTCCATTCAGTTTGCGTTAATGCTGTTACCACTTTACATCCCAGCAGCAGATAGAAGGTACACATTTCTCTAAAACCCCTTCAGCATTTATAGTTTGTAGACTTTTTGCTGATGGCCATTTGACTGTTGTGAGCTGAAACCTTTATGGAGGTTGGATACGCATGTGGTGAATAATTCCTTATACTGATCTTTAGGCATATCCTTTTTCTTCTTTTCCTTTTTTTGTTAAAGTGTGAGTACAACTTCCCTCTTCATATTCACTTTTTGAAAAATTTCTCATGTGTTGAATTTTCTTGCCTATTCCCTACCCAAGGGCACTTTTTGAGGGCAGGTGTCATTTAGACCCCTGCAGTCGTTGTGACTATTAAGCAACCATTAGCACTGGGTTTAAAGCTGCTGTTGTGGGAAACAGCCACAAGGCGGCAGCATTATTACGTTCTCAACTCTTGTTACTAGGGCAACAGAATCTTCCTGGAGGTAGTGTTCTGAGGTTGTAAATTAGAGTGGAATGTGCTGGGACAAGCCCCCAGAAGTTTATGTCTCCTTACTTATGTTTGTTTTTTAAATTTCATTTCTATTTCTTATCAGCGTAAATTTGATTAGAGTGTTTTGATTGCCTGGCTGTACAGGATCTGCTCAATGATTCATACATATGTCTGTTCATCTTCGGGTCCTGTTACCATGTATGTGATTACAAATGTATATTTTAAAGGTATTGGTGATTATATAATTCATACAGTTTATCTGTTATATGTTTTTATACACTTAACATACATTAGTATATGTATGTTAACCCCATAGTCCTAATTTACCCATCCTCCCACCTTTCATTTTGCTAACCATTAGTTTATTTCATAAGTCTGTGAGTGTCTTTTTCTGTGGAAATATGTTCATTGGTAGCAATCTTAGGATAACATGTATAAATATTATCATAGGATATTTGTCGTACCCTTTTGAGTTACTTAACCTTATATGATTATTTCTAGGCTCAACTGTAGTCCTGAAAACGGCGTTGTTCATTTTTTTCCCCAGGCTACTATTCTATTTGGTACGTATACTACTTCTTCTTTGTCCATTCATCTGTTTATGAACCTTTTTTCTGCTTCCATGTCTTGGCTATTTCAATATTGCTGCAGTGCTCATTTGCCTGCCTGTGTCTTTCCGATTCAGGTGGTCTTAGGTTATAGGCCCAAAGGGTGACCTGCTGCATCATATGGTAGCTCAATTTTTACCTTTTCAAGAAGCTCCATTCAGTTTGCGTTAGTGCTGTTACCACTTTACATCCCACCAGCAGCTAGAAGGTACACAGTTCTCTAAAACCCCTTCAGCATTTATAGTTTATAGACATTTTGCTGATGGAAATGACTGGTGTGAGCTGAAACCTTGTTGAATTTGCATTTGCATGTGTCTAATAATTCCTTATACTGAGCTTTAGGCATGTCCTTTTTTTTCTTTTCCTTTTTTTTTAAAGAGTGAGTACAACCTCCCTCCTCTTATTGACTTCTTGAAAAATTTCTCATGTGTTGAATTTTCTTGCCTATTCCCTACCCCAGGGCATTTTTCAGGGCAGGTGTCATTTAGAGCCCTGCAGTCCTTGTGACTATTAAGCAACTATTAGTACTGGGTTTAAAGCTGCTGTTGTGGGAAACAGCCACAAGGCCGCAGCATTATTACGTTCTCAACTCTTGTTACTACGGCAACAGAGTCTTCCTGGAGGTAGTGTTCCGAGGTTGCAAATTAGAGTGGAATGTGCTGGGACAAGCCCCCAGAAGTTTATGTCTCCTTACTTATGTTTGTTTTTTAAATTTAATTTCTATTTCTTATCAGAGTAAATTTGATTAGAGTGTTTTCATTGTCTGGCTGTACAGAATCTGCTCAATGATTCATACATATGTCAGTTCATCTTCAGATGCTGTTACAATGTGTTTGTTTACAGAATGTATATTTTGAAGGTATAGGTGATTATATAATTCATATAGTTTATATGTTATATGTTTATATACATTTAACATACATTAGTATATGTATGTTAACCCCATAGTCCTAATTTACCCATCCTCCCAGCTTTCATTTTGGCTAACCATTAGTTTATTTGATAAGTCTGTGAGTGTCTTTTTCTGTGCAAATATGTTCATTGGTAGCAATCTTAGGATAACATGTGTGAATGATATCATAGGATAATTGTCATACCCTTTTGACTTACTTAACCTTATATGATTATTTCTAGGCTCAACTGTAGTCCTGAAAACGGCATTGTTCATTTTTTTCCTGAGGCTACTCTTCCATTCTGTCCATATACCTCTTCTTCTTTGTCCATTCATCTGTTTATGGACTTTTTTTTTCCTTCCATGTCTTCGTATTTCAATATTGTTGCAGTGCACATTTGCCTGCACCTGTCTTTACGATTCTGGTGGTCTTAAGTTATAGGCGCAAAAGGTGCCCTGCCGCATCATATGGTAGCTCAATTTTTACCTTTTCAAGCAGCTCCATTCAGTTTGTGTTAGTGCTGTTACTACTTTACATCCCACCAGCAGCTAGAAGGTACACAGTTCTCTAACACCCCTTCAGCATTTATAGTTTGTAGACTTTTTGCTGATGGAAATGACTGGTGTGAGGTGAAACCTTTTTGAATTTGAATTTGCATGTGGCTAATAATTCCTTATACTGAGCTTTAGGCATGTCCTTTTTTCTCTTTTCCTTTTTTGAAAGAGTGAGTACAACTTCCCTCCTCTTATTGACTTCTTGAAAAATTTCTCATGTGTTGAATTTTCTTTCCTATTCCCTACCCCAGGGCATTGTTGAGGGCGTGTCTCATTTACAGCCCTGCAGTCCTTGTGACTATATAAGCAACCATTGGCACTGGGTTTAAAGCTGCTCTTGTGGGAAAGAGCCACAAGGCGGCAGCATTATTACGTTCTCATCTCTTGTTACTAGGGCAACAGACTCTTCCTGGAGGTAGTGTTCCAAGGTTGTAAATTAGAGTGGAATGTGGTGGGACAAGCCGCAGAAGTTTATGTCTCCTTACTTATGTTTGTTTTTTAAATTTAATTTCTATTTCTTATCGGGGTAAATTTGATTGGAGTGTTTTGATTGTCTGGCTGTACAGAATCTGCTCAATGATTCATGCATATGTCTGTTCATCTTCGGATCCTGTTACCATGTATGTGATTACAAAATGTATATTTTAAAGGTCTTGGTAATTATATAATTCATATAGTTTATCTGTTATATGTTTATATACATTTAACATACGTTAGTATATGTATGTTAACCCCATAGTCCTAATTTACCCATCCTCCCACCTTTCATTTTGGCTAACCATTAGTTTATTTGATAAGTCTGTGAGTGTCTTTTTCTGTGGAAATATGTTCATTGGTAGCAATCTTAGGATAACATGTATAAATGATATCATAGGATATTTGTCATACCCTTTTGACTTACTTAACCTTATATGATTATTTCTAGGCTCCACTGTAGTCGTAAAAACGGCATTGTTCATTTTTTTCGCGAAGCTACTATTCCATATGGTACATTTACCACTTCTTCTTTGTCCATTCATCTGTTTATGGACATTTTTTTTCCTTCCATGTCTTGGCCATTTCAATATTGTTTCAGTGCACATTTGCCTGCATCTGTCTTTCCGATTCTGGTGGTCTTAGGTTATAGGCCCAAAGGTGCCCTGCCGCATCATATGGTAGCTCAATTTTTACCTCTTCAAGCAGCTCGATTCAGTTTGCGTTAGTGCTGTTACCACTTTACATCCCACCAGCAGCTAGAAAGTACACAGTTCTCTAAAACCCCTTCAGCATTTATCGTTTGTAGACTTTTTGCTGATGGTCATGACCGGTGTGAGCTGCACCCTTTTTGACTTTGAATTTGCATGTGGCTAATAATTCCTTATACTGAGCTTTAGGCATGTCCTTTTTTTCTTTTCCTTTTTTTTAAAGAGTGAGTACAACTTCCTTCCTCTGATTGACTTCTTGAAAAAATTCTCATGTGTTGAATTTTCTTGCCTATTCCCTACCCCAGGGCATTTTTGAGGGCGTGTGTCATTTACAGCCCTGCAGTCCTTGTGACTATATAAGCAAACATTAGCACTGGGTTTAAAGCTGCTGTTGTGGGAAACAGCCACAAGGCGGCAGCATTATTACGTTATCAACTCTTGTTACTACAGCAATAGAGTCTTCCTGGAGGTAGTGTTCCAAGGTTGTAAATTAGAGTGGAATGTGCTGGGACAAGCCCCGAGAAGTTTATGTCTCCTTACTTATGTTTGTTTATTAAATTTAATTTCTATTTCTTATCGGAGTAAATTTGATTAGAGTGTTTTGATTGTCTGGCTGTACAGAATCTGCTAAAAGACTCCTACATATGTCTGTTCATCTTCGGATCCTGTTACCATGTATGTGATTACAGAATGTATATTTTAAAGGTATTGGTGAGTATATAATTTATATAGTTTATCTGTTATATGTTTATATACATTTAACATAACATTAGTATATGTATGTTAACCCCATAGTCCTAATTTATCCATCCTCCCACTTTTCATTTTGGCTAACAATTAGTTTATTTGATAAGTCTGTGAGTGTCTTTTTCTGTGGAAATATGTTCATTGGTAGCAATCTTAGGATAACATGTATAAATGATATCATAGGATATTTGTCATACCCTTTTGACTTACTTAACCTTATATGATTATTTCTAGGCTCCACTGTAGTCGTAAAAACGGCATTGTTCATTTTTTTCGCGAAGCTACTATTCCATATGGTACATTTACCACTTCGTCTTTGTCCATTCATCTGTTTATGGACATTTTTTTTCCTTCCATGTCTTGGCTATTTCAATATTGTTTCAGTGCACATTTGCCTGCATCTGTCTTTCCGATTCTGGTGGTCTTAGGTTATAGGCCCAAAGGTGCCCTGCCGCATCATATGGTAGCTCAATTTTTACCTCTTCAAGCAGCTCGATTCAGTTTGCGTTAGTGCTGTTACCACTTTACATCCCACCAGCATCTAGAAAGTACACAGTTCTCTAAAACCCCTTCAGCATTTATCGTTTGTAGACTTTTTGCTGATGGTCATGACCGGTGTGAGCTGCACCCTTTTTGACTTTGAATTTGCATGTGGCTAATAATTCCTTATACTGAGCTTTAGGCATGTCCTTTTTTTCTTTTCCTTTTTTTTTAAAGAGTGAGTACAACTTCCCTCCTCTGATTGACTTCTTGAAAAATTTCTCATGTGTTGAATTTTCTTGCCTATTCCCTACCCCGGGGCATTTTTGAGGGCGTGTGTCATTTACAGCCCTGCAGTCCTTGTGACTATATAAGCAACCATTAGCACTGGGTTTAAAGCTGCTGTTGTGGGAAACAGCCACAAGGCGGCAGCATTATTACGTTCTCAACTCTTGTTAGTAGTGCAACAGAGTCTTCCTGTAGGTCGTGTTCCGAGGTGGTAAATTAGAGTGGAATGTGCTGGGACAAGCCCCCAGAAGTTTATGTCTCCTTACTTATGTTTGTTTTTTAAGTTTAAATTCTATTTCTTATCGGAGTAAGTTTGATTAGAGTGTTTTCATTGTCTGGCTGTACAGAATCTGCTCAATGATTCATGCATATGTCTGTTCATCTTCGGATCCTGTTACCATGTATGTGATTACAAAATGTATATTTTAAAGGTCTTGGTGATTATATAATACATATAGTTTATTTGTTATATGTTTATATACATTTAACATACATTAGTATATGTATGTTAACCCCATAGTCCTAATTTACCCATCTTCCCACCTTTCATTTTGGCTAACCATTAGTTTATTTGATAAGTCTGTGAGTGTCTTTTTCTGTGGAAATGTGTTCATTGGTAGCAATCTTAGGATAACATGTATAAATGATATCATAGGATATTTCTCATACCCTTTTGACTTACTTAACGTTATATGATTATTTCTAGGCCCAACTGTAGTCCTGAAAACGGCATTGTTCATATTTTTCCCGAGGCTACTATTCCATTCTGTCCATATACCACTTCTTCTTTTTCCATTCATCTGTTGATGGACCTTTTTTTGCTTCCATGTCTTGGCTATTTTAGTATTGCTGCAGTGCACATTTGCCTGCCTCTGTCTTTCTCATTCTGGTGGTCTTAGTTTATAGGCTCAAAATGTACCCTTTCGCATCATATGGTAGCTCAATTTTTACCTTGTAAAGCAGCTCCATTCAGTTTTTGTTAGTGCTGTTACCACTTTATATCCCACCAGCATCTAGGAGTTACACAGTTCTCTAAAACCCCTTCAGCATTTAGAGTTTGTAGATTTTTGCTGATGGCCATTTGACTGGTGTGAGCTGAAACCTTTTTGGAGGTTGGATACGCATGTGGCTAATAATTCCTTATACTGAGCTTTAGGCATATCCTTTTTCTTCTTTTCCTTTTTTTGTTAAAGAGTGAATACAACTTCCCGCTTCATATTGACTTCTTGAAAAATTTCTCATGTGTTGAATTTTCTTGCCTATTCCCTACCCCAGGGCAATTTTTGAGGGCATGTGTCATTTAGACCCCTGCAGTCGTTGTGACTATTAAGCAACCATTAGCACTGGGTTTAAAACTGCTGTTGTGGGAAACAGCCACAAGGCCGCAGCATTATTACGTTCTCAACTCTTGTTACTACAGCAATAGAGTCTTCCTGGAGGTAGTGTTCCAAGGTTGTAAATTAGAGTGGAATGTGCTGGGACAAGCCCTCAGAAGTTTATGTCTCCTTACTTATGTTTGTTTATTAAATTTAATTTCTATTTCTTATCAGAGTAAATTTGATTAGAGTGTTTTGATTGTCTGGCTGTACAGAATCTGCTAAAAGACTCCTACATATGTCTGTTCATCTTCGGATCCTGTTACCATGTATGTGATTACAGAATGTATATTTTAAAGGTATTGGTGATTATATAATTAATATAGTTTATCTGTTATATGTTTATATACATTTAACATAACATTAGTATATGTATGTTAACCCCATAGTCCTAATTTACCCATCCTCCCACCTTTCATTTTGGCTAACCATTAGTTTATTTGATAAGTCTGTGAGTGTCTTTTTCTGTGGAAATATGTTCATTGGTAGCAATCTTAGGATAACATGTATAAATGATATCATAGGATATTTGTCATACCCTTTTGACTTACTTAACCTTATATTATTATTTCTAGGCTCTACTGTAGTCCTGAAAACGGCATTGTTCATTTTTTTCCCGAGGCTACTATTCCATTCTGTCCATATACCACTTCTTCTCTGTCCATTCATCTGTTTATGGACCTTTTTTTGCTTCCATGTCTTGGCTATTTCAGTATTGCTGCAGTGCACATTTGACTGCCTGTGTCTTTCCGATTCTGGTGGTCTTAGGTTATAAGCCCGAGAGGTGCCCTGCCGCATCATATGGTAGCTCAATTTCTACCTTTTCAAGCGGCTCCATTCAGTTTGCGTTAGTGCTGTTACCACTTTACATCCCAGCAGCAGATAGAAGGTACACATTTCTCTAAAACCCCTTCAGCATTTATAGTTTGTAGACTTTTTGCTGATGGCCATTTGACTGTTGTGAGCTGAAACCTTTATGGAGGTTGGATACGCATGTGGTGAATAATTCCTTATACTGATCTTTAGGCATATCCTTTTTCTTCTTTTCCTTTTTTTGTTAAAGTGTGAGTACAACTTCCCTCTTCATATTCACTTTTTGAAAAATTTCTCATGTGTTGAATTTTCTTGCCTATTCCCTACCCAAGGGCACTTTTTGAGGGCAGGTGTCATTTAGACCCCTGCAGTCGTTGTGACTATTAAGCAACCATTAGCACTGGGTTTAAAGCTGCTGTTGTGGGAAACAGCCACAAGGCGGCAGCATTATTACGTTCTCAACTCTTGTTACTAGGGCAACAGAATCTTCCTGGAGGTAGTGTTCTGAGGTTGTAAATTAGAGTGGAATGTGCTGGGACAAGCCCCCAGAAGTTTATGTCTCCTTACTTATGTTTGTTTTTTAAATTTCATTTCTATTTCTTATCAGCGTAAATTTGATTAGAGTGTTTTGATTGCCTGGCTGTACAGGATCTGCTCAATGATTCATACATATGTCTGTTCATCTTCGGGTCCTGTTACCATGTATGTGATTACAAAATGTATATTTTAAAGGTATTGGTGATTATATAATTCATACAGTTTATCTGTTATATGTTTTTATACACTTAACATACATTAGTATATGTATGTTAACCCCATAGTCCTAATTTACCCATCCTCCCACCTTTCATTTTGCTAACCATTAGTTTATTTCATAAGTCTGTGAGTGTCTTTTTCTGTGGAAATATGTTCATTGGTAGCAATCTTAGGATAACATGTATAAATATTATCATAGGATATTTGTCGTACCCTTTTGAGTTACTTAACCTTATATGATTATTTCTAGGCTCAACTGTAGTCCTGAAAACGGCGTTGTTCATTTTTTTCCCCAGGCTACTATTCTATTTGGTACGTATACTACTTCTTCTTTGTCCATTCATCTGTTTATGAACCTTTTTTCTGCTTCCATGTCTTGGCTATTTCAATATTGCTGCAGTGCTCATTTGCCTGCCTGTGTCTTTCCGATTCAGGTGGTCTTAGGTTATAGGCCCAAAGGGTGACCTGCTGCATCATATGGTAGCTCAATTTTTACCTTTTCAAGAAGCTCCATTCAGTTTGCGTTAGTGCTGTTACCACTTTACATCCCACCAGCAGCTAGAAGGTACACAGTTCTCTAAAACCCCTTCAGCATTTATAGTTTATAGACATTTTGCTGATGGAAATGACTGGTGTGAGCTGAAACCTTTTTGAATTTGAATTTGCATGTGTCTAATAATTCCTTATACTGAGCTTTAGGCATGTCCTTTTCTTTCTTTTCCTTTTTTTTTAAAGAGTGAGTACAACTTCCCTCCTCTTATTGACTTCTTGAAAAATTTCTCATGTGTTGAATTTTCTTGCCTATTCCCTACCCCAGGGCATTTTTCAGGGCAGGTGTCATTTAGAGCCCTGCAGTCCTTGTGACTATTAAGCAACTATTAGTACTGGGTTTAAAGCTGCTGTTGTGGGAAACAGCCACAAGGCCGCAGCATTATTACGTTCTCAACTCTTGTTACTACGGCAACAGAGTCTTCCTGGAGGTAGTGTTCCGAGGTTGTAAATTAGAGTGGAATGTGCTGGGACAAGCCCCCAGAAGTTTATGTCTCCTTACTTATGTTTGTTTTTTAAATTTAATTTCTATTTCTTATCAGAGTAAATTTGATTAGAGTGTTTTCATTGTCTGGCTGTACAGAATCTGCTCAATGATTCATACATATGTCAGTTCATCTTCAGATGCTGTTACAATGTGTTTGTTTACAGAATGTATATTTTGAAGGTATAGGTGATTATATAATTCATATAGTTTATGTTATATGTTTATATACATTTAACATACATTAGTATATGTATGTTAACCCCATAGTCCTAATTTACCCATCCTCCCACCTTTCATTTTGGCTAACCATTAGTTTATTTGATAAGTCTGTGAGTGTCTTTTTCTGTGCAAATATGTTCATTGGTAGCAATCTTAGGATAACATGTGTGAATGATATTATAGGATAATTGTCATACCCTTTTGACTTACTTAACCTTATATGATTATTTCTAGGCTCAACTGTAGTCCTGAAAACGGCATTGTTCAGTTTTTTCCTGAGGCTACTCTTCCATTCTGTCCATATACCTCTTCTTCTTTGTCCATTCATCTGTTTATGGACTTTTTTTTTCCTTCCATGTCTTCGTATTTCAATATTGTTGCAGTGCACATTTGCCTGCATTTGTCTTTACGATTCTGGTGGTCTTAAGTTATAGGCGCAAAAGGTGCCCTGCCGCATCATATGGTAGCTCAATTTTTACCTTTTCAAGCAGCTCCATTCAGTTTGTGTTAGTGCTGTTACTACTTTACATCCCACCAGCAGCTAGAAGGTACACAGTTCTCTAACACCCCTTCAGCATTTATAGTTTGTAGACTTTTTGCTGATGGAAATGACTGGTGTGAGGTGAAACCTTTTTGAATTTGAATTTGCATGTGGCTAATAATTCCTTATACTGAGCTTTAGGCATGTCCTTTTTTCTCTTTTCCTTTTTTGAAAGAGTGAGTACAACTTCCCTCCTCTTATTGACTTCTTGAAAAATTTCTCATGTGTTGAATTTTCTTTCCTATTCCCTACCCCAGGGCATTGTTGAGGGCATGTCTCATTTACAGCCCTGCAGTCCTTGTGACTATATAAGCAACCATTGGCACTGGGTTTAAAGCTGCTCTTGTGGGAAAGAGCCACAAGGCGGCAGCATTATTACGTTCTCATCTCTTGTTACTAGGGCAACAGACTCTTCCTGGAGGTAGTGTTCCAAGGTTGTAAATTAGAGTGGAATGTGGTGGGACAAGCCGCAGAAGTTTATGTCTCCTTACTTATGTTTGTTTTTTAAATTTAATTTCTATTTCTTATCGGGGTAAATTTGATTGGAGTGTTTTGATTGTCTGGCTGTACAGAATCTGCTCAATGATTCATGCATATGTCTGTTCATCTTCGGATCCTGTTACCATGTATGTGATTACAAAATGTATATTTTAAAGGTCTTGGTAATTATATAATTCATATAGTTTATCTGTTATATGTTTATATACATTTAACATACGTTAGTATATGTATGTTAACCCCATAGTCCTAATTTACCCATCCTCCCACCTTTCATTTTGGCTAACCATTAGTTTATTTGATAAGTCTGTGAGTGTCTTTTTCTGTGGAAATATGTTCATTGGTAGCAATCTAAGGATAACATGTATAAATGATATCATAGGATATTTGTCATACCCTTTTGACTTACTTAACCTTATATGATTATTTCTAGGCTCCACTGTAGTCGTAAAAACGGCATTGTTCATTTTTTTCGCGAAGCTACTATTCCATATGGTACATTTACCACTTCGTCTTTGTCCATTCATCTGTTTACGGACATTTTTTTTCCTTCCATGTCTTGGCTATTTCAATATTGTTTCAGTGCACATTTGCCTGCATCTGTCTTTCCGATTCTGGTGGTCTTGGGTTATAGGCCCAAAGGTGCCCTGCCGCATCATATGGTAGCTCAATTTTTACCTCTTCAAGCAGCTCGATTCAGTTTGCGTTAGTGCTGTTACCACTTTACATCCCACCAGCAGCTAGAAAGTACACAGTTCTCTAAAACCCCTTCAGCATTTATCGTTTGTAGACTTTTTGCTGATGGTCATGACCGGTGTGAGCTGCACCCTTTTTGACTTTGAATTTGCATGTGGCTAATAATTCCTTATACTGAGCTTTAGGCATGTCCTTTTTTTCTTTTCCTTTTTTTTAAAGAGTGAGTACAACTTCCTTCCTCTGATTGACTTCTTGAAAAAATTCTCATGTGTTGAATTTTCTTGCCTATTCCCTACCCCAGGGCATTTTTGAGGGCGTGTGTCATTTACAGCCCTGCAGTCCTTGTGACTATATAAGCAACCATTAGCACTGGGTTTAAAGCTGCTGTTGTGGGAAACAGCCACAAGGCGGCAGCATTATTACGTTCTCAACTCTTGTTAGTTGTGCAACAGAGTCTTCCTGGAGGTCGTGTTCCGAGGTGGTAAATTAGAGTGGAATGTGCTGGGACAAGCCCCCAGAAGTTTATGTCTCCTTACTTATGTTTGTTTTTTAAGTTTAAATTCTATTTCTTATCGGAGTAAATTTGATTAGAGTGTTTTCATTGTCTGGCTGTACAGAATCTGCTCAATGATTCATGCATATGTCTGTTCATCTTCGGATCCTGTTACCATGTATGTGATTACAAAATGTATATTTTAAAGGTCTTGGTGATTATATAATACATATAGTTTATTTGTTATATGTTTATATACATTTAACATACATTAGTATATGTATGTTAACCCCATAGTCCTAATTTACCCATCTTCCCACCTTTCATTTTGGCTAACCATTAGTTTATTTGATAAGTCTGTGAGTGTCTTTTTCTGTGGAAATGTGTTCATTGGTAGCAATCTTAGGATAACATGTATAAATGATATCATAGGATATTTCTCATACCCTTTTGACTTACTTAACGTTATATGATTATTTCTAGGCCCAACTGTAGTCCTGAAAACGGCATTGTTCATATTTTTCCCGAGGCTACTATTCCATTCTATCCATATACCACTTCTTCTTTTTCCATTCATCTGTTGATGGACCTTTTTTTGCTTCCATGTCTTGGCTATTTTAGTATTGCTGCAGTGCACATTTGCCTGCCTCTGTCTTTCTCATTCTGGTGGTCTTAGTTTATAGGCTCAAAATGTACCCTTTCGCATCATATGGTAGCTCAATTTTTACCTTGTAAAGCAGCTCCATTCAGTTTTTGTTAGTGCTGTTACCACTTTATATCCCACCAGCATCTAGGAGTTACACAGTTCTCTAAAACCCCTTCAGCATTTAGAGTTTGTAGATTTTTGCTGATGGCCATTTGACTGGTGTGAGCTGAAACCTTTTTGGAGGTTGGATACGCATGTGGCTAATAATTCCTTATACTGAGCTTTAGGCATATCCTTTTTCTTCTTTTCCTTTTTTTGTTAAAGAGTGAATACAACTTCCCTCTTCATATTGACTTCTTGAAAAATTTCTCATGTGTTGAATTTTCTTGCCTATTCCCTACCCCAGGGCAATTTTTGAGGGCATGTGTCATTTAGACCCCTGCAGTCGTTGTGACTATTAAGCAACCATTAGCACTGGGTTTAAAACTGCTATTGTGGGAAACAGCCACAAGGCGGCAGCATTATTACGTTCTCAACTCTTGTTACTACAGCAATAGAGTCTTCCTGTAGGTAGTGTTCCAAGGTTGTAAATTAGAGTGGAATGTGCTGGGACAAGCCCCCAGAAGTTTATGTCTCCTTACTTATGTTTGTTTATTAAATTTAATTTTTATTTCTTATCAGAGTAAATTTGATTAGAGTGTTTTGATTGTCTGGCTGTACAGAATCTGCTAAAAGACTCCTACATATGTCTGTTCATCTTCGGATCCTGTTACCATGTATGTGATTACAGAATGTATATTTTAAAGGTATTGGTGATTATATAATTAATATAGTTTATCTGTTATATGTTTATATACATTTAACATAACATTAGTATATGTATGTTAACCCCATAGTCCTAATTTACCCATCCTCCCACCTTTCATTTTGGCTAACCATTAGTTTATTTGATAAGTCTGTGAGTGTCTTTTTCTGTGGAAATATGTTCATTGGTAGCAATCTTAGGATAACATGTATAAATGATATCATAGGATATTTGTCATACCCTTTTTACTTACTTAAAGTTATATGAATATTTATAGGCTCAACTGTAGTCCTGAAAACGGCATTCTTCATTTTTTCCCAAGGCTAGCATTCCATTCTGTCCATATACAACTTCTTCTTTGCCCATTCATCTGTTTATGGACCTTTTTTTGCTTCCATGTCTTGGCTATTTCAGTATTGCTGCAGTGCACATTTGCCTGCCTCTGTCTTTCTGATTCTGGTGGTCTTAGTTTATAGGCCCAAAAGTTGCCCTGCCGCATCATATGGTAGCTCAATTTTTACCTTTTCAAGCAGCTCCATTCAGTTTGCGTTAGTGCTGTTACCACTTTAAATCCCACCAGCAGCTAGAAGGTACACAGTTCTCTAAAACCCCTTCAGCATTTATAGTTTGTAGACTTTTTGCTGATGGTCCTGACTGGTGTGAGCTGAAACCTTTTTGAATTTGAATTTGCATGTGGCTAATAATTCCTTATACTGAGCTTTACGCATGTCCTTTTTTTTCTTTTCCTTTTTTTTTAAAGAGTGAGTACAACTTCCCTCCTCTGATTGATTTCTTGAAAAAACTTCTCATGTGTTGAATTTTCTTGCCTATTCCCTACCCCAGGGCATTGTTGAGGGCCTGTGGCATTTACAGCGTGCAGTCCTTGTGACTATATAAGCAACCATTGGCACTGGGTTTAACGCTGCTCTTGTGGGAAACAGCCACAAGGCGGCAGCATTATTACGTTCTCAACTCTTGTGACTTTGGCAACAGAGTCTTCCTGGAGGTAGGGTTCCGAGGTTGTAAATTAGAGTGGAATGTGCTGGGACAAGGCGCAGAAGTTTATGTCTCCTTACTTATGTTTGTTTTTTAAATATAATTTCTATTTCTTATCGGGGTAAATTTGATTGGAGTGTTTTGATTGTCTGGCTGTACAGAATCTGCTTAATGATTCCTACATATGTCTGTTCATCTTCGGATCCTGTTACCATGTATGTGATTACAAAATGTATATTTTAAAGGTCTTGGTGATTATATAATTCATATAGTTTATGTGTTATATGTTTATATACATTTAACATACATTAGTATATGTATGTTAACCCCATAGTCCTAATTTACCCATCCTCCCACCTTTCATTTTGGCTAACCATTAGTTTATTTGATAAGTCTGTGAGTGTCTTTTTCTGTGGAAATATGTTCATTGGTAGCAATCTTAGGATAACATGTATAAATGATATCATAGGATATTTGTCATACCCTTTTTACTTACTTAAAGTTATATGAATATTTACAGGCTCAACTGTAGTCCTGAAAACGGCATTGTTCATTTTTTCCCAAGGCTACCATTCCATTCTGTCCATATACCACTTCTTCTTTGTCCATTCATCTGTTTATGGACCTTTTTTTGCTTCCATGTCTTGGCTATTTCAGTATTGCTGCAGTGCACATTTGCCTGCCTCTGTCTTTCTGATTCTGGTGGTCTTAGTTTATAGGCCCAAAAGGTGCCCTGCCGCATCATATGATAGCTCAATTTTTACCTTTTCAAGCAGCTCCATTCAGTTTGCGTTAGTGCTGTTACCACTTTAAATCCCAGCAGCAGCTAGAAGGTACACAGTTCTCTAAAACCCCTTCAGCATTTATAGTTTGTAGACTTTTTGCTGATGGTCCTGACTGGTGTGAGCTGAAACCTTTTTGAATTTGAATTTGCATGTGGCTAATAATTCCTTATACTGAGCTTTACGCATGTCCTTTTTTTTCTTTTCCTTTTTTTTAAAGAGTGAGTACAACTTCCCTCCTCTTATTGATTTCTTGAAAAATTTCTCATGTCTTGAATTTTCTTGCCTATTCCCTACGCCAGGGGATGTTTTGAGGGCCTCTGTCATTTACAGCCCTGCAGTCCTTGTGACTATATAAGCAACCATTGGCACTGGGTTTAAAGTTGCTCTTGTGGGAAACAGCCACAAGGCGGCAGCATTATTACGTTCTCAACTCTTGTGACTTTGGCAACAGAGTCTTCCTGGAGGTAGGGTTCCGAGGTTGTACATTAGAGTGGAATGTGCTTGAACATGCCCCCAGAAGTTTATGTCTCCTTACTTATGTTTGTTTTTTAAATATAATTTCTATTTCTTATCGGGGTAAATTTGATTGGAGTGTTTTGATTGTCTGGCTGTACAGAATCTGCTTAATGATTCCTACATATGTCTGTTCATCTTCGGATCCTGTTACCATGTATGTGATCACAGAATGTATATTTTAAAGGTATTCGTGATTATATAATTCATAAAGTTTATCTGTTATATGTTTATATACATTTAACATACATTAGTATATGTATGTTAACCCCATAGTCCTAATTTACCCATCCTCCCACCTTTCATTTTGGCTAACCATTAGTTTATTTGATAAGTCTGTGAGTGTCTTTTTCTGTGGAAATATGTTCATTGGTAGCAATCTTAGGATAACATGTATAAATGATATCATAGGATATTTGTCATACCCTTTTGACTTACTTAACCTTATATGATTATTTCTAGGCTCCACTGTAGTCGTAAAAACGGCATTGTTCATTTTTTTCGCGAAGCTACTATTCCATATGGTACATTTACCACTTCGTCTTTGTCCATTCATCTGTTTACGGACATTTTTTTTCCTTCCATGTCTTGGCTATTTCAATATTGTTTCAGTGCACATTTGCCTGCATCTGTCTTTCCGATTCTGGTGGTCTTAGGTTATAGGCCCAAAGGTGCCCTGCCGCATCATATGGTAGCTCAATTTTTACCTCTTCAAGCAGCTCGATTCAGTTTGCGTTAGTGCTGTTACCACTTTACATCCCACCAGCAGCTAGAAAGTACACAGTTCTCTAAAACCCCTTCAGCATTTATCGTTTGTAGACTTTTTGCTGATGGTCATGACCGGTGTGAGCTGCACCCTTTTTGACTTTGAATTTGCATGTGGCTAATAATTCCTTATACTGAGCTTTAGGCATGTCCTTTTTTTCTTTTCCTTTTTTTTTAAAGAGTGAGTACAACTTCCCTCCTCTTATTGACTTCTTGAAAAAATTCTCATGTGTTGAATTTTCTTGCCTATTCCCTACCCCAGGGCATTTTTGAGGGCGTGTGTCATTTACAGCCCTGCAGTCCTTGTGACTATATAAGCAACCATTAGCACTGGGTTTAAAGCTGCTGTTGTGGGAAACAGCCACAAGGCGGCAGCATTATTACGTTCTCAACTCTTGTTAGTAGTGCAACAGAGTCTTCCTGGAGGTCGTGTTCCGAGGTTGTAAATTAGAGTGGAATATGCTGGGACAAGCCCGCAGAAGTTTATGTCTCCTTACTTATGTTTGTTTTTTAAGTTTAAATTCTATTTCTTATTGGAGTAAATTTGATTCGAGTGTTTTGATTGTCTGGCTGTACAGAATCTGCTCAATGAGTCACACATATGTCTGATCATCTTTGGATCCTGTTACCATGTATGAGATTACACAAGGTATATTTTGAAGGTATTGGTGATTATATAATTCATATAGTTTATATGTTATATGTTTATATACATTTAACATACATTAGTATATGTATGTTAACCCCATAGTCCTAATTTACCCATCTTCCCACCTTTCATTTTGGCTAACCATTAGTTTATTTGATAAGTCTGTGAGTGTCTTTTTCTGTGGAAATGTGTTCATTGGTAGCAATCTTAGGATAACATGTATAAATGATATCATAGGATATTTCTCATACCCTTTTGACTTACTTAACGTTATATGATTATTTCTAGGCCCAACTGTAGTCCTGAAAACGGCATTGTTCATATTTTTCCCGAGGCTACTATTCCATTCTGTCCATATACCACTTCTTCTTTTTCCATTCATCTGTTGATGGACCTTTTTTTGCTTCCATGTCTTGGCTATTTTAGTATTGCTGCAGTGCACATTTGCCTGCCTCTGTCTTTCTCATTCTGGTGGTCTTAGTTTATAGGCTCAAAATGTACCCTTTCGCATCATATGGTAGCTCAATTTTTACCTTGTAAAGCAGCTCCATTCAGTGTTTGTTAGTGCTGTTACCACTTTATATCCCACCAGCATCTAGGAGTTACACAGTTCTCTAAAACCCCTTCAGCATTTAGAGTTTGTAGATTTTTGCTGATGGCCATTTGAGTGGTGTGAGCTGAAACCTTTTTGGAGGTTGGATACGCATGTGGCTAATAATTCCTTATACTGAGCTTTAGGCATATCCTTTTTCTTCTTTTCCTTTTTTTGTTAAAGAGTGAATACAACTTCCCTCTTCATATTGACTTCTTGAAAAATTTCTCATGTGTTGAATTTTCTTGCCTATGCCCTACCCCAGGGCAATTTTTGAGGGCATGTGTCATTTAGACCCCTGCAGTCGTTGTGACTATTAAGCAACCATTAGCACTGGGTTTAAAACTGCTGTTGTGGGAAACAGCCACAAGGCGGCAGCATTATTACGTTCTCAACTCTTGTTACTACAGCAATAGAGTCTTCCTGGAGGTAGTGTTCCAAGGTTGTAAATTAGAGTGGAATGTGCTGGGACAAGCCCCCAGAAGTTTATGTCTCCTTACTTATGTTTGTTTATTAAATTTAATTTCTATTTCTTATCAGAGTAAATTTGATTAGAGTGTTTTGATTGTCTGGCTGTACAGAATCTGCTAAAAGACTCCTACATATGTCTGTTCATCTTCGGATCCTGTTACCATGTATGTGATTACAGAATGTATATTTTAAAGGTATTGGTGATTATATAATTAATATAGTTTATCTGTTATATGTTTATATACATTTAACATAACATTAGTATATGTATGTTAACCCCATAGTCCTAATTTACCCATCCTCCCACCTTTCATTTTGGCTAACCATTAGTTTATTTGATAAGTCTGTGAGTGTCTTTTTCTGTGGAAATATGTTCATTGGTAGCAATCTTAGGATAACATGTATAAATGATATCATAGGATATTTGTCATACCCTTTTTACTTACTTAAAGTTATATGAATATTTACAGGCTCAACTGTAGTCCTGAAAACGGCATTGTTCATTTTTTCCCAAGGCTACCATTCCATTCTGTCCATATACCACTTCTTCTTTGTCCATTCATCTGTTTATGGACCTTTTTTTTGCTTCCATGTCTTGGCTATTTCAGTATTGCTGCAGTGCACATTTGCCTGCCTCTGTCTTTCTGATTCTGGTGGTCTTAGTTTATAGGCCCAAAAGTTGCCCTGCCGCATCATATGGTAGCTCAATTTTTACCTTTTCAAGCAGCTCCATTCAGTTTGCGTTAGTGCTGTTACCACTTTAAATCCCAGCAGCAGCTAGAAGGTACACAGTTCTCTAAAACCCCTTCAGCATTTATAGTTTGTAGACTTTTTGCTGATGGTCCTGACTGGTGTGAGCTGAAACCTTTTTGAATTTGAATTTGCATGTGGCTAATAATTCCTTATACTGAGCTTTACGCATGTCCTTTTTTTTCTTTTCCTTTTTTTTTAAAGAGTGAGTACAACTTCCCTCCTCTGATTGATTTCTTGAAAAAACTTCTCATGTGTTGAATTTTCTTGCCTATTCCCTACCCCAGGGCATTGTTGAGGGCCTGTGGCATTTACAGCGTGCAGTCCTTGTGACTATATAAGCAACCATTGGCACTGGGTTTAACGCTGCTCTTGTGGGAAACAGCCACAAGGCGGCAGCATTATTACGTTCTCAACTCTTGTGACTTTGGCAACAGAGTCTTCCTGGAGGTAGGGTTCCGAGGTTGTAAATTAGAGTGGAATGTGCTGGGACAAGGCGCAGAAGTTTATGTCTCCTTACTTATGTTTGTTTTTTAAATATAATTTCTATTTCTTATCGGGGTAAATTTGATTGGAGTGTTTTGATTGTCTGGCTGTACAGAATCTGCTTAATGATTCCTACATATGTCTGTTCATCTTCGGATCCTGTTACCATGTATGTGATTACAAAATGTATATTTTAAAGGTCTTGGTGATTATATAATTCATATAGTTTATGTGTTATATGTTTATATACATTTAACATACATTAGTATATGTATGTTAACCCCATAGTCCTAATTTACCCATCCTCCCACCTTTCATTTTGGCTAACCATTAGTTTATTTGATAAGTCTGTGAGTGTCTTTTTCTGTGGAAATATGTTCATTGGTAGCAATCTTAGGATAACATGTATAAATGATATCATAGGATATTTGTCATACCCTTTTTACTTACTTAAAGTTATATGAATATTTACAGGCTCAACTGTAGTCCTGAAAACGGCATTGTTCATTTTTTCCCAAGGCTACCATTCCATTCTGTCCATATACCACTTCTTCTTTGTCCATTCATCTGTTTATGGACCTTTTTTTGCTTCCATGTCTTGGCTATTTCAGTATTGCTGCAGTGCACATTTGCCTGCCTCTGTCTTTCTGATTCTGGTGGTCTTAGTTTATAGGCCCAAAAGGTGCCCTGCCGCATCATATGATAGCTCAATTTTTACCTTTTCAAGCAGCTCCATTCAGTTTGCGTTAGTGCTGTTACCACTTTAAATCCCAGCAGCAGCTAGAAGGTACACAGTTCTCTAAAACCCCTTCAGCATTTATAGTTTGTAGACTTTTTGCTGATGGTCCTGACTGGTGTGAGCTGAAACCTTTTTGAATTTGAATTTGCATGTGGCTAATAATTCCTTATACTGAGCTTTACGCATGTCCTTTTTTTTCTTTTCCTTTTTTTTAAAGAGTGAGTACAACTTCCCTCCTCTTATTGATTTCTTGAAAAATTTCTCATGTCTTGAATTTTCTTGCCTATTCCCTACGCCAGGGGATGTTTTGAGGGCCTCTGTCATTTACAGCCCTGCAGTCCTTGTGACTATATAAGCAACCATTGGCACTGGGTTTAAAGTTGCTCTTGTGGGAAACAGCCACAAGGCGGCAGCATTATTACGTTCTCAACTCTTGTGACTTTGGCAACAGAGTCTTCCTGGAGGTAGGGTTCCGAGGTTGTACATTAGAGTGGAATGTGCTTGAACATGCCCCCAGAAGTTTATGTCTCCTTACTTATGTTTGTTTTTTAAATATAATTTCTATTTCTTATCGGGGTAAATTTGATTGGAGTGTTTTGATTGTCTGGCTGTACAGAATCTGCTTAATGATTCCTACATATGTCTGTTCATCTTCGGATCCTGTTACCATGTATGTGATCACAGAATGTATATTTTAAAGGTATTCGTGATTATATAATTCATAAAGTTTATCTGTTATATGTTTATATACATTTAACATACATTAGTATATGTATGTTAACCCCATAGTCCTAATTTACCCATCCTCCCACCTTTCATTTTGGCTAACCATTAGTTTATTTGATAAGTCTGTGAGTGTCTTTTTCTGTGGAAATATGTTCATTGGTAGCAATCTTAGGATAACATGTATAAATGATATCATAGGATATTTGTCATACCCTTTTGACTTACTTAACCTTATATGATTATTTCTAGGCTCCACTGTAGTCGTAAAAACGGCATTGTTCATTTTTTTCGCGAAGCTACTATTCCATATGGTACATTTACCACTTCGTCTTTGTCCATTCATCTGTTTACGGACATTTTTTTTCCTTCCATGTCTTGGCTATTTCAATATTGTTTCAGTGCACATTTGCCTGCATCTGTCTTTCCGATTCTGGTGGTCTTAGGTTATAGGCCCAAAGGTGCCCTGCCGCATCATATGGTAGCTCAATTTTTACCTCTTCAAGCAGCTCGATTCAGTTTGCGTTAGTGCTGTTACCACTTTACATCCCACCAGCAGCTAGAAAGTACACAGTTCTCTAAAACCCCTTCAGCATTTATCGTTTGTAGACTTTTTGCTGATGGTCATGACCGGTGTGAGCTGCACCCTTTTTGACTTTGAATTTGCATGTGGCTAATAATTCCTTATACTGAGCTTTAGGCATGTCCTTTTTTTCTTTTCCTTTTTTTTTAAAGAGTGAGTACAACTTCCCTCCTCTTATTGACTTCTTGAAAAAATTCTCATGTGTTGAATTTTCTTGCCTATTCCCTACCCCAGGGCATTTTTGAGGGCGTGTGTCATTTACAGCCCTGCAGTCCTTGTGACTATATAAGCAACCATTAGCACTGGGTTTAAAGCTGCTGTTGTGGGAAACAGCCACAAGGCGGCAGCATTATTACGTTCTCAACTCTTGTTAGTAGTGCAACAGAGTCTTCCTGGAGGTCGTGTTCCGAGGTTGTAAATTAGAGTGGAATGTGCTGGGACAAGCCCGCAGAAGTTTATGTCTCCTTACTTATGTTTGTTTTTTAAGTTTAAATTCTATTTCTTATTGGAGTAAATTTGATTCGAGTGTTTTGATTGTCTGGCTGTACAGAATCTGCTCAATGAGTCACACATATGTCTGATCATCTTTGGATCCTGTTACCATGTATGAGATTACACAAGGTATATTTTGAAGGTATTGGTGATTATATAATTCATATAGTTTATATGTTATATGTTTATATACATTTAACATACATTAGTATATGTATGTTAACCCCATAGTCCTAATTTACCCATCCTCCCACCTTTCATTTTGGCTAACCATTAGTTTATTTGATAAGTCTGTGAGTGTCTTTTTCTGTGGAAATGTGTTCATTGGTAGCAATCTTAGGATAACATGTATAAATGATATCATAGGATATTTCTCATACCCTTTTGACTTACTTAACGTTATATGATTATTTCTAGGCCCAACTGTAGTCCTGAAAACGGCATTGTTCATATTTTTCCCGAGGCTACTATTCCATTCTGTCCATATACCACTTCTTCTTTTTCCATTCATCTGTTGATGGACCTTTTTTTGCTTCCATGTCTTGGCTATTTTAGTATTGCTGCAGTGCACATTTGCCTGCCTCTGTCTTTCTCATTCTGGTGGTCTTAGTTTATAGGCTCAAAATGTACCCTTTCGCATCATATGGTAGCTCAATTTTTACCTTGTAAAGCAGCTCCATTCAGTTTTTGTTAGTGCTGTTACCACTTTATATCCCACCAGCATCTAGGAGTTACACAGTTCTCTAAAACCCCTTCAGCATTTAGAGTTTGTAGATTTTTGCTGATGGCCATTTGAGTGGTGTGAGCTGAAACCTTTTTGGAGGTTGGATACGCATGTGGCTAATAATTCCTTATACTGAGCTTTAGGCATATCCTTTTTCTTCTTTTCCTTTTTTTGTTAAAGAGTGAATACAACTTCCCTCTTCATATTGACTTCTTGAAAAATTTCTCATGTGTTGAATTTTCTTGCCTATGCCCTACCCCAGGGCAATTTTTGAGGGCATGTGTCATTTAGACCCCTGCAGTCGTTGTGACTATTAAGCAACCATTAGCACTGGGTTTAAAACTGCTGTTGTGGGAAACAGCCACAAGGCGGCAGCATTATTACGTTCTCAACTCTTGTTACTACAGCAATAGAGTCTTCCTGGAGGTAGTGTTCCAAGGTTGTAAATTAGAGTGGAATGTGCTGGGACAAGCCCCCAGAAGTTTATGTCTCCTTACTTAGGTTTGTTTATTAAATTTAATTTCTATTTCTTATCAGAGTAAATTTGATTAGAGTGTTTTGATTGTCTGGCTGTACAGAATCTGCTAAAAGACTCCTACATATGTCTGTTCATCTTCGGATCCTGTTACCATGTATGTGATTACAGAATGTATATTTTAAAGGTATTGGTGATTATATAATTAATATAGTTTATCTGTTATATGTTTATATACATTTAACATAACATTAGTATATGTATGTTAACCCCATAGTCCTAATTTACCCATCCTCCCACCTTTCATTTTGGCTAACCATTAGTTTATTTGATAAGTCTGTGAGTGTCTTTTTCTGTGGAAATATGTTCATTGGTAGCAATCTTAGGATAACATGTATAAATGATATCATAGGATATTTGTCATACCCTTTTGACTTACTTAACCTTATATTATTATTTCTAGGCTCTACTGTAGTCCTGAAAACGGCATTGTTCATTTTTTTCCCGAGGCTACTATTCCATTCTGTCCATATACCACTTCTTCTCTGTCCATTCATCTGTTTATGGACCTTTTTTTGCTTCCATGTCTTGGCTATTTCAGTATTGCTGCAGTGCACATTTGACTGCCTGTGTCTTTCCGATTCTGGTGGTCTTAGGTTATAAGCCCGAGAGGTGCCCTGCCGCATCATATGGTAGCTCAATTTCTACCTTTTCAAGCGGCTCCATTCAGTTTGCGTTAGTGCTGTTACCACTTTACATCCCAGCAGCAGATAGAAGGTACACATTTCTCTAAAACCCCTTCAGCATTTATAGTTTGTAGACTTTTTGCTGATGGCCATTTGACTGTTGTGAGCTGAAACCTTTATGGAGGTTGGATACGCATGTGGCGAATAATTCCTTATACTGATCTTTAGGCATATCCTTTTTCTTCTTTTCCTTTTTTTGTTAAAGTGTGAGTACAACTTCCCTCTTCATATTCACTTTTTGAAAAATTTCTCATGTGTTGAATTTTCTTGCCTATTCCCTACCCAAGGGCACTTTTTGAGGGCAGGTGTCATTTAGACCCCTGCAGTCGTTGTGACTATTAAGCAACCATTAGCACTGGGTTTAAAGCTGCTGTTGTGGGAAACAGCCACAAGGCGGCAGCATTATTACGTTCTCAACTCTTGTTACTAGGGCAACAGAATCTTCCTGGAGGTAGTGTTCTGAGGTTGTAAATTAGAGTGGAATGTGCTGGGACAAGCCCCCAGAAGTTTATGTCTCCTTACTTATGTTTGTTTTTTAAATTTCATTTCTATTTCTTATCAGCGTAAATTTGATTAGAGTGTTTTGATTGCCTGGCTGTACAGGATCTGCTCAATGATTCATACATATGTCTGTTCATCTTCGGGTCCTGTTACCATGTATGTGATTACAAATGTATATTTTAAAGGTATTGGTGATTATATAATTCATACAGTTTATCTGTTATATGTTTTTATACACTTAACATACATTAGTATATGTATGTTAACCCCATAGTCCTAATTTACCCATCCTCCCACCTTTCATTTTGCTAACCATTAGTTTATTTCATAAGTCTGTGAGTGTCTTTTTCTGTGGAAATATGTTCATTGGTAGCAATCTTAGGATAACATGTATAAATATTATCATAGGATATTTGTCGTACCCTTTTGAGTTACTTAACCTTATATGATTATTTCTAGGCTCAACTGTAGTCCTGAAAACGGCGTTGTTCATTTTTTTCCCCAGGCTACTATTCTATTTGGTACGTATACTACTTCTTCTTTGTCCATTCATCTGTTTATGAACCTTTTTTCTGCTTCCATGTCTTGGCTATTTCAATATTGCTGCAGTGCTCATTTGCCTGCCTGTGTCTTTCCGATTCAGGTGGTCTTAGGTTATAGGCCCAAAGGGTGACCTGCTGCATCATATGGTAGCTCAATTTTTACCTTTTCAAGAAGCTCCATTCAGTTTGCGTTAGTGCTGTTACCACTTTACATCCCACCAGCAGCTAGAAGGTACACAGTTCTCTAAAACCCCTTCAGCATTTATAGTTTATAGACATTTTGCTGATGGAAATGACTGGTGTGAGCTGAAACCTTGTTGAATTTGCATTTGCATGTGTCTAATAATTCCTTATACTGAGCTTTAGGCATGTCCTTTTTTTTCTTTTCCTTTTTTTTTAAAGAGTGAGTACAACCTCCCTCCTCTTATTGACTTCTTGAAAAATTTCTCATGTGTTGAATTTTCTTGCCTATTCCCTACCCCAGGGCATTTTTCAGGGCAGGTGTCATTTAGAGCCCTGCAGTCCTTGTGACTATTAAGCAACTATTAGTACTGGGTTTAAAGCTGCTGTTGTGGGAAACAGCCACAAGGCCGCAGCATTATTACGTTCTCAACTCTTGTTACTACGGCAACAGAGTCTTCCTGGAGGTAGTGTTCCGAGGTTGCAAATTAGAGTGGAATGTGCTGGGACAAGCCCCCAGAAGTTTATGTCTCCTTACTTATGTTTGTTTTTTAAATTTAATTTCTATTTCTTATCAGAGTAAATTTGATTAGAGTGTTTTCATTGTCTGGCTGTACAGAATCTGCTCAATGATTCATACATATGTCAGTTCATCTTCAGATGCTGTTACAATGTGTTTGTTTACAGAATGTATATTTTGAAGGTATAGGTGATTATATAATTCATATAGTTTATATGTTATATGTTTATATACATTTAACATACATTAGTATATGTATGTTAACCCCATAGTCCTAATTTACCCATCCTCCCACCTTTCATTTTGGCTAACCATTAGTTTATTTGATAAGTCTGTGAGTGTCTTTTTCTGTGCAAATATGTTCATTGGTAGCAATCTTAGGATAACATGTGTGAATGATATCATAGGATAATTGTCATACCCTTTTGACTTACTTAACCTTATATGATTATTTCTAGGCTCAACTGTAGTCCTGAAAACGGCATTGTTCATTTTTTTCCTGAGGCTACTCTTCCATTCTGTCCATATACCTCTTCTTCTTTGTCCATTCATCTGTTTATGGACTTTTTTTTTCCTTCCATGTCTTCGTATTTCAATATTGTTGCAGTGCACATTTGCCTGCACCTGTCTTTACGATTCTGGTGGTCTTAAGTTATAGGCGCAAAAGGTGCCCTGCCGCATCATATGGTAGCTCAATTTTTACCTTTTCAAGCAGCTCCATTCAGTTTGTGTTAGTGCTGTTACTACTTTACATCCCACCAGCAGCTAGAAGGTACACAGTTCTCTAACACCCCTTCAGCATTTATAGTTTGTAGACTTTTTGCTGATGGAAATGACTGGTGTGAGGTGAAACCTTTTTGAATTTGAATTTGCATGTGGCTAATAATTCCTTATACTGAGCTTTAGGCATGTCCTTTTTTCTCTTTTCCTTTTTTGAAAGAGTGAGTACAACTTCCCTCCTCTTATTGACTTCTTGAAAAATTTCTCATGTGTTGAATTTTCTTTCCTATTCCCTACCCCAGGGCATTGTTGAGGGCGTGTCTCATTTACAGCCCTGCAGTCCTTGTGACTATATAAGCAACCATTGGCACTGGGTTTAAAGCTGCTCTTGTGGGAAAGAGCCACAAGGCGGCAGCATTATTACGTTCTCATCTCTTGTTACTAGGGCAACAGACTCTTCCTGGAGGTAGTGTTCCAAGGTTGTAAATTAGAGTGGAATGTGGTGGGACAAGCCGCAGAAGTTTATGTCTCCTTACTTATGTTTGTTTTTTAAATTTAATTTCTATTTCTTATCGGGGTAAATTTGATTGGAGTGTTTTGATTGTCTGGCTGTACAGAATCTGCTCAATGATTCATGCATATGTCTGTTCATCTTCGGATCCTGTTACCATGTATGTGATTACAAAATGTATATTTTAAAGGTCTTGGTAATTATATAATTCATATAGTTTGTCTGTTATATGTTTATATACATTTAACATACGTTAGTATATGTATGTTAACCCCATAGTCCTAATTTACCCATCCTCCCACCTTTCATTTTGGCTAACCATTAGTTTATTTGATAAGTCTGTGAGTGTCTTTTTCTGTGGAAATATGTTCATTGGTAGCAATCTTAGGATAACATGTATAAATGATATCATAGGATATTTGTCATACCCTTTTGACTTACTTAACCTTATATGATTATTTCTAGGCTCCACTGTAGTCGTAAAAACGGCATTGTTCATTTTTTTCGCGAAGCTACTATTCCATATGGTACATTTACCACTTCTTCTTTGTCCATTCATCTGTTTATGGACATTTTTTTTCCTTCCATGTCTTGGCCATTTCAATATTGTTTCAGTGCACATTTGCCTGCATCTGTCTTTCCGATTCTGGTGGTCTTAGGTTATAGGCCCAAAGGTGCCCTGCCGCATCATATGGTAGCTCAATTTTTACCTCTTCAAGCAGCTCGATTCAGTTTGCGTTAGTGCTGTTACCACTTTACATCCCACCAGCAGCTAGAAAGTACACAGTTCTCTAAAACCCCTTCAGCATTTATCGTTTGTAGACTTTTTGCTGATGGTCATGACCGGTGTGAGCTGCACCCTTTTTGACTTTGAATTTGCATGTGGCTAATAATTCCTTATACTGAGCTTTAGGCATGTCCTTTTTTTCTTTTCCTTTTTTTTAAAGAGTGAGTACAACTTCCTTCCTCTGATTGACTTCTTGAAAAAATTCTCATGTGTTGAATTTTCTTGCCTATTCCCTACCCCAGGGCATTTTTGAGGGCGTGTGTCATTTACAGCCCTGCAGTCCTTGTGACTATATAAGCAAACATTAGCACTGGGTTTAAAGCTGCTGTTGTGGGAAACAGCCACAAGGCGGCAGCATTATTACGTTATCAACTCTTGTTACTACAGCAATAGAGTCTTCCTGGAGGTAGTGTTCCAAGGTTGTAAATTAGAGTGGAATGTGCTGGGACAAGCCCCGAGAAGTTTATGTCTCCTTACTTATGTTTGTTTATTAAATTTAATTTCTATTTCTTATCGGAGTAAATTTGATTAGAGTGTTTTGATTGTCTGGCTGTACAGAATCTGCTAAAAGACTCCTACATATGTCTGTTCATCTTCGGATCCTGTTACCATGTATGTGATTACAGAATGTATATTTTAAAGGTATTGGTGAGTATATAATTTATATAGTTTATCTGTTATATGTTTATATACATTTAACATAACATTAGTATATGTATGTTAACCCCATAGTCCTAATTTATCCATCCTCCCACCTTTCATTTTGGCTAACAATTAGTTTATTTGATAAGTCTGTGAGTGTCTTTTTCTGTGGAAATATGTTCATTGGTAGCAATCTTAGGATAACATGTATAAATGATATCATAGGATATTTGTCATACCCTTTTGACTTACTTAACCTTATATGATTATTTCTAGGCTCCACTGTAGTCGTAAAAACGGCATTGTTCATTTTTTTCGCGAAGCTACTATTCCATATGGTACATTTACCACTTCGTCTTTGTCCATTCATCTGTTTATGGACATTTTTTTTCCTTCCATGTCTTGGCTATTTCAATATTGTTTCAGTGCACATTTGCCTGCATCTGTCTTTCCGATTCTGGTGGTCTTAGGTTATAGGCCCAAAGGTGCCCTGCCGCATCATATGGTAGCTCAATTTTTACCTCTTCAAGCAGCTCGATTCAGTTTGCGTTAGTGCTGTTACCACTTTACATCCCACCAGCATCTAGAAAGTACACAGTTCTCTAAAACCCCTTCAGCATTTATCGTTTGTAGACTTTTTGCTGATGGTCATGACCGGTGTGAGCTGCACCCTTTTTGACTTTGAATTTGCATGTGGCTAATAATTCCTTATACTGAGCTTTAGGCATGTCCTTTTTTTCTTTTCCTTTTTTTTTAAAGAGTGAGTACAACTTCCCTCCTCTGATTGACTTCTTGAAAAATTTCTCATGTGTTGAATTTTCTTGCCTATTCCCTACCCCGGGGCATTTTTGAGGGCGTGTGTCATTTACAGCCCTGCAGTCCTTGTGACTATATAAGCAACCATTAGCACTGGGTTTAAAGCTGCTGTTGTGGGAAACAGCCACAAGGCGGCAGCATTATTACGTTCTCAACTCTTGTTAGTAGTGCAACAGAGTCTTCCTGTAGGTCGTGTTCCGAGGTGGTAAATTAGAGTGGAATGTGCTGGGACAAGCCCCCAGAAGTTTATGTCTCCTTACTTATGTTTGTTTTTTAAGTTTAAATTCTATTTCTTATCGGAGTAAGTTTGATTAGAGTGTTTTCATTGTCTGGCTGTACAGAATCTGCTCAATGATTCATGCATATGTCTGTTCATCTTCGGATCCTGTTACCATGTATGTGATTACAAAATGTATATTTTAAAGGTCTTGGTGATTATATAATACATATAGTTTATTTGTTATATGTTTATATACATTTAACATACATTAGTATATGTATGTTAACCCCATAGTCCTAATTTACCCATCTTCCCACCTTTCATTTTGGCTAACCATTAGTTTATTTGATAAGTCTGTGAGTGTCTTTTTCTGTGGAAATGTGTTCATTGGTAGCAATCTTAGGATAACATGTATAAATGATATCATAGGATATTTCTCATACCCTTTTGACTTACTTAACGTTATATGATTATTTCTAGGCCCAACTGTAGTCCTGAAAACGGCATTGTTCATATTTTTCCCGAGGCTACTATTCCATTCTGTCCATATACCACTTCTTCTTTTTCCATTCATCTGTTGATGGACCTTTTTTTGCTTCCATGTCTTGGCTATTTTAGTATTGCTGCAGTGCACATTTGCCTGCCTCTGTCTTTCTCATTCTGGTGGTCTTAGTTTATAGGCTCAAAATGTACCCTTTCGCATCATATGGTAGCTCAATTTTTACCTTGTAAAGCAGCTCCATTCAGTTTTTGTTAGTGCTGTTACCACTTTATATCCCACCAGCATCTAGGAGTTACACAGTTCTCTAAAACCCCTTCAGCATTTAGAGTTTGTAGATTTTTGCTGATGGCCATTTGACTGGTGTGAGCTGAAACCTTTTTGGAGGTTGGATACGCATGTGGCTAATAATTCCTTATACTGAGCTTTAGGCATATCCTTTTTCTTCTTTTCCTTTTTTTGTTAAAGAGTGAATACAACTTCCCGCTTCATATTGACTTCTTGAAAAATTTCTCATGTGTTGAATTTTCTTGCCTATTCCCTACCCCAGGGCAATTTTTGAGGGCATGTGTCATTTAGACCCCTGCAGTCGTTGTGACTATTAAGCAACCATTAGCACTGGGTTTAAAACTGCTGTTGTGGGAAACAGCCACAAGGCCGCAGCATTATTACGTTCTCAACTCTTGTTACTACAGCAATAGAGTCTTCCTGGAGGTAGTGTTCCAAGGTTGTAAATTAGAGTGGAATGTGCTGGGACAAGCCCCCAGAAGTTTATGTCTCCTTACTTATGTTTGTTTATTAAATTTAATTTCTATTTCTTATCAGAGTAAATTTGATTAGAGTGTTTTGATTGTCTGGCTGTACAGAATCTGCTAAAAGACTCCTACATATGTCTGTTCATCTTCGGATCCTGTTACCATGTATGTGATTACAGAATGTATATTTTAAAGGTATTGGTGATTATATAATTAATATAGTTTATCTGTTATATGTTTATATACATTTAACATAACATTAGTATATGTATGTTAACCCCATAGTCCTAATTTACCCATCCTCCCACCTTTCATTTTGGCTAACCATTAGTTTATTTGATAAGTCTGTGAGTGTCTTTTTCTGTGGAAATATGTTCATTGGTAGCAATCTTAGGATAACATGTATAAATGATATCATAGGATATTTGTCATACCCTTTTGACTTACTTAACCTTATATTATTATTTCTAGGCTCTACTGTAGTCCTGAAAACGGCATTGTTCATTTTTTTCCCGAGGCTACTATTCCATTCTGTCCATATACCACTTCTTCTCTGTCCATTCATCTGTTTATGGACCTTTTTTTGCTTCCATGTCTTGGCTATTTCAGTATTGCTGCAGTGCACATTTGACTGCCTGTGTCTTTCCGATTCTGGTGGTCTTAGGTTATAAGCCCGAGAGGTGCCCTGCCGCATCATATGGTAGCTCAATTTCTACCTTTTCAAGCGGCTCCATTCAGTTTGCGTTAGTGCTGTTACCACTTTACATCCCAGCAGCAGATAGAAGGTACACATTTCTCTAAAACCCCTTCAGCATTTATAGTTTGTAGACTTTTTGCTGATGGCCATTTGACTGTTGTGAGCTGAAACCTTTATGGAGGTTGGATACGCATGTGGTGAATAATTCCTTATACTGATCTTTAGGCATATCCTTTTTCTTCTTTTCCTTTTTTTGTTAAAGTGTGAGTACAACTTCCCTCTTCATATTCACTTTTTGAAAAATTTCTCATGTGTTGAATTTTCTTGCCTATTCCCTACCCAAGGGCACTTTTTGAGGGCAGGTGTCATTTAGACCCCTGCAGTCGTTGTGACTATTAAGCAACCATTAGCACTGGGTTTAAAGCTGCTGTTGTGGGAAACAGCCACAAGGCGGCAGCATTATTACGTTCTCAACTCTTGTTACTAGGGCAACAGAATCTTCCTGGAGGTAGTGTTCTGAGGTTGTAAATTAGAGTGGAATGTGCTGGGACAAGCCCCCAGAAGTTTATGTCTCCTTACTTATGTTTGTTTTTTAAATTTCATTTCTATTTCTTATCAGCGTAAATTTGATTAGAGTGTTTTGATTGCCTGGCTGTACAGGATCTGCTCAATGATTCATACATATGTCTGTTCATCTTCGGGTCCTGTTACCATGTATGTGATTACAAAATGTATATTTTAAAGGTATTGGTGATTATATAATTCATACAGTTTATCTGTTATATGTTTTTATACACTTAACATACATTAGTATATGTATGTTAACCCCATAGTCCTAATTTACCCATCCTCCCACCTTTCATTTTGCTAACCATTAGTTTATTTCATAAGTCTGTGAGTGTCTTTTTCTGTGGAAATATGTTCATTGGTAGCAATCTTAGGATAACATGTATAAATATTATCATAGGATATTTGTCGTACCCTTTTGAGTTACTTAACCTTATATGATTATTTCTAGGCTCAACTGTAGTCCTGAAAACGGCGTTGTTCATTTTTTTCCCCAGGCTACTATTCTATTTGGTACGTATACTACTTCTTCTTTGTCCATTCATCTGTTTATGAACCTTTTTTCTGCTTCCATGTCTTGGCTATTTCAATATTGCTGCAGTGCTCATTTGCCTGCCTGTGTCTTTCCGATTCAGGTGGTCTTAGGTTATAGGCCCAAAGGGTGACCTGCTGCATCATATGGTAGCTCAATTTTTACCTTTTCAAGAAGCTCCATTCAGTTTGCGTTAGTGCTGTTACCACTTTACATCCCACCAGCAGCTAGAAGGTACACAGTTCTCTAAAACCCCTTCAGCATTTATAGTTTATAGACATTTTGCTGATGGAAATGACTGGTGTGAGCTGAAACCTTTTTGAATTTGAATTTGCATGTGTCTAATAATTCCTTATACTGAGCTTTAGGCATGTCCTTTTCTTTCTTTTCCTTTTTTTTTAAAGAGTGAGTACAACTTCCCTCCTCTTATTGACTTCTTGAAAAATTTCTCATGTGTTGAATTTTCTTGCCTATTCCCTACCCCAGGGCATTTTTCAGGGCAGGTGTCATTTAGAGCCCTGCAGTCCTTGTGACTATTAAGCAACTATTAGTACTGGGTTTAAAGCTGCTGTTGTGGGAAACAGCCACAAGGCCGCAGCATTATTACGTTCTCAACTCTTGTTACTACGGCAACAGAGTCTTCCTGGAGGTAGTGTTCCGAGGTTGTAAATTAGAGTGGAATGTGCTGGGACAAGCCCCCAGAAGTTTATGTCTCCTTACTTATGTTTGTTTTTTAAATTTAATTTCTATTTCTTATCAGAGTAAATTTGATTAGAGTGTTTTCATTGTCTGGCTGTACAGAATCTGCTCAATGATTCATACATATGTCAGTTCATCTTCAGATGCTGTTACAATGTGTTTGTTTACAGAATGTATATTTTGAAGGTATAGGTGATTATATAATTCATATAGTTTATGTTATATGTTTATATACATTTAACATACATTAGTATATGTATGTTAACCCCATAGTCCTAATTTACCCATCCTCCCACCTTTCATTTTGGCTAACCATTAGTTTATTTGATAAGTCTGTGAGTGTCTTTTTCTGTGCAAATATGTTCATTGGTAGCAATCTTAGGATAACATGTGTGAATGATATTATAGGATAATTGTCATACCCTTTTGACTTACTTAACCTTATATGATTATTTCTAGGCTCAACTGTAGTCCTGAAAACGGCATTGTTCAGTTTTTTCCTGAGGCTACTCTTCCATTCTGTCCATATACCTCTTCTTCTTTGTCCATTCATCTGTTTATGGACTTTTTTTTTCCTTCCATGTCTTCGTATTTCAATATTGTTGCAGTGCACATTTGCCTGCATCTGTCTTTACGATTCTGGTGGTCTTAAGTTATAGGCGCAAAAGGTGCCCTGCCGCATCATATGGTAGCTCAATTTTTACCTTTTCAAGCAGCTCCATTCAGTTTGTGTTAGTGCTGTTACTACTTTACATCCCACCAGCAGCTAGAAGGTACACAGTTCTCTAACACCCCTTCAGCATTTATAGTTTGTAGACTTTTTGCTGATGGAAATGACTGGTGTGAGGTGAAACCTTTTTGAATTTGAATTTGCATGTGGCTAATAATTCCTTATACTGAGCTTTAGGCATGTCCTTTTTTCTCTTTTCCTTTTTTGAAAGAGTGAGTACAACTTCCCTCCTCTTATTGACTTCTTGAAAAATTTCTCATGTGTTGAATTTTCTTTCCTATTCCCTACCCCAGGGCATTGTTGAGGGCGTGTCTCATTTACAGCCCTGCAGTCCTTGTGACTATATAAGCAACCATTGGCACTGGGTTTAAAGCTGCTCTTGTGGGAAAGAGCCACAAGGCGGCAGCATTATTACGTTCTCATCTCTTGTTACTAGGGCAACAGACTCTTCCTGGAGGTAGTGTTCCAAGGTTGTAAATTAGAGTGGAATGTGGTGGGACAAGCCGCAGAAGTTTATGTCTCCTTACTTATGTTTGTTTTTTAAATTTAATTTCTATTTCTTATCGGGGTAAATTTGATTGGAGTGTTTTGATTGTCTGGCTGTACAGAATCTGCTCAATGATTCATGCATATGTCTGTTCATCTTCGGATCCTGTTACCATGTATGTGATTACAAAATGTATATTTTAAAGGTCTTGGTAATTATATAATTCATATAGTTTATCTGTTATATGTTTATATACATTTAACATACGTTAGTATATGTATGTTAACCCCATAGTCCTAATTTACCCATCCTCCCACCTTTCATTTTGGCTAACCATTAGTTTATTTGATAAGTCTGTGAGTGTCTTTTTCTGTGGAAATATGTTCATTGGTAGCAATCTAAGGATAACATGTATAAATGATATCATAGGATATTTGTCATACCCTTTTGACTTACTTAACCTTATATGATTATTTCTAGGCTCCACTGTAGTCGTAAAAACGGCATTGTTCATTTTTTTCGCGAAGCTACTATTCCATATGGTACATTTACCACTTCGTCTTTGTCCATTCATCTGTTTACGGACATTTTTTTTCCTTCCATGTCTTGGCTATTTCAATATTGTTTCAGTGCACATTTGCCTGCATCTGTCTTTCCGATTCTGGTGGTCTTGGGTTATAGGCCCAAAGGTGCCCTGCCGCATCATATGGTAGCTCAATTTTTACCTCTTCAAGCAGCTCGATTCAGTTTGCGTTAGTGCTGTTACCACTTTACATCCCACCAGCAGCTAGAAAGTACACAGTTCTCTAAAACCCCTTCAGCATTTATCGTTTGTAGACTTTTTGCTGATGGTCATGACCGGTGTGAGCTGCACCCTTTTTGACTTTGAATTTGCATGTGGCTAATAATTCCTTATACTGAGCTTTAGGCATGTCCTTTTTTTCTTTTCCTTTTTTTTAAAGAGTGAGTACAACTTCCTTCCTCTGATTGACTTCTTGAAAAAATTCTCATGTGTTGAATTTTCTTGCCTATTCCCTACCCCAGGGCATTTTTGAGGGCGTGTGTCATTTACAGCCCTGCAGTCCTTGTGACTATATAAGCAACCATTAGCACTGGGTTTAAAGCTGCTGTTGTGGGAAACAGCCACAAGGCGGCAGCATTATTACGTTCTCAACTCTTGTTAGTTGTGCAACAGAGTCTTCCTGGAGGTCGTGTTCCGAGGTGGTAAATTAGAGTGGAATGTGCTGGGACAAGCCCCCAGAAGTTTATGTCTCCTTACTTATGTTTGTTTTTTAAGTTTAAATTCTATTTCTTATCGGAGTAAATTTGATTAGAGTGTTTTCATTGTCTGGCTGTACAGAATCTGCTCAATGATTCATGCATATGTCTGTTCATCTTCGGATCCTGTTACCATGTATGTGATTACAAAATGTATATTTTAAAGGTCTTGGTGATTATATAATACATATAGTTTATTTGTTATATGTTTATATACATTTAACATACATTAGTATATGTATGTTAACCCCATAGTCCTAATTTACCCATCTTCCCACCTTTCATTTTGGCTAACCATTAGTTTATTTGATAAGTCTGTGAGTGTCTTTTTCTGTGGAAATGTGTTCATTGGTAGCAATCTTAGGATAACATGTATAAATGATATCATAGGATATTTCTCATACCCTTTTGACTTACTTAACGTTATATGATTATTTCTAGGCCCAACTGTAGTCCTGAAAACGGCATTGTTCATATTTTTCCCGAGGCTACTATTCCATTCTATCCATATACCACTTCTTCTTTTTCCATTCATCTGTTGATGGACCTTTTTTTGCTTCCATGTCTTGGCTATTTTAGTATTGCTGCAGTGCACATTTGCCTGCCTCTGTCTTTCTCATTCTGGTGGTCTTAGTTTATAGGCTCAAAATGTACCCTTTCGCATCATATGGTAGCTCAATTTTTACCTTGTAAAGCAGCTCCATTCAGTTTTTGTTAGTGCTGTTACCACTTTATATCCCACCAGCATCTAGGAGTTACACAGTTCTCTAAAACCCCTTCAGCATTTAGAGTTTGTAGATTTTTGCTGATGGCCATTTGACTGGTGTGAGCTGAAACCTTTTTGGAGGTTGGATACGCATGTGGCTAATAATTCCTTATACTGAGCTTTAGGCATATCCTTTTTCTTCTTTTCCTTTTTTTGTTAAAGAGTGAATACAACTTCCCTCTTCATATTGACTTCTTGAAAAATTTCTCATGTGTTGAATTTTCTTGCCTATTCCCTACCCCAGGGCAATTTTTGAGGGCATGTGTCATTTAGACCCCTGCAGTCGTTGTGACTATTAAGCAACCATTAGCACTGGGTTTAAAACTGCTATTGTGGGAAACAGCCACAAGGCGGCAGCATTATTACGTTCTCAACTCTTGTTACTACAGCAATAGAGTCTTCCTGTAGGTAGTGTTCCAAGGTTGTAAATTAGAGTGGAATGTGCTGGGACAAGCCCCCAGAAGTTTATGTCTCCTTACTTATGTTTGTTTATTAAATTTAATTTCTATTTCTTATCAGAGTAAATTTGATTAGAGTGTTTTGATTGTCTGGCTGTACAGAATCTGCTAAAAGACTCCTACATATGTCTGTTCATCTTCGGATCCTGTTACCATGTATGTGATTACAGAATGTATATTTTAAAGGTATTGGTGATTATATAATTAATATAGTTTATCTGTTATATGTTTATATACATTTAACATAACATTAGTATATGTATGTTAACCCCATAGTCCTAATTTACCCATCCTCCCACCTTTCATTTTGGCTAACCATTAGTTTATTTGATAAGTCTGTGAGTGTCTTTTTCTGTGGAAATATGTTCATTGGTAGCAATCTTAGGATAACATGTATAAATGATATCATAGGATATTTGTCATACCCTTTTTACTTACTTAAAGTTATATGAATATTTATAGGCTCAACTGTAGTCCTGAAAACGGCATTCTTCATTTTTTCCCAAGGCTAGCATTCCATTCTGTCCATATACAACTTCTTCTTTGCCCATTCATCTGTTTATGGACCTTTTTTTGCTTCCATGTCTTGGCTATTTCAGTATTGCTGCAGTGCACATTTGCCTGCCTCTGTCTTTCTGATTCTGGTGGTCTTAGTTTATAGGCCCAAAAGTTGCCCTGCCGCATCATATGGTAGCTCAATTTTTACCTTTTCAAGCAGCTCCATTCAGTTTGCGTTAGTGCTGTTACCACTTTAAATCCCAGCAGCAGCTAGAAGGTACACAGTTCTCTAAAACCCCTTCAGCATTTATAGTTTGTAGACTTTTTGCTGATGGTCCTGACTGGTGTGAGCTGAAACCTTTTTGAATTTGAATTTGCATGTGGCTAATAATTCCTTATACTGAGCTTTACGCATGTCCTTTTTTTTCTTTTCCTTTTTTTTTAAAGAGTGAGTACAACTTCCCTCCTCTGATTGATTTCTTGAAAAAACTTCTCATGTGTTGAATTTTCTTGCCTATTCCCTACCCCAGGGCATTGTTGAGGGCCTGTGGCATTTACAGCGTGCAGTCCTTGTGACTATATAAGCAACCATTGGCACTGGGTTTAACGCTGCTCTTGTGGGAAACAGCCACAAGGCGGCAGCATTATTACGTTCTCAACTCTTGTGACTTTGGCAACAGAGTCTTCCTGGAGGTAGGGTTCCGAGGTTGTAAATTAGAGTGGAATGTGCTGGGACAAGGCGCAGAAGTTTATGTCTCCTTACTTATGTTTGTTTTTTAAATATAATTTCTATTTCTTATCGGGGTAAATTTGATTGGAGTGTTTTGATTGTCTGGCTGTACAGAATCTGCTTAATGATTCCTACATATGTCTGTTCATCTTCGGATCCTGTTACCATGTATGTGATTACAAAATGTATATTTTAAAGGTCTTGGTGATTATATAATTCATATAGTTTATGTGTTATATGTTTATATACATTTAACATACATTAGTATATGTATGTTAACCCCATAGTCCTAATTTACCCATCCTCCCACCTTTCATTTTGGCTAACCATTAGTTTATTTGATAAGTCTGTGAGTGTCTTTTTCTGTGGAAATATGTTCATTGGTAGCAATCTTAGGATAACATGTATAAATGATATCATAGGATATTTGTCATACCCTTTTTACTTACTTAAAGTTATATGAATATTTACAGGCTCAACTGTAGTCCTGAAAACGGCATTGTTCATTTTTTCCCAAGGCTACCATTCCATTCTGTCCATATACCACTTCTTCTTTGTCCATTCATCTGTTTATGGACCTTTTTTTGCTTCCATGTCTTGGCTATTTCAGTATTGCTGCAGTGCACATTTGCCTGCCTCTGTCTTTCTGATTCTGGTGGTCTTAGTTTATAGGCCCAAAAGGTGCCCTGCCGCATCATATGATAGCTCAATTTTTACCTTTTCAAGCAGCTCCATTCAGTTTGCGTTAGTGCTGTTACCACTTTAAATCCCAGCAGCAGCTAGAAGGTACACAGTTCTCTAAAACCCCTTCAGCATTTATAGTTTGTAGACTTTTTGCTGATGGTCCTGACTGGTGTGAGCTGAAACCTTTTTGAATTTGAATTTGCATGTGGCTAATAATTCCTTATACTGAGCTTTACGCATGTCCTTTTTTTTCTTTTCCTTTTTTTTAAAGAGTGAGTACAACTTCCCTCCTCTTATTGATTTCTTGAAAAATTTCTCATGTCTTGAATTTTCTTGCCTATTCCCTACGCCAGGGGATGTTTTGAGGGCCTCTGTCATTTACAGCCCTGCAGTCCTTGTGACTATATAAGCAACCATTGGCACTGGGTTTAAAGTTGCTCTTGTGGGAAACAGCCACAAGGCGGCAGCATTATTACGTTCTCAACTCTTGTGACTTTGGCAACAGAGTCTTCCTGGAGGTAGGGTTCCGAGGTTGTACATTAGAGTGGAATGTGCTTGAACATGCCCCCAGAAGTTTATGTCTCCTTACTTATGTTTGTTTTTTAAATATAATTTCTATTTCTTATCGGGGTAAATTTGATTGGAGTGTTTTGATTGTCTGGCTGTACAGAATCTGCTTAATGATTCCTACATATGTCTGTTCATCTTCGGATCCTGTTACCATGTATGTGATCACAGAATGTATATTTTAAAGGTATTCGTGATTATATAATTCATAAAGTTTATCTGTTATATGTTTATATACATTTAACATACATTAGTATATGTATGTTAACCCCATAGTCCTAATTTACCCATCCTCCCACCTTTCATTTTGGCTAACCATTAGTTTATTTGATAAGTCTGTGAGTGTCTTTTTCTGTGGAAATATGTTCATTGGTAGCAATCTTAGGATAACATGTATAAATGATATCATAGGATATTTGTCATACCCTTTTGACTTACTTAACCTTATATGATTATTTCTAGGCTCCACTGTAGTCGTAAAAACGGCATTGTTCATTTTTTTCGCGAAGCTACTATTCCATATGGTACATTTACCACTTCGTCTTTGTCCATTCATCTGTTTACGGACATTTTTTTTCCTTCCATGTCTTGGCTATTTCAATATTGTTTCAGTGCACATTTGCCTGCATCTGTCTTTCCGATTCTGGTGGTCTTAGGTTATAGGCCCAAAGGTGCCCTGCCGCATCATATGGTAGCTCAATTTTTACCTCTTCAAGCAGCTCGATTCAGTTTGCGTTAGTGCTGTTACCACTTTACATCCCACCAGCAGCTAGAAAGTACACAGTTCTCTAAAACCCCTTCAGCATTTATCGTTTGTAGACTTTTTGCTGATGGTCATGACCGGTGTGAGCTGCACCCTTTTTGACTTTGAATTTGCATGTGGCTAATAATTCCTTATACTGAGCTTTAGGCATGTCCTTTTTTTCTTTTCCTTTTTTTTTAAAGAGTGAGTACAACTTCCCTCCTCTTATTGACTTCTTGAAAAAATTCTCATGTGTTGAATTTTCTTGCCTATTCCCTACCCCAGGGCATTTTTGAGGGCGTGTGTCATTTACAGCCCTGCAGTCCTTGTGACTATATAAGCAACCATTAGCACTGGGTTTAAAGCTGCTGTTGTGGGAAACAGCCACAAGGCGGCAGCATTATTACGTTCTCAACTCTTGTTAGTAGTGCAACAGAGTCTTCCTGGAGGTCGTGTTCCGAGGTTGTAAATTAGAGTGGAATATGCTGGGACAAGCCCGCAGAAGTTTATGTCTCCTTACTTATGTTTGTTTTTTAAGTTTAAATTCTATTTCTTATTGGAGTAAATTTGATTCGAGTGTTTTGATTGTCTGGCTGTACAGAATCTGCTCAATGAGTCACACATATGTCTGATCATCTTTGGATCCTGTTACCATGTATGAGATTACACAAGGTATATTTTGAAGGTATTGGTGATTATATAATTCATATAGTTTATATGTTATATGTTTATATACATTTAACATACATTAGTATATGTATGTTAACCCCATAGTCCTAATTTACCCATCTTCCCACCTTTCATTTTGGCTAACCATTAGTTTATTTGATAAGTCTGTGAGTGTCTTTTTCTGTGGAAATGTGTTCATTGGTAGCAATCTTAGGATAACATGTATAAATGATATCATAGGATATTTCTCATACCCTTTTGACTTACTTAACGTTATATGATTATTTCTAGGCCCAACTGTAGTCCTGAAAACGGCATTGTTCATATTTTTCCCGAGGCTACTATTCCATTCTGTCCATATACCACTTCTTCTTTTTCCATTCATCTGTTGATGGACCTTTTTTTGCTTCCATGTCTTGGCTATTTTAGTATTGCTGCAGTGCACATTTGCCTGCCTCTGTCTTTCTCATTCTGGTGGTCTTAGTTTATAGGCTCAAAATGTACCCTTTCGCATCATATGGTAGCTCAATTTTTACCTTGTAAAGCAGCTCCATTCAGTGTTTGTTAGTGCTGTTACCACTTTATATCCCACCAGCATCTAGGAGTTACACAGTTCTCTAAAACCCCTTCAGCATTTAGAGTTTGTAGATTTTTGCTGATGGCCATTTGAGTGGTGTGAGCTGAAACCTTTTTGGAGGTTGGATACGCATGTGGCTAATAATTCCTTATACTGAGCTTTAGGCATATCCTTTTTCTTCTTTTCCTTTTTTTGTTAAAGAGTGAATACAACTTCCCTCTTCATATTGACTTCTTGAAAAATTTCTCATGTGTTGAATTTTCTTGCCTATGCCCTACCCCAGGGCAATTTTTGAGGGCATGTGTCATTTAGACCCCTGCAGTCGTTGTGACTATTAAGCAACCATTAGCACTGGGTTTAAAACTGCTGTTGTGGGAAACAGCCACAAGGCGGCAGCATTATTACGTTCTCAACTCTTGTTACTACAGCAATAGAGTCTTCCTGGAGGTAGTGTTCCAAGGTTGTAAATTAGAGTGGAATGTGCTGGGACAAGCCCCCAGAAGTTTATATCTCCTTACTTATGTTTGTTTATTAAATTTAATTTCTATTTCTTATCAGAGTAAATTTGATTAGAGTGTTTTGATTGTCTGGCTGTACAGAATCTGCTAAAAGACTCCTACATATGTCTGTTCATCTTCGGATCCTGTTACCATGTATGTGATTACAGAATGTATATTTTAAAGGTATTGGTGATTATATAATTAATATAGTTTATCTGTTATATGTTTATATACATTTAACATAACATTAGTATATGTATGTTAACCCCATAGTCCTAATTTACCCATCCTCCCACCTTTCATTTTGGCTAACCATTAGTTTATTTGATAAGTCTGTGAGTGTCTTTTTCTGTGGAAATATGTTCATTGGTAGCAATCTTAGGATAACATGTATAAATGATATCATAGGATATTTGTCATACCCTTTTTACTTACTTAAAGTTATATGAATATTTACAGGCTCAACTGTAGTCCTGAAAACGGCATTGTTCATTTTTTCCCAAGGCTACCATTCCATTCTGTCCATATACCACTTCTTCTTTGTCCATTCATCTGTTTATGGACCTTTTTTTTGCTTCCATGTCTTGGCTATTTCAGTATTGCTGCAGTGCACATTTGCCTGCCTCTGTCTTTCTGATTCTGGTGGTCTTAGTTTATAGGCCCAAAAGTTGCCCTGCCGCATCATATGGTAGCTCAATTTTTACCTTTTCAAGCAGCTCCATTCAGTTTGCGTTAGTGCTGTTACCACTTTAAATCCCAGCAGCAGCTAGAAGGTACACAGTTCTCTAAAACCCCTTCAGCATTTATAGTTTGTAGACTTTTTGCTGATGGTCCTGACTGGTGTGAGCTGAAACCTTTTTGAATTTGAATTTGCATGTGGCTAATAATTCCTTATACTGAGCTTTACGCATGTCCTTTTTTTTCTTTTCCTTTTTTTTTAAAGAGTGAGTACAACTTCCCTCCTCTGATTGATTTCTTGAAAAAACTTCTCATGTGTTGAATTTTCTTGCCTATTCCCTACCCCAGGGCATTGTTGAGGGCCTGTGGCATTTACAGCGTGCAGTCCTTGTGACTATATAAGCAACCATTGGCACTGGGTTTAACGCTGCTCTTGTGGGAAACAGCCACAAGGCGGCAGCATTATTACGTTCTCAACTCTTGTGACTTTGGCAACAGAGTCTTCCTGGAGGTAGGGTTCCGAGGTTGTAAATTAGAGTGGAATGTGCTGGGACAAGGCGCAGAAGTTTATGTCTCCTTACTTATGTTTGTTTTTTAAATATAATTTCTATTTCTTATCGGGGTAAATTTGATTGGAGTGTTTTGATTGTCTGGCTGTACAGAATCTGCTTAATGATTCCTACATATGTCTGTTCATCTTCGGATCCTGTTACCATGTATGTGATTACAAAATGTATATTTTAAAGGTCTTGGTGATTATATAATTCATATAGTTTATGTGTTATATGTTTATATACATTTAACATACATTAGTATATGTATGTTAACCCCATAGTCCTAATTTACCCATCCTCCCACCTTTCATTTTGGCTAACCATTAGTTTATTTGATAAGTCTGTGAGTGTCTTTTTCTGTGGAAATATGTTCATTGGTAGCAATCTTAGGATAACATGTATAAATGATATCATAGGATATTTGTCATACCCTTTTTACTTACTTAAAGTTATATGAATATTTACAGGCTCAACTGTAGTCCTGAAAACGGCATTGTTCATTTTTTCCCAAGGCTACCATTCCATTCTGTCCATATACCACTTCTTCTTTGTCCATTCATCTGTTTATGGACCTTTTTTTGCTTCCATGTCTTGGCTATTTCAGTATTGCTGCAGTGCACATTTGCCTGCCTCTGTCTTTCTGATTCTGGTGGTCTTAGTTTATAGGCCCAAAAGGTGCCCTGCCGCATCATATGATAGCTCAATTTTTACCTTTTCAAGCAGCTCCATTCAGTTTGCGTTAGTGCTGTTACCACTTTAAATCCCAGCAGCAGCTAGAAGGTACACAGTTCTCTAAAACCCCTTCAGCATTTATAGTTTGTAGACTTTTTGCTGATGGTCCTGACTGGTGTGAGCTGAAACCTTTTTGAATTTGAATTTGCATGTGGCTAATAATTCCTTATACTGAGCTTTACGCATGTCCTTTTTTTTCTTTTCCTTTTTTTTAAAGAGTGAGTACAACTTCCCTCCTCTTATTGATTTCTTGAAAAATTTCTCATGTCTTGAATTTTCTTGCCTATTCCCTACGCCAGGGGATGTTTTGAGGGCCTCTGTCATTTACAGCCCTGCAGTCCTTGTGACTATATAAGCAACCATTGGCACTGGGTTTAAAGTTGCTCTTGTGGGAAACAGCCACAAGGCGGCAGCATTATTACGTTCTCAACTCTTGTGACTTTGGCAACAGAGTCTTCCTGGAGGTAGGGTTCCGAGGTTGTACATTAGAGTGGAATGTGCTTGAACATGCCCCCAGAAGTTTATGTCTCCTTACTTATGTTTGTTTTTTAAATATAATTTCTATTTCTTATCGGGGTAAATTTGATTGGAGTGTTTTGATTGTCTGGCTGTACAGAATCTGCTTAATGATTCCTACATATGTCTGTTCATCTTCGGATCCTGTTACCATGTATGTGATCACAGAATGTATATTTTAAAGGTATTCGTGATTATATAATTCATAAAGTTTATCTGTTATATGTTTATATACATTTAACATACATTAGTATATGTATGTTAACCCCATAGTCCTAATTTACCCATCCTCCCACCTTTCATTTTGGCTAACCATTAGTTTATTTGATAAGTCTGTGAGTGTCTTTTTCTGTGGAAATATGTTCATTGGTAGCAATCTTAGGATAACATGTATAAATGATATCATAGGATATTTGTCATACCCTTTTGACTTACTTAACCTTATATGATTATTTCTAGGCTCCACTGTAGTCGTAAAAACGGCATTGTTCATTTTTTTCGCGAAGCTACTATTCCATATGGTACATTTACCACTTCGTCTTTGTCCATTCATCTGTTTACGGACATTTTTTTTCCTTCCATGTCTTGGCTATTTCAATATTGTTTCAGTGCACATTTGCCTGCATCTGTCTTTCCGATTCTGGTGGTCTTAGGTTATAGGCCCAAAGGTGCCCTGCCGCATCATATGGTAGCTCAATTTTTACCTCTTCAAGCAGCTCGATTCAGTTTGCGTTAGTGCTGTTACCACTTTACATCCCACCAGCAGCTAGAAAGTACACAGTTCTCTAAAACCCCTTCAGCATTTATCGTTTGTAGACTTTTTGCTGATGGTCATGACCGGTGTGAGCTGCACCCTTTTTGACTTTGAATTTGCATGTGGCTAATAATTCCTTATACTGAGCTTTAGGCATGTCCTTTTTTTCTTTTCCTTTTTTTTTAAAGAGTGAGTACAACTTCCCTCCTCTTATTGACTTCTTGAAAAAATTCTCATGTGTTGAATTTTCTTGCCTATTCCCTACCCCAGGGCATTTTTGAGGGCGTGTGTCATTTACAGCCCTGCAGTCCTTGTGACTATATAAGCAACCATTAGCACTGGGTTTAAAGCTGCTGTTGTGGGAAACAGCCACAAGGCGGCAGCATTATTACGTTCTCAACTCTTGTTAGTAGTGCAACAGAGTCTTCCTGGAGGTCGTGTTCCGAGGTTGTAAATTAGAGTGGAATGTGCTGGGACAAGCCCGCAGAAGTTTATGTCTCCTTACTTATGTTTGTTTTTTAAGTTTAAATTCTATTTCTTATTGGAGTAAATTTGATTCGAGTGTTTTGATTGTCTGGCTGTACAGAATCTGCTCAATGAGTCACACATATGTCTGATCATCTTTGGATCCTGTTACCATGTATGAGATTACACAAGGTATATTTTGAAGGTATTGGTGATTATATAATTCATATAGTTTATATGTTATATGTTTATATACATTTAACATACATTAGTATATGTATGTTAACCCCATAGTCCTAATTTACCCATCTTCCCACCTTTCATTTTGGCTAACCATTAGTTTATTTGATAAGTCTGTGAGTGTCTTTTTCTGTGGAAATGTGTTCATTGGTAGCAATCTTAGGATAACATGTATAAATGATATCATAGGATATTTCTCATACCCTTTTGACTTACTTAACGTTATATGATTATTTCTAGGCCCAACTGTAGTCCTGAAAATGGCATTGTTCATATTTTTCCCGAGGCTACTATTCCATTCTGTCCATATACCACTTCTTCTTTTTCCATTCATCTGTTGATGGACCTTTTTTTGCTTCCATGTCTTGGCTATTTTAGTATTGCTGCAGTGCACATTTGCCTGCCTCTGTCTTTCTCATTCTGGTGGTCTTAGTTTATAGGCTCAAAATGTACCCTTTCGCATCATATGGTAGCTCAATTTTTACCTTGTAAAGCAGCTCCATTCAGTTTTTGTTAGTGCTGTTACCACTTTATATCCCACCAGCATCTAGGAGTTACACAGTTCTCTAAAACCCCTTCAGCATTTAGAGTTTGTAGATTTTTGCTGATGGCCATTTGACTGGTGTGAGCTGAAACCTTTTTGGAGGTTGGATACGCATGTGGCTAATAATTCCTTATACTGAGCTTTAGGCATATCCTTTTTCTTCTTTTCCTTTTTTTGTTAAAGAGTGAATACAACTTCCCTCTTCATATTGACTTCTTGAAAAATTTCTCATGTGTTGAATTTTCTTGCCTATGCCCTACCCCAGGGCAATTTTTGAGGGCATGTGTCATTTAGACCCCTGCAGTCGTTGTGACTATTAAGCAACCATTAGCACTGGGTTTAAAACTGCTGTTGTGGGAAACAGCCACAAGGCGGCAGCATTATTACGTTCTCAACTCTTGTTACTACAGCAATAGAGTCTTCCTGGAGGTAGTGTTCCAAGGTTGTAAATTAGAGTGGAATGTGCTGGGACAAGCCCCCAGAAGTTTATGTCTCCTTACTTATGTTTGTTTATTAAATTTAATTTCTATTTCTTATCAGAGTAAATTTGATTAGAGTGTTTTGATTGTCTGGCTGTACAGAATCTGCTAAAAGACTCCTACATATGTCTGTTCATCTTCGGATCCTGTTACCATGTATGTGATTACAGAATGTATATTTTAAAGGTATTGGTGATTATATAATTAATATAGTTTATCTGTTATATGTTTATATACATTTAACATAACATTAGTATATGTATGTTAACCCCATAGTCCTAATTTACCCATCCTCCCACCTTTCATTTTGGCTAACCATTAGTTTATTTGATAAGTCTGTGAGTGTCTTTTTCTGTGGAAATATGTTCATTGGTAGCAATCTTAGGATAACATGTATAAATGATATCATAGGATATTTGTCATACCCTTTTGACTTACTTAACCTTATATTATTATTTCTAGGCTCTACTGTAGTCCTGAAAACGGCATTGTTCATTTTTTTCCCGAGGCTACTATTCCATTCTGTCCATATACCACTTCTTCTCTGTCCATTCATCTGTTTATGGACCTTTTTTTGCTTCCATGTCTTGGCTATTTCAGTATTGCTGCAGTGCACATTTGACTGCCTGTGTCTTTCCGATTCTGGTGGTCTTAGGTTATAAGCCCGAGAGGTGCCCTGCCGCATCATATGGTAGCTCAATTTCTACCTTTTCAAGCGGCTCCATTCAGTTTGCGTTAGTGCTGTTACCACTTTACATCCCAGCAGCAGATAGAAGGTACACATTTCTCTAAAACCCCTTCAGCATTTATAGTTTGTAGACTTTTTGCTGATGGCCATTTGACTGTTGTGAGCTGAAACCTTTATGGAGGTTGGATACGCATGTGGTGAATAATTCCTTATACTGATCTTTAGGCATATCCTTTTTCTTCTTTTCCTTTTTTTGTTAAAGTGTGAGTACAACTTCCCTCTTCATATTCACTTTTTGAAAAATTTCTCATGTGTTGAATTTTCTTGCCTATTCCCTACCCAAGGGCACTTTTTGAGGGCAGGTGTCATTTAGACCCCTGCAGTCGTTGTGACTATTAAGCAACCATTAGCACTGGGTTTAAAGCTGCTGTTGTGGGAAACAGCCACAAGGCGGCAGCATTATTACGTTCTCAACTCTTGTTACTAGGGCAACAGAATCTTCCTGGAGGTAGTGTTCTGAGGTTGTAAATTAGAGTGGAATGTGCTGGGACAAGCCCCCAGAAGTTTATGTCTCCTTACTTATGTTTGTTTTTTAAATTTCATTTCTATTTCTTATCAGCGTAAATTTGATTAGAGTGTTTTGATTGCCTGGCTGTACAGGATCTGCTCAATGATTCATACATATGTCTGTTCATCTTCGGGTCCTGTTACCATGTATGTGATTACAAATGTATATTTTAAAGGTATTGGTGATTATATAATTCATACAGTTTATCTGTTATATGCTTTTATACACTTAACATACATTAGTATATGTATGTTAACCCCATAGTCCTAATTTACCCATCCTCCCACCTTTCATTTTGCTAACCATTAGTTTATTTCATAAGTCTGTGAGTGTCTTTTTCTGTGGAAATATGTTCATTGGTAGCAATCTTAGGATAACATGTATAAATATTATCATAGGATATTTGTCGTACCCTTTTGAGTTACTTAACCTTATATGATTATTTCTAGGCTCAACTGTAGTCCTGAAAACGGCGTTGTTCATTTTTTTCCCCAGGCTACTATTCTATTTGGTACGTATACTACTTCTTCTTTGTCCATTCATCTGTTTATGAACCTTTTTTCTGCTTCCATGTCTTGGCTATTTCAATATTGCTGCAGTGCTCATTTGCCTGCCTGTGTCTTTCCGATTCAGGTGGTCTTAGGTTATAGGCCCAAAGGGTGACCTGCTGCATCATATGGTAGCTCAATTTTTACCTTTTCAAGAAGCTCCATTCAGTTTGCGTTAGTGCTGTTACCACTTTACATCCCACCAGCAGCTAGAAGGTACACAGTTCTCTAAAACCCCTTCAGCATTTATAGTTTATAGACATTTTGCTGATGGAAATGACTGGTGTGAGCTGAAACCTTGTTGAATTTGAATTTGCATGTGTCTAATAATTCCTTATACTGAGCTTTAGGCATGTCCTTTTTTTTCTTTTCCTTTTTTTTTAAAGAGTGAGTACAACTTCCCTCCTCTTATTGACTTCTTGAAAAATTTCTCATGTGTTGAATTTTCTTGCCTATTCCCTACCCCAGGGCATTTTTCAGGGCAGGTGTCATTTAGAGCCCTGCAGTCCTTGTGACTATTAAGCAACTATTAGTACTGGGTTTAAAGCTGCTGTTGTGGGAAACAGCCACAAGGCCGCAGCATTATTACGTTCTCAACTCTTGTTACTACGGCAACAGAGTCTTCCTGGAGGTAGTGTTCCGAGGTTGTAAATTAGAGTGGAATGTGCTGGGACAAGCCCCCAGAAGTTTATGTCTCCTTACTTATGTTTGTTTTTTAAATTTAATTTCTATTTCTTATCAGAGTAAATTTGATTAGAGTGTTTTCATTGTCTGGCTGTACAGAATCTGCTCAATGATTCATACATATGTCAGTTCATCTTCAGATGCTGTTACAATGTGTTTGTTTACAGAATGTATATTTTGAAGGTATAGGTGATTATATAATTCATATAGTTTATGTTATATGTTTATATACATTTAACATACATTAGTATATGTATGTTAACCCCATAGTCCTAATTTACCCATCCTCCCACCTTTCATTTTGGCTAACCATTAGTTTATTTGATAAGTCTGTGAGTGTCTTTTTCTGTGGAAATATGTTCATTGGTAGCAATCTAAGGATAACATGTATAAATGATATCATAGGATATTTGTCATACCCTTTTGACTTACTTAACCTTATATGATTATTTCTAGGCTCCACTGTAGTCGTAAAAACGGCATTGTTCATTTTTTTCGCGAAGCTACTATTCCATATGGTACATTTACCACTTCGTCTTTGTCCATTCATCTGTTTACGGACATTTTTTTTCCTTCCATGTCTTGGCTATTTCAATATTGTTTCAGTGCACATTTGCCTGCATCTGTCTTTCCGATTCTGGTGGTCTTAGGTTATAGGCCCAAAGGTGCCCTGCCGCATCATATGGTAGCTCAATTTTTACCTCTTCAAGCAGCTCGATTCAGTTTGCGTTAGTGCTGTTACCACTTTACATCCCACCAGCAGCTAGAAAGTACACAGTTCTCTAAAACCCCTTCAGCATTTATCGTTTGTAGACTTTTTGCTGATGGTCATGACCGGTGTGAGCTGCACCCTTTTTGACTTTGAATTTGCATGTGGCTAATAATTCCTTATACTGAGCTTTAGGCATGTCCTTTTTTTCTTTTCCTTTTTTTTAAAGAGTGAGTACAACTTCCTTCCTCTGATTGACTTCTTGAAAAAATTCTCATGTGTTGAATTTTCTTGCCTATTCCCTACCCCAGGGCATTTTTGAGGGCGTGTGTCATTTACAGCCCTGCAGTCCTTGTGACTATATAAGCAACCATTAGCACTGGGTTTAAAGCTGCTGTTGTGGGAAACAGCCACAAGGCGGCAGCATTATTACGTTCTCAACTCTTGTTAGTTGTGCAACAGAGTCTTCCTGGAGGTCGTGTTCCGAGGTGGTAAATTAGAGTGGAATGTGCTGGGACAAGCCCCCAGAAGTTTATGTCTCCTTACTTATGTTTGTTTTTTAAGTTTAAATTCTATTTCTTATCGGAGTAAATTTGATTAGAGTGTTTTCATTGTCTGGCTGTACAGAATCTGCTCAATGATTCATGCATATGTCTGTTCATCTTCGGATCCTGTTACCATGTATGTGATTACAAAATGTATATTTTAAAGGTCTTGGTGATTATATAATACATATAGTTTATTTGTTATATGTTTATATACATTTAACATACATTAGTATATGTATGTTAACCCCATAGTCCTAATTTACCCATCTTCCCACCTTTCATTTTGGCTAACCATTAGTTTATTTGATAAGTCTGTGAGTGTCTTTTTCTGTGGAAATGTGTTCATTGGTAGCAGTCTTAGGATAACATGTATAAATGATATCATAGGATATTTCTCATACCCTTTTGACTTACTTAACGTTATATGATTATTTCTAGGCCCAACTGTAGTCCTGAAAACGGCATTGTTCATATTTTTCCCGAGGCTACTATTCCATTCTATCCATATACCACTTCTTCTTTTTCCATTCATCTGTTGATGGACCTTTTTTTGCTTCCATGTCTTGGCTATTTTAGTATTGCTGCAGTGCACATTTGCCTGCCTCTGTCTTTCTCATTCTGGTGGTCTTAGTTTATAGGCTCAAAATGTACCCTTTCGCATCATATGGTAGCTCAATTTTTACCTTGTAAAGCAGCTCCATTCAGTTTTTGTTAGTGCTGTTACCACTTTATATCCCACCAGCATCTAGGAGTTACACAGTTCTCTAAAACCCCTTCAGCATTTAGAGTTTGTAGATTTTTGCTGATGGCCATTTGACTGGTGTGAGCTGAAACCTTTTTGGAGGTTGGATACGCATGTGGCTAATAATTCCTTATACTGAGCTTTAGGCATATCCTTTTTCTTCTTTTCCTTTTTTTGTTAAAGAGTGAATACAACTTCCCTCTTCATATTGACTTCTTGAAAAATTTCTCATGTGTTGAATTTTCTTGCCTATTCCCTACCCCAGGGCAATTTTTGAGGGCATGTGTCATTTAGACCCCTGCAGTCGTTGTGACTATTAAGCAACCATTAGCACTGGGTTTAAAACTGCTATTGTGGGAAACAGCCACAAGGCGGCAGCATTATTACGTTCTCAACTCTTGTTACTACAGCAATAGAGTCTTCCTGTAGGTAGTGTTCCAAGGTTGTAAATTAGAGTGGAATGTGCTGGGACAAGCCCCCAGAAGTTTATGTCTCCTTACTTATGTTTGTTTATTAAATTTAATTTCTATTTCTTATCAGAGTAAATTTGATTAGAGTGTTTTGATTGTCTGGCTGTACAGAATCTGCTAAAAGACTCCTACATATGTCTGTTCATCTTCGGATCCTGTTACCATGTATGTGATTACAGAATGTATATTTTAAAGGTATTGGTGATTATATAATTAATATAGTTTATCTGTTATATGTTTATATACATTTAACATAACATTAGTATATGTATGTTAACCCCATAGTCCTAATTTACCCATCCTCCCACCTTTCATTTTGGCTAACCATTAGTTTATTTGATAAGTCTGTGAGTGTCTTTTTCTGTGGAAATATGTTCATTGGTAGCAATCTTAGGATAACATGTATAAATGATATCATAGGATATTTGTCATACCCTTTTTACTTACTTAAAGTTATATGAATATTTATAGGCTCAACTGTAGTCCTGAAAACGGCATTCTTCATTTTTTCCCAAGGCTAGCATTCCATTCTGTCCATATACAACTTCTTCTTTGCCCATTCATCTGTTTATGGACCTTTTTTTGCTTCCATGTCTTGGCTATTTCAGTATTGCTGCAGTGCACATTTGCCTGCCTCTGTCTTTCTGATTCTGGTGGTCTTAGTTTATAGGCCCAAAAGTTGCCCTGCCGCATCATATGGTAGCTCAATTTTTACCTTTTCAAGCAGCTCCATTCAGTTTGCGTTAGTGCTGTTACCACTTTAAATCCCAGCAGCAGCTAGAAGGTACACAGTTCTCTAAAACCCCTTCAGCATTTATAGTTTGTAGACTTTTTGCTGATGGTCCTGACTGGTGTGAGCTGAAACCTTTTTGAATTTGAATTTGCATGTGGCTAATAATTCCTTATACTGAGCTTTACGCATGTCCTTTTTTTTCTTTTCCTTTTTTTTTAAAGAGTGAGTACAACTTCCCTCCTCTGATTGATTTCTTGAAAAAACTTCTCATGTGTTGAATTTTCTTGCCTATTCCCTACCCCAGGGCATTGTTGAGGGCCTGTGGCATTTACAGCGTGCAGTCCTTGTGACTATATAAGCAACCATTGGCACTGGGTTTAACGCTGCTCTTGTGGGAAACAGCCACAAGGCGGCAGCATTATTACGTTCTCAACTCTTGTGACTTTGGCAACAGAGTCTTCCTGGAGGTAGGGTTCCGAGGTTGTAAATTAGAGTGGAATGTGCTGGGACAAGGCGCAGAAGTTTATGTCTCCTTACTTATGTTTGTTTTTTAAATATAATTTCTATTTCTTATCGGGGTAAATTTGATTGGAGTGTTTTGATTGTCTGGCTGTACAGAATCTGCTTAATGATTCCTACATATGTCTGTTCATCTTCGGATCCTGTTACCATGTATGTGATTACAAAATGTATATTTTAAAGGTCTTGGTGATTATATAATTCATATAGTTTATGTGTTATATGTTTATATACATTTAACATACATTAGTATATGTATGTTAACCCCATAGTCCTAATTTACCCATCCTCCCACCTTTCATTTTGGCTAACCATTAGTTTATTTGATAAGTCTGTGAGTGTCTTTTTCTGTGGAAATATGTTCATTGGTAGCAATCTTAGGATAACATGTATAAATGATATCATAGGATATTTGTCATACCCTTTTTACTTACTTAAAGTTATATGAATATTTACAGGCTCAACTGTAGTCCTGAAAACGGCATTGTTCATTTTTTCCCAAGGCTACCATTCCATTCTGTCCATATACCACTTCTTCTTTGTCCATTCATCTGTTTATGGACCTTTTTTTTGCTTCCATGTCTTGGCTATTTCAGTATTGCTGCAGTGCACATTTGCCTGCCTCTGTCTTTCTGATTCTGGTGGTCTTAGTTTATAGGCCCAAAAGGTGCCCTGCCGCATCATATGATAGCTCAATTTTTACCTTTTCAAGCAGCTCCATTCAGTTTGCGTTAGTGCTGTTACCACTTTAAATCCCAGCAGCAGCTAGAAGGTACACAGTTCTCTAAAACCCCTTCAGCATTTATAGTTTGTAGACTTTTTGCTGATGGTCCTGACTGGTGTGAGCTGAAACCTTTTTGAATTTGAATTTGCATGTGGCTAATAATTCCTTATACTGAGCTTTACGCATGTCCTTTTTTTTCTTTTCCTTTTTTTTAAAGAGTGAGTACAACTTCCCTCCTCTTATTGATTTCTTGAAAAATTTCTCATGTCTTGAATTTTCTTGCCTATTCCCTACGCCAGGGGATGTTTTGAGGGCCTCTGTCATTTACAGCCCTGCAGTCCTTGTGACTATATAAGCAACCATTGGCACTGGGTTTAAAGTTGCTCTTGTGGGAAACAGCCACAAGGCGGCAGCATTATTACGTTCTCAACTCTTGTGACTTTGGCAACAGAGTCTTCCTGGAGGTAGGGTTCCGAGGTTGTACATTAGAGTGGAATGTGCTTGAACATGCCCCCAGAAGTTTATGTCTCCTTACTTATGTTTGTTTTTTAAATATAATTTCTATTTCTTATCGGGGTAAATTTGATTGGAGTGTTTTGATTGTCTGGCTGTACAGAATCTGCTTAATGATTCCTACATATGTCTGTTCATCTTCGGATCCTGTTACCATGTATGTGATCACAGAATGTATATTTTAAAGGTATTCGTGATTATATAATTCATAAAGTTTATCTGTTATATGTTTATATACATTTAACATACATTAGTATATGTATGTTAACCCCATAGTCCTAATTTACCCATCCTCCCACCTTTCATTTTGGCTAACCATTAGTTTATTTGATAAGTCTGTGAGTGTCTTTTTCTGTGGAAATATGTTCATTGGTAGCAATCTTAGGATAACATGTATAAATGATATCATAGGATATTTGTCATACCCTTTTGACTTACTTAACCTTATATGATTATTTCTAGGCTCCACTGTAGTCGTAAAAACGGCATTGTTCATTTTTTTCGCGAAGCTACTATTCCATATGGTACATTTACCACTTCGTCTTTGTCCATTCATCTGTTTACGGACATTTTTTTTCCTTCCATGTCTTGGCTATTTCAATATTGTTTCAGTGCACATTTGCCTGCATCTGTCTTTCCGATTCTGGTGGTCTTAGGTTATAGGCCCAAAGGTGCCCTGCCGCATCATATGGTAGCTCAATTTTTACCTCTTCAAGCAGCTCGATTCAGTTTGCGTTAGTGCTGTTACCACTTTACATCCCACCAGCAGCTAGAAAGTACACAGTTCTCTAAAACCCCTTCAGCATTTATCGTTTGTAGACTTTTTGCTGATGGTCATGACCGGTGTGAGCTGCACCCTTTTTGACTTTGAATTTGCATGTGGCTAATAATTCCTTATACTGAGCTTTAGGCATGTCCTTTTTTTCTTTTCCTTTTTTTTTAAAGAGTGAGTACAACTTCCCTCCTCTTATTGACTTCTTGAAAAAATTCTCATGTGTTGAATTTTCTTGCCTATTCCCTACCCCAGGGCATTTTTGAGGGCGTGTGTCATTTACAGCCCTGCAGTCCTTGTGACTATATAAGCAACCATTAGCACTGGGTTTAAAGCTGCTGTTGTGGGAAACAGCCACAAGGCGGCAGCATTATTACGTTCTCAACTCTTGTTAGTAGTGCAACAGAGTCTTCCTGGAGGTCGTGTTCCGAGGTTGTAAATTAGAGTGGAATGTGCTGGGACAAGCCCGCAGAAGTTTATGTCTCCTTACTTATGTTTGTTTTTTAAGTTTAAATTCTATTTCTTATTGGAGTAAATTTGATTCGAGTGTTTTGATTGTCTGGCTGTACAGAATCTGCTCAATGAGTCACACATATGTCTGATCATCTTTGGATCCTGTTACCATGTATGAGATTACACAAGGTATATTTTGAAGGTATTGGTGATTATATAATTCATATAGTTTATATGTTATATGTTTATATACATTTAACATACATTAGTATATGTATGTTAACCCCATAGTCCTAATTTACCCATCTTCCCACCTTTCATTTTGGCTAACCATTAGTTTATTTGATAAGTCTGTGAGTGTCTTTTTCTGTGGAAATGTGTTCATTGGTAGCAATCTTAGGATAACATGTATAAATGATATCATAGGATATTTCTCATACCCTTTTGACTTACTTAACGTTATATGATTATTTCTAGGCCCAACTGTAGTCCTGAAAATGGCATTGTTCATATTTTTCCCGAGGCTACTATTCCATTCTGTCCATATACCACTTCTTCTTTTTCCATTCATCTGTTGATGGACCTTTTTTTGCTTCCATGTCTTGGCTATTTTAGTATTGCTGCAGTGCACATTTGCCTGCCTCTGTCTTTCTCATTCTGGTGGTCTTAGTTTATAGGCTCAAAATGTACCCTTTCGCATCATATGGTAGCTCAATTTTTACCTTGTAAAGCAGCTCCATTCAGTTTTTGTTAGTGCTGTTACCACTTTATATCCCACCAGCATCTAGGAGTTACACAGTTCTCTAAAACCCCTTCAGCATTTAGAGTTTGTAGATTTTTGCTGATGGCCATTTGACTGGTGTGAGCTGAAACCTTTTTGGAGGTTGGATACGCATGTGGCTAATAATTCCTTATACTGAGCTTTAGGCATATCCTTTTTCTTCTTTTCCTTTTTTTGTTAAAGAGTGAATACAACTTCCCTCTTCATATTGACTTCTTGAAAAATTTCTCATGTGTTGAATTTTCTTGCCTATGCCCTACCCCAGGGCAATTTTTGAGGGCATGTGTCATTTAGACCCCTGCAGTCGTTGTGACTATTAAGCAACCATTAGCACTGGGTTTAAAACTGCTGTTGTGGGAAACAGCCACAAGGCGGCAGCATTATTACGTTCTCAACTCTTGTTACTACAGCAATAGAGTCTTCCTGGAGGTAGTGTTCCAAGGTTGTAAATTAGAGTGGAATGTGCTGGGACAAGCCCCCAGAAGTTTATGTCTCCTTACTTATGTTTGTTTATTAAATTTAATTTCTATTTCTTATCAGAGTAAATTTGATTAGAGTGTTTTGATTGTCTGGCTGTACAGAATCTGCTAAAAGACTCCTACATATGTCTGTTCATCTTCGGATCCTGTTACCATGTATGTGATTACAGAATGTATATTTTAAAGGTATTGGTGATTATATAATTAATATAGTTTATCTGTTATATGTTTATATACATTTAACATAACATTAGTATATGTATGTTAACCCCATAGTCCTAATTTACCCATCCTCCCACCTTTCATTTTGGCTAACCATTAGTTTATTTGATAAGTCTGTGAGTGTCTTTTTCTGTGGAAATATGTTCATTGGTAGCAATCTTAGGATAACATGTATAAATGATATCATAGGATATTTGTCATACCCTTTTGACTTACTTAACCTTATATTATTATTTCTAGGCTCTACTGTAGTCCTGAAAACGGCATTGTTCATTTTTTTCCCGAGGCTACTATTCCATTCTGTCCATATACCACTTCTTCTCTGTCCATTCATCTGTTTATGGACCTTTTTTTGCTTCCATGTCTTGGCTATTTCAGTATTGCTGCAGTGCACATTTGACTGCCTGTGTCTTTCCGATTCTGGTGGTCTTAGGTTATAAGCCCGAGAGGTGCCCTGCCGCATCATATGGTAGCTCAATTTCTACCTTTTCAAGCGGCTCCATTCAGTTTGCGTTAGTGCTGTTACCACTTTACATCCCAGCAGCAGATAGAAGGTACACATTTCTCTAAAACCCCTTCAGCATTTATAGTTTGTAGACTTTTTGCTGATGGCCATTTGACTGTTGTGAGCTGAAACCTTTATGGAGGTTGGATACGCATGTGGTGAATAATTCCTTATACTGATCTTTAGGCATATCCTTTTTCTTCTTTTCCTTTTTTTGTTAAAGTGTGAGTACAACTTCCCTCTTCATATTCACTTTTTGAAAAATTTCTCATGTGTTGAATTTTCTTGCCTATTCCCTACCCAAGGGCACTTTTTGAGGGCAGGTGTCATTTAGACCCCTGCAGTCGTTGTGACTATTAAGCAACCATTAGCACTGGGTTTAAAGCTGCTGTTGTGGGAAACAGCCACAAGGCGGCAGCATTATTACGTTCTCAACTCTTGTTACTAGGGCAACAGAATCTTCCTGGAGGTAGTGTTCTGAGGTTGTAAATTAGAGTGGAATGTGCTGGGACAAGCCCCCAGAAGTTTATGTCTCCTTACTTATGTTTGTTTTTTAAATTTCATTTCTATTTCTTATCAGCGTAAATTTGATTAGAGTGTTTTGATTGCCTGGCTGTACAGGATCTGCTCAATGATTCATACATATGTCTGTTCATCTTCGGGTCCTGTTACCATGTATGTGATTACAAATGTATATTTTAAAGGTATTGGTGATTATATAATTCATACAGTTTATCTGTTATATGTTTTTATACACTTAACATACATTAGTATATGTATGTTAACCCCATAGTCCTAATTTACCCATCCTCCCACCTTTCATTTTGCTAACCATTAGTTTATTTCATAAGTCTGTGAGTGTCTTTTTCTGTGGAAATATGTTCATTGGTAGCAATCTTAGGATAACATGTATAAATATTATCATAGGATATTTGTCGTACCCTTTTGAGTTACTTAACCTTATATGATTATTTCTAGGCTCAACTGTAGTCCTGAAAACGGCGTTGTTCATTTTTTTCCCCAGGCTACTATTCTATTTGGTACGTATACTACTTCTTCTTTGTCCATTCATCTGTTTATGAACCTTTTTTCTGCTTCCATGTCTTGGCTATTTCAATATTGCTGCAGTGCTCATTTGCCTGCCTGTGTCTTTCCGATTCAGGTGGTCTTAGGTTATAGGCCCAAAGGGTGACCTGCTGCATCATATGGTAGCTCAATTTTTACCTTTTCAAGAAGCTCCATTCAGTTTGCGTTAGTGCTGTTACCACTTTACATCCCACCAGCAGCTAGAAGGTACACAGTTCTCTAAAACCCCTTCAGCATTTATAGTTTATAGACATTTTGCTGATGGAAATGACTGGTGTGAGCTGAAACCTTGTTGAATTTGAATTTGCATGTGTCTAATAATTCCTTATACTGAGCTTTAGGCATGTCCTTTTTTTTCTTTTCCTTTTTTTTTAAAGAGTGAGTACAACTTCCCTCCTCTTATTGACTTCTTGAAAAATTTCTCATGTGTTGAATTTTCTTGCCTATTCCCTACCCCAGGGCATTTTTCAGGGCAGGTGTCATTTAGAGCCCTGCAGTCCTTGTGACTATTAAGCAACTATTAGTACTGGGTTTAAAGCTGCTGTTGTGGGAAACAGCCACAAGGCCGCAGCATTATTACGTTCTCAACTCTTGTTACTACGGCAACAGAGTCTTCCTGGAGGTAGTGTTCCGAGGTTGTAAATTAGAGTGGAATGTGCTGGGACAAGCCCCCAGAAGTTTATGTCTCCTTACTTATGTTTGTTTTTTAAATTTAATTTCTATTTCTTATCAGAGTAAATTTGATTAGAGTGTTTTCATTGTCTGGCTGTACAGAATCTGCTCAATGATTCATACATATGTCAGTTCATCTTCAGATGCTGTTACAATGTGTTTGTTTACAGAATGTATATTTTGAAGGTATAGGTGATTATATAATTCATATAGTTTATGTTATATGTTTATATACATTTAACATACATTAGTATATGTATGTTAACCCCATAGTCCTAATTTACCCATCCTCCCACCTTTCATTTTGGCTAACCATTAGTTTATTTGATAAGTCTGTGAGTGTCTTTTTCTGTGGAAATATGTTCATTGGTAGCAATCTAAGGATAACATGTATAAATGATATCATAGGATATTTGTCATACCCTTTTGACTTACTTAACCTTATATGATTATTTCTAGGCTCCACTGTAGTCGTAAAAACGGCATTGTTCATTTTTTTCGCGAAGCTACTATTCCATATGGTACATTTACCACTTCGTCTTTGTCCATTCATCTGTTTACGGACATTTTTTTTCCTTCCATGTCTTGGCTATTTCAATATTGTTTCAGTGCACATTTGCCTGCATCTGTCTTTCCGATTCTGGTGGTCTTAGGTTATAGGCCCAAAGGTGCCCTGCCGCATCATATGGTAGCTCAATTTTTACCTCTTCAAGCAGCTCGATTCAGTTTGCGTTAGTGCTGTTACCACTTTACATCCCACCAGCAGCTAGAAAGTACACAGTTCTCTAAAACCCCTTCAGCATTTATCGTTTGTAGACTTTTTGCTGATGGTCATGACCGGTGTGAGCTGCACCCTTTTTGACTTTGAATTTGCATGTGGCTAATAATTCCTTATACTGAGCTTTAGGCATGTCCTTTTTTTCTTTTCCTTTTTTTTAAAGAGTGAGTACAACTTCCTTCCTCTGATTGACTTCTTGAAAAAATTCTCATGTGTTGAATTTTCTTGCCTATTCCCTACCCCAGGGCATTTTTGAGGGCGTGTGTCATTTACAGCCCTGCAGTCCTTGTGACTATATAAGCAACCATTAGCACTGGGTTTAAAGCTGCTGTTGTGGGAAACAGCCACAAGGCGGCAGCATTATTACGTTCTCAACTCTTGTTAGTTGTGCAACAGAGTCTTCCTGGAGGTCGTGTTCCGAGGTGGTAAATTAGAGTGGAATGTGCTGGGACAAGCCCCCAGAAGTTTATGTCTCCTTACTTATGTTTGTTTTTTAAGTTTAAATTCTATTTCTTATCGGAGTAAATTTGATTAGAGTGTTTTCATTGTCTGGCTGTACAGAATCTGCTCAATGATTCATGCATATGTCTGTTCATCTTCGGATCCTGTTACCATGTATGTGATTACAAAATGTATATTTTAAAGGTCTTGGTGATTATATAATACATATAGTTTATTTGTTATATGTTTATATACATTTAACATACATTAGTATATGTATGTTAACCCCATAGTCCTAATTTACCCATCTTCCCACCTTTCATTTTGGCTAACCATTAGTTTATTTGATAAGTCTGTGAGTGTCTTTTTCTGTGGAAATGTGTTCATTGGTAGCAGTCTTAGGATAACATGTATAAATGATATCATAGGATATTTCTCATACCCTTTTGACTTACTTAACGTTATATGATTATTTCTAGGCCCAACTGTAGTCCTGAAAACGGCATTGTTCATATTTTTCCCGAGGCTACTATTCCATTCTATCCATATACCACTTCTTCTTTTTCCATTCATCTGTTGATGGACCTTTTTTTGCTTCCATGTCTTGGCTATTTTAGTATTGCTGCAGTGCACATTTGCCTGCCTCTGTCTTTCTCATTCTGGTGGTCTTAGTTTATAGGCTCAAAATGTACCCTTTCGCATCATATGGTAGCTCAATTTTTACCTTGTAAAGCAGCTCCATTCAGTTTTTGTTAGTGCTGTTACCACTTTATATCCCACCAGCATCTAGGAGTTACACAGTTCTCTAAAACCCCTTCAGCATTTAGAGTTTGTAGATTTTTGCTGATGGCCATTTGACTGGTGTGAGCTGAAACCTTTTTGGAGGTTGGATACGCATGTGGCTAATAATTCCTTATACTGAGCTTTAGGCATATCCTTTTTCTTCTTTTCCTTTTTTTGTTAAAGAGTGAATACAACTTCCCTCTTCATATTGACTTCTTGAAAAATTTCTCATGTGTTGAATTTTCTTGCCTATTCCCTACCCCAGGGCAATTTTTGAGGGCATGTGTCATTTAGACCCCTGCAGTCGTTGTGACTATTAAGCAACCATTAGCACTGGGTTTAAAACTGCTATTGTGGGAAACAGCCACAAGGCGGCAGCATTATTACGTTCTCAACTCTTGTTACTACAGCAATAGAGTCTTCCTGTAGGTAGTGTTCCAAGGTTGTAAATTAGAGTGGAATGTGCTGGGACAAGCCCCCAGAAGTTTATGTCTCCTTACTTATGTTTGTTTATTAAATTTAATTTCTATTTCTTATCAGAGTAAATTTGATTAGAGTGTTTTGATTGTCTGGCTGTACAGAATCTGCTAAAAGACTCCTACATATGTCTGTTCATCTTCGGATCCTGTTACCATGTATGTGATTACAGAATGTATATTTTAAAGGTATTGGTGATTATATAATTAATATAGTTTATCTGTTATATGTTTATATACATTTAACATAACATTAGTATATGTATGTTAACCCCATAGTCCTAATTTACCCATCCTCCCACCTTTCATTTTGGCTAACCATTAGTTTATTTGATAAGTCTGTGAGTGTCTTTTTCTGTGGAAATATGTTCATTGGTAGCAATCTTAGGATAACATGTATAAATGATATCATAGGATATTTGTCATACCCTTTTTACTTACTTAAAGTTATATGAATATTTATAGGCTCAACTGTAGTCCTGAAAACGGCATTCTTCATTTTTTCCCAAGGCTAGCATTCCATTCTGTCCATATACAACTTCTTCTTTGCCCATTCATCTGTTTATGGACCTTTTTTTGCTTCCATGTCTTGGCTATTTCAGTATTGCTGCAGTGCACATTTGCCTGCCTCTGTCTTTCTGATTCTGGTGGTCTTAGTTTATAGGCCCAAAAGTTGCCCTGCCGCATCATATGGTAGCTCAATTTTTACCTTTTCAAGCAGCTCCATTCAGTTTGCGTTAGTGCTGTTACCACTTTAAATCCCAGCAGCAGCTAGAAGGTACACAGTTCTCTAAAACCCCTTCAGCATTTATAGTTTGTAGACTTTTTGCTGATGGTCCTGACTGGTGTGAGCTGAAACCTTTTTGAATTTGAATTTGCATGTGGCTAATAATTCCTTATACTGAGCTTTACGCATGTCCTTTTTTTTCTTTTCCTTTTTTTTTAAAGAGTGAGTACAACTTCCCTCCTCTGATTGATTTCTTGAAAAAACTTCTCATGTGTTGAATTTTCTTGCCTATTCCCTACCCCAGGGCATTGTTGAGGGCCTGTGGCATTTACAGCGTGCAGTCCTTGTGACTATATAAGCAACCATTGGCACTGGGTTTAACGCTGCTCTTGTGGGAAACAGCCACAAGGCGGCAGCATTATTACGTTCTCAACTCTTGTGACTTTGGCAACAGAGTCTTCCTGGAGGTAGGGTTCCGAGGTTGTAAATTAGAGTGGAATGTGCTGGGACAAGGCGCAGAAGTTTATGTCTCCTTACTTATGTTTGTTTTTTAAATATAATTTCTATTTCTTATCGGGGTAAATTTGATTGGAGTGTTTTGATTGTCTGGCTGTACAGAATCTGCTTAATGATTCCTACATATGTCTGTTCATCTTCGGATCCTGTTACCATGTATGTGATTACAAAATGTATATTTTAAAGGTCTTGGTGATTATATAATTCATATAGTTTATGTGTTATATGTTTATATACATTTAACATACATTAGTATATGTATGTTAACCCCATAGTCCTAATTTACCCATCCTCCCACCTTTCATTTTGGCTAACCATTAGTTTATTTGATAAGTCTGTGAGTGTCTTTTTCTGTGGAAATATGTTCATTGGTAGCAATCTTAGGATAACATGTATAAATGATATCATAGGATATTTGTCATACCCTTTTTACTTACTTAAAGTTATATGAATATTTACAGGCTCAACTGTAGTCCTGAAAACGGCATTGTTCATTTTTTCCCAAGGCTACCATTCCATTCTGTCCATATACCACTTCTTCTTTGTCCATTCATCTGTTTATGGACCTTTTTTTTGCTTCCATGTCTTGGCTATTTCAGTATTGCTGCAGTGCACATTTGCCTGCCTCTGTCTTTCTGATTCTGGTGGTCTTAGTTTATAGGCCCAAAAGGTGCCCTGCCGCATCATATGATAGCTCAATTTTTACCTTTTCAAGCAGCTCCATTCAGTTTGCGTTAGTGCTGTTACCACTTTAAATCCCAGCAGCAGCTAGAAGGTACACAGTTCTCTAAAACCCCTTCAGCATTTATAGTTTGTAGACTTTTTGCTGATGGTCCTGACTGGTGTGAGCTGAAACCTTTTTGAATTTGAATTTGCATGTGGCTAATAATTCCTTATACTGAGCTTTACGCATGTCCTTTTTTTTCTTTTCCTTTTTTTTAAAGAGTGAGTACAACTTCCCTCCTCTTATTGATTTCTTGAAAAATTTCTCATGTCTTGAATTTTCTTGCCTATTCCCTACGCCAGGGGATGTTTTGAGGGCCTCTGTCATTTACAGCCCTGCAGTCCTTGTGACTATATAAGCAACCATTGGCACTGGGTTTAAAGTTGCTCTTGTGGGAAACAGCCACAAGGCGGCAGCATTATTACGTTCTCAACTCTTGTGACTTTGGCAACAGAGTCTTCCTGGAGGTAGGGTTCCGAGGTTGTACATTAGAGTGGAATGTGCTTGAACATGCCCCCAGAAGTTTATGTCTCCTTCCTTATGTTTGTTTTTTAAATATAATTTCTATTTCTTATCGGGGTAAATTTGATTGGAGTGTTTTGATTGTCTGGCTGTACAGAATCTGCTTAATGATTCCTACATATGTCTGTTCATCTTCGGATCCTGTTACCATGTATGTGATCACAGAATGTATATTTTAAAGGTATTCGTGATTATATAATTCATAAAGTTTATCTGTTATATGTTTATATACATTTAACATACATTAGTATATGTATGTTAACCCCATAGTCCTAATTTACCCATCCTCCCACCTTTCATTTTGGCTAACCATTAGTTTATTTGATAAGTCTGTGAGTGTCTTTTTCTGTGGAAATATGTTCATTGGTAGCAATCTTAGGATAACATGTATAAATGATATCATAGGATATTTGTCATACCCTTTTGACTTACTTAACCTTATATGATTATTTCTAGGCTCCACTGTAGTCGTAAAAACGGCATTGTTCATTTTTTTCGCGAAGCTACTATTCCATATGGTACATTTACCACTTCGTCTTTGTCCATTCATCTGTTTACGGACATTTTTTTTCCTTCCATGTCTTGGCTATTTCAATATTGTTTCAGTGCACATTTGCCTGCATCTGTCTTTCCGATTCTGGTGGTCTTAGGTTATAGGCCCAAAGGTGCCCTGCCGCATCATATGGTAGCTCAATTTTTACCTCTTCAAGCAGCTCGATTCAGTTTGCGTTAGTGCTGTTACCACTTTACATCCCACCAGCAGCTAGAAAGTACACAGTTCTCTAAAACCCCTTCAGCATTTATCGTTTGTAGACTTTTTGCTGATGGTCATGACCGGTGTGAGCTGCACCCTTTTTGACTTTGAATTTGCATGTGGCTAATAATTCCTTATACTGAGCTTTAGGCATGTCCTTTTTTTCTTTTCCTTTTTTTTTAAAGAGTGAGTACAACTTCCCTCCTCTTATTGACTTCTTGAAAAAATTCTCATGTGTTGAATTTTCTTGCCTATTCCCTACCCCAGGGCATTTTTGAGGGCGTGTGTCATTTACAGCCCTGCAGTCCTTGTGACTATATAAGCAACCATTAGCACTGGGTTTAAAGCTGCTGTTGTGGGAAACAGCCACAAGGCGGCAGCATTATTACGTTCTCAACTCTTGTTAGTAGTGCAACAGAGTCTTCCTGGAGGTCGTGTTCCGAGGTTGTAAATTAGAGTGGAATGTGCTGGGACAAGCCCGCAGAAGTTTATGTCTCCTTACTTATGTTTGTTTTTTAAGTTTAAATTCTATTTCTTATTGGAGTAAATTTGATTCGAGTGTTTTGATTGTCTGGCTGTACAGAATCTGCTCAATGAGTCACACATATGTCTGATCATCTTTGGATCCTGTTACCATGTATGAGATTACACAAGGTATATTTTGAAGGTATTGGTGATTATATAATTCATATAGTTTATATGTTATATGTTTATATACATTTAACATACATTAGTATATGTATGTTAACCCCATAGTCCTAATTTACCCATCTTCCCACCTTTCATTTTGGCTAACCATTAGTTTATTTGATAAGTCTGTGAGTGTCTTTTTCTGTGGAAATGTGTTCATTGGTAGCAATCTTAGGATAACATGTATAAATGATATCATAGGATATTTCTCATACCCTTTTGACTTACTTAACGTTATATGATTATTTCTAGGCCCAACTGTAGTCCTGAAAACGGCATTGTTCATATTTTTCCCGAGGCTACTATTCCATTCTGTCCATATACCACTTCTTCTTTTTCCATTCATCTGTTGATGGACCTTTTTTTGCTTCCATGTCTTGGCTATTTTAGTATTGCTGCAGTGCACATTTGCCTGCCTCTGTCTTTCTCATTCTGGTGGTCTTAGTTTATAGGCTCAAAATGTACCCTTTCGCATCATATGGTAGCTCAATTTTTACCTTGTAAAGCAGCTCCATTCAGTTTTTGTTAGTGCTGTTACCACTTTATATCCCACCAGCATCTAGGAGTTACACAGTTCTCTAAAACCCCTTCAGCATTTAGAGTTTGTAGATTTTTGCTGATGGCCATTTGACTGGTGTGAGCTGAAACCTTTTTGGAGGTTGGATACGCATGTGGCTAATAATTCCTTATACTGAGCTTTAGGCATATCCTTTTTCTTCTTTTCCTTTTTTTGTTAAAGAGTGAATACAACTTCCCTCTTCATATTGACTTCTTGAAAAATTTCTCATGTGTTGAATTTTCTTGCCTATGCCCTACCCCAGGGCAATTTTTGAGGGCATGTGTCATTTAGACCCCTGCAGTCGTTGTGACTATTAAGCAACCATTAGCACTGGGTTTAAAACTGCTGTTGTGGGAAACAGCCACAAGGCGGCAGCATTATTACGTTCTCAACTCTTGTTACTACAGCAATAGAGTCTTCCTGGAGGTAGTGTTCCAAGGTTGTAAATTAGAGTGGAATGTGCTGGGACAAGCCCCCAGAAGTTTATGTCTCCTTACTTATGTTTGTTTATTAAATTTAATTTCTATTTCTTATCAGAGTAAATTTGATTAGAGTGTTTTGATTGTCTGGCTGTACAGAATCTGCTAAAAGACTCCTACATATGTCTGTTCATCTTCGGATCCTGTTACCATGTATGTGATTACAGAATGTATATTTTAAAGGTATTGGTGATTATATAATTCATACAGTTTATCTGTTATATGTTTATATACATTTAACATAACATTAGTATATGTATGTTAACCCCATAGTCCTAATTTACCCATCCTCCCACCTTTCATTTTGGCTAACCATTAGTTTATTTGATAAGTCTGTGAGTGTCTTTTTCTGTGGAAATATGTTCATTGGTAGCAATCTTAGGATAACATGTATAAATGATATCATAGGATATTTGTCATACCCTTTTTACTTACTTAAAGTTATATGAATATTTATAGGCTCAACTGTAGTCCTGAAAACGGCATTCTTCATTTTTTCCCAAGGCTAGCATTCCATTCTGTCCATATACAACTTCTTCTTTGCCCATTCATCTGTTTATGGACCTTTTTTTGCTTCCATGTCTTGGCTATTTCAGTATTGCTGCAGTGCACATTTGCCTGCCTCTGTCTTTCTGATTCTGGTGGTCTTAGTTTATAGGCCCAAAAGTTGCCCTGCCGCATCATATGGTAGCTCAATTTTTACCTTTTCAAGCAGCTCCATTCAGTTTGCGTTAGTGCTGTTACCACTTTAAATCCCAGCAGCAGCTAGAAGGTACACAGTTCTCTAAAACCCCTTCAGCATTTATAGTTTGTAGACTTTTTGCTGATGGTCCTGACTGGTGTGAGCTGAAACCTTTTTGAATTTGAATTTGCATGTGGCTAATAATTCCTTATACTGAGCTTTACGCATGTCCTTTTTTTTCTTTTCCTTTTTTTTTAAAGAGTGAGTACAACTTCCCTCCTCTGATTGATTTCTTGAAAAAACTTCTCATGTGTTGAATTTTCTTGCCTATTCCCTACCCCAGGGCATTGTTGAGGGCCTGTGGCATTTACAGCGTGCAGTCCTTGTGACTATATAAGCAACCATTGGCACTGGGTTTAACGCTGCTCTTGTGGGAAACAGCCACAAGGCGGCAGCATTATTACGTTCTCAACTCTTGTGACTTTGGCAACAGAGTCTTCCTGGAGGTAGGGTTCCGAGGTTGTAAATTAGAGTGGAATGTGCTGGGACAAGGCGCAGAAGTTTATGTCTCCTTACTTATGTTTGTTTTTTAAATATAATTTCTATTTCTTATCGGGGTAAATTTGATTGGAGTGTTTTGATTGTCTGGCTGTACAGAATCTGCTTAATGATTCCTACATATGTCTGTTCATCTTCGGATCCTGTTACCATGTATGTGATTACAAAATGTATATTTTAAAGGTCTTGGTGATTATATAATTCATATAGTTTATGTGTTATATGTTTATATACATTTAACATACATTAGTATATGTATGTTAACCCCATAGTCCTAATTTACCCATCCTCCCACCTTTCATTTTGGCTAACCATTAGTTTATTTGATAAGTCTGTGAGTGTCTTTTTCTGTGGAAATATGTTCATTGGTAGCAATCTTAGGATAACATGTATAAATGATATCATAGGATATTTGTCATACCCTTTTTACTTACTTAAAGTTATATGAATATTTACAGGCTCAACTGTAGTCCTGAAAACGGCATTGTTCATTTTTTCCCAAGGCTACCATTCCATTCTGTCCATATACCACTTCTTCTTTGTCCATTCATCTGTTTATGGACCTTTTTTTGCTTCCATGTCTTGGCTATTTCAGTATTGCTGCAGTGCACATTTGCCTGCCTCTGTCTTTCTGATTCTGGTGGTCTTAGTTTATAGGCCCAAAAGGTGCCCTGCCGCATCATATGATAGCTCAATTTTTACCTTTTCAAGCAGCTCCATTCAGTTTGCGTTAGTGCTGTTACCACTTTAAATCCCACCAGCAGCTAGAAGGTACACAGTTCTCTAAAACCCCTTCAGCATTTATAGTTTGTAGACTTTTTGCTGATGGTCCTGACTGGTGTGAGCTGAAACCTTTTTGAATTTGAATTTGCATGTGGCTAATAATTCCTTATACTGAGCTTTACGCATGTCCTTTTTTTTCTTTTCCTTTTTTTTAAAGAGTGAGTACAACTTCCCTCCTCTTATTGATTTCTTGAAAAATTTCTCATGTCTTGAATTTTCTTGCCTATTCCCTACGCCAGGGGATGTTTTGAGGGCCTCTGTCATTTACAGCCCTGCAGTCCTTGTGACTATATAAGCAACCATTGGCACTGGGTTTAAAGTTGCTCTTGTGGGAAACAGCCACAAGGCGGCAGCATTATTACGTTCTCAACTCTTGTGACTTTGGCAACAGAGTCTTCCTGGAGGTAGGGTTCCGAGGTTGTACATTAGAGTGGAATGTGCTTGAACATGCCCCCAGAAGTTTATGTCTCCTTACTTATGTTTGTTTTTTAAATATAATTTCTATTTCTTATCGGGGTAAATTTGATTGGAGTGTTTTGATTGTCTGGCTGTACAGAATCTGCTTAATGATTCCTACATATGTCTGTTCATCTTCGGATCCTGTTACCATGTATGTGATCACAGAATGTATATTTTAAAGGTATTCGTGATTATATAATTCATAAAGTTTATCTGTTATATGTTTATATACATTTAACATACATTAGTATATGTATGTTAACCCCATAGTCCTAATTTACCCATCCTCCCACCTTTCATTTTGGCTAACCATTAGTTTATTTGATAAGTCTGTGAGTGTCTTTTTCTGTGGAAATATGTTCATTGGTAGCAATCTTAGGATAACATGTATAAATGATATCATAGGATATTTGTCATACCCTTTTGACTTACTTAACCTTATATGATTATTTCTAGGCTCCACTGTAGTCGTAAAAACGGCATTGTTCATTTTTTTCGCGAAGCTACTATTCCATATGGTACATTTACCACTTCGTCTTTGTCCATTCATCTGTTTACGGACATTTTTTTTCCTTCCATGTCTTGGCTATTTCAATATTGTTTCAGTGCACATTTGCCTGCATCTGTCTTTCCGATTCTGGTGGTCTTAGGTTATAGGCCCAAAGGTGCCCTGCCGCATCATATGGTAGCTCAATTTTTACCTCTTCAAGCAGCTCGATTCAGTTTGCGTTAGTGCTGTTACCACTTTACATCCCACCAGCAGCTAGAAAGTACACAGTTCTCTAAAACCCCTTCAGCATTTATCGTTTGTAGACTTTTTGCTGATGGTCATGACCGGTGTGAGCTGCACCCTTTTTGACTTTGAATTTGCATGTGGCTAATAATTCCTTATACTGAGCTTTAGGCATGTCCTTTTTTTCTTTTCCTTTTTTTTTAAAGAGTGAGTACAACTTCCCTCCTCTTATTGACTTCTTGAAAAAATTCTCATGTGTTGAATTTTCTTGCCTATTCCCTACCCCAGGGCATTTTTGAGGGCGTGTGTCATTTACAGCCCTGCAGTCCTTGTGACTATATAAGCAACCATTAGCACTGGGTTTAAAGCTGCTGTTGTGGGAAACAGCCACAAGGCGGCAGCATTATTACGTTCTCAACTCTTGTTAGTAGTGCAACAGAGTCTTCCTGGAGGTCGTGTTCCGAGGTTGTAAATTAGAGTGGAATGTGCTGGGACAAGCCCGCAGAAGTTTATGTCTCCTTACTTATGTTTGTTTTTTAAGTTTAAATTCTATTTCTTATTGGAGTAAATTTGATTCGAGTGTTTTGATTGTCTGGCTGTACAGAATCTGCTCAATGAGTCACACATATGTCTGATCATCTTTGGATCCTGTTACCATGTATGAGATTACACAAGGTATATTTTGAAGGTATTGGTGATTATATAATTCATATAGTTTATATGTTATATGTTTATATACATTTAACATACATTAGTATATGTATGTTAACCCCATAGTCCTAATTTACCCATCTTCCCACCTTTCATTTTGGCTAACCATTAGTTTATTTGATAAGTCTGTGAGTGTCTTTTTCTGTGGAAATGTGTTCATTGGTAGCAATCTTAGGATAACATGTATAAATGATATCATAGGATATTTCTCATACCCTTTTGACTTACTTAACGTTATATGATTATTTCTAGGCCCAACTGTAGTCCTGAAAATGGCATTGTTCATATTTTTCCCGAGGCTACTATTCCATTCTGTCCATATACCACTTCTTCTTTTTCCATTCATCTGTTGATGGACCTTTTTTTGCTTCCATGTCTTGGCTATTTTAGTATTGCTGCAGTGCACATTTGCCTGCCTCTGTCTTTCTCATTCTGGTGGTCTTAGTTTATAGGCTCAAAATGTACCCTTTCGCATCATATGGTAGCTCAATTTTTACCTTGTAAAGCAGCTCCATTCAGTTTTTGTTAGTGCTGTTACCACTTTATATCCCACCAGCATCTAGGAGTTACACAGTTCTCTAAAACCCCTTCAGCATTTAGAGTTTGTAGATTTTTGCTGATGGCCATTTGACTGGTGTGAGCTGAAACCTTTTTGGAGGTTGGATACGCATGTGGCTAATAATTCCTTATACTGAGCTTTAGGCATATCCTTTTTCTTCTTTTCCTTTTTTTGTTAAAGAGTGAATACAACTTCCCTCTTCATATTGACTTCTTGAAAAATTTCTCATGTGTTGAATTTTCTTGCCTATGCCCTACCCCAGGGCAATTTTTGAGGGCATGTGTCATTTAGACCCCTGCAGTCGTTGTGACTATTAAGCAACCATTAGCACTGGGTTTAAAACTGCTGTTGTGGGAAACAGCCACAAGGCGGCAGCATTATTACGTTCTCAACTCTTGTTACTACAGCAATAGAGTCTTCCTGGAGGTAGTGTTCCAAGGTTGTAAATTAGAGTGGAATGTGCTGGGACAAGCCCCCAGAAGTTTATGTCTCCTTACTTATGTTTGTTTATTAAATTTAATTTCTATTTCTTATCAGAGTAAATTTGATTAGAGTGTTTTGATTGTCTGGCTGTACAGAATCTGCTAAAAGACTCCTACATATGTCTGTTCATCTTCGGATCCTGTTACCATGTATGTGATTACAGAATGTATATTTTAAAGGTATTGGTGATTATATAATTCATACAGTTTATCTGTTATATGTTTATATACATTTAACATAACATTAGTATATGTATGTTAACCCCATAGTCCTAATTTACCCATCCTCCCACCTTTCATTTTGGCTAACCATTAGTTTATTTGATAAGTCTGTGAGTGTCTTTTTCTGTGGAAATATGTTCATTGGTAGCAATCTTAGGATAACATGTATAAATGATATCATAGGATATTTGTCATACCCTTTTTACTTACTTAAAGTTATATGAATATTTATAGGCTCAACTGTAGTCCTGAAAACGGCATTCTTCATTTTTTCCCAAGGCTAGCATTCCATTCTGTCCATATACAACTTCTTCTTTGCCCATTCATCTGTTTATGGACCTTTTTTTGCTTCCATGTCTTGGCTATTTCAGTATTGCTGCAGTGCACATTTGCCTGCCTCTGTCTTTCTGATTCTGGTGGTCTTAGTTTATAGGCCCAAAAGTTGCCCTGCCGCATCATATGGTAGCTCAATTTTTACCTTTTCAAGCAGCTCCATTCAGTTTGCGTTAGTGCTGTTACCACTTTAAATCCCAGCAGCAGCTAGAAGGTACACAGTTCTCTAAAACCCCTTCAGCATTTATAGTTTGTAGACTTTTTGCTGATGGTCCTGACTGGTGTGAGCTGAAACCTTTTTGAATTTGAATTTGCATGTGGCTAATAATTCCTTATACTGAGCTTTACGCATGTCCTTTTTTTTCTTTTCCTTTTTTTTTAAAGAGTGAGTACAACTTCCCTCCTCTGATTGATTTCTTGAAAAAACTTCTCATGTGTTGAATTTTCTTGCCTATTCCCTACCCCAGGGCATTGTTGAGGGCCTGTGGCATTTACAGCGTGCAGTCCTTGTGACTATATAAGCAACCATTGGCACTGGGTTTAACGCTGCTCTTGTGGGAAACAGCCACAAGGCGGCAGCATTATTACGTTCTCAACTCTTGTGACTTTGGCAACAGAGTCTTCCTGGAGGTAGGGTTCCGAGGTTGTAAATTAGAGTGGAATGTGCTGGGACAAGGCGCAGAAGTTTATGTCTCCTTACTTATGTTTGTTTTTTAAATATAATTTCTATTTCTTATCGGGGTAAATTTGATTGGAGTGTTTTGATTGTCTGGCTGTACAGAATCTGCTTAATGATTCCTACATATGTCTGTTCATCTTCGGATCCTGTTACCATGTATGTGATTACAAAATGTATATTTTAAAGGTCTTGGTGATTATATAATTCATATAGTTTATGTGTTATATGTTTATATACATTTAACATACATTAGTATATGTATGTTAACCCCATAGTCCTAATTTACCCATCCTCCCACCTTTCATTTTGGCTAACCATTAGTTTATTTGATAAGTCTGTGAGTGTCTTTTTCTGTGGAAATATGTTCATTGGTAGCAATCTTAGGATAACATGTATAAATGATATCATAGGATATTTGTCATACCCTTTTTACTTACTTAAAGTTATATGAATATTTACAGGCTCAACTGTAGTCCTGAAAACGGCATTGTTCATTTTTTCCCAAGGCTACCATTCCATTCTGTCCATATACCACTTCTTCTTTGTCCATTCATCTGTTTATGGACCTTTTTTTGCTTCCATGTCTTGGCTATTTCAGTATTGCTGCAGTGCACATTTGCCTGCCTCTGTCTTTCTGATTCTGGTGGTCTTAGTTTATAGGCCCAAAAGGTGCCCTGCCGCATCATATGATAGCTCAATTTTTACCTTTTCAAGCAGCTCCATTCAGTTTGCGTTAGTGCTGTTACCACTTTAAATCCCACCAGCAGCTAGAAGGTACACAGTTCTCTAAAACCCCTTCAGCATTTATAGTTTGTAGACTTTTTGCTGATGGTCCTGACTGGTGTGAGCTGAAACCTTTTTGAATTTGAATTTGCATGTGGCTAATAATTCCTTATACTGAGCTTTACGCATGTCCTTTTTTTTCTTTTCCTTTTTTTTAAAGAGTGAGTACAACTTCCCTCCTCTTATTGATTTCTTGAAAAATTTCTCATGTCTTGAATTTTCTTGCCTATTCCCTACGCCAGGGGATGTTTTGAGGGCCTCTGTCATTTACAGCCCTGCAGTCCTTGTGACTATATAAGCAACCATTGGCACTGGGTTTAAAGTTGCTCTTGTGGGAAACAGCCACAAGGCGGCAGCATTATTACGTTCTCAACTCTTGTGACTTTGGCAACAGAGTCTTCCTGGAGGTAGGGTTCCGAGGTTGTACATTAGAGTGGAATGTGCTTGAACATGCCCCCAGAAGTTTATGTCTCCTTACTTATGTTTGTTTTTTAAATATAATTTCTATTTCTTATCGGGGTAAATTTGATTGGAGTGTTTTGATTGTCTGGCTGTACAGAATCTGCTTAATGATTCCTACATATGTCTGTTCATCTTCGGATCCTGTTACCATGTATGTGATCACAGAATGTATATTTTAAAGGTATTCGTGATTATATAATTCATAAAGTTTATCTGTTATATGTTTATATACATTTAACATACATTAGTATATGTATGTTAACCCCATAGTCCTAATTTACCCATCCTCCCACCTTTCATTTTGGCTAACCATTAGTTTATTTGATAAGTCTGTGAGTGTCTTTTTCTGTGGAAATATGTTCATTGGTAGCAATCTTAGGATAACATGTATAAATGATATCATAGGATATTTGTCATACCCTTTTGACTTACTTAACCTTATATGATTATTTCTAGGCTCCACTGTAGTCGTAAAAACGGCATTGTTCATTTTTTTCGCGAAGCTACTATTCCATATGGTACATTTACCACTTCGTCTTTGTCCATTCATCTGTTTACGGACATTTTTTTTCCTTCCATGTCTTGGCTATTTCAATATTGTTTCAGTGCACATTTGCCTGCATCTGTCTTTCCGATTCTGGTGGTCTTAGGTTATAGGCCCAAAGGTGCCCTGCCGCATCATATGGTAGCTCAATTTTTACCTCTTCAAGCAGCTCGATTCAGTTTGCGTTAGTGCTGTTACCACTTTACATCCCACCAGCAGCTAGAAAGTACACAGTTCTCTAAAACCCCTTCAGCATTTATCGTTTGTAGACTTTTTGCTGATGGTCATGACCGGTGTGAGCTGCACCCTTTTTGACTTTGAATTTGCATGTGGCTAATAATTCCTTATACTGAGCTTTAGGCATGTCCTTTTTTTCTTTTCCTTTTTTTTTAAAGAGTGAGTACAACTTCCCTCCTCTTATTGACTTCTTGAAAAAATTCTCATGTGTTGAATTTTCTTGCCTATTCCCTACCCCAGGGCATTTTTGAGGGCGTGTGTCATTTACAGCCCTGCAGTCCTTGTGACTATATAAGCAACCATTAGCACTGGGTTTAAAGCTGCTGTTGTGGGAAACAGCCACAAGGCGGCAGCATTATTACGTTCTCAACTCTTGTTAGTAGTGCAACAGAGTCTTCCTGGAGGTCGTGTTCCGAGGTTGTAAATTAGAGTGGAATATGCTGGGACAAGCCCGCAGAAGTTTATGTCTCCTTACTTATGTTTGTTTTTTAAGTTTAAATTCTATTTCTTATTGGAGTAAATTTGATTCGAGTGTTTTGATTGTCTGGCTGTACAGAATCTGCTCAATGAGTCACACATATGTCTGATCATCTTTGGATCCTGTTACCATGTATGAGATTACACAAGGTATATTTTGAAGGTATTGGTGATTATATAATTCATATAGTTTATATGTTATATGTTTATATACATTTAACATACATTAGTATATGTATGTTAACCCCATAGTCCTAATTTACCCATCTTCCCACCTTTCATTTTGGCTAACCATTAGTTTATTTGATAAGTCTGTGAGTGTCTTTTTCTGTGGAAATGTGTTCATTGGTAGCAATCTTAGGATAACATGTATAAATGATATCATAGGATATTTCTCATACCCTTTTGACTTACTTAACGTTATATGATTATTTCTAGGCCCAACTGTAGTCCTGAAAACGGCATTGTTCATATTTTTCCCGAGGCTACTATTCCATTCTGTCCATATACCACTTCTTCTTTTTCCATTCATCTGTTGATGGACCTTTTTTTGCTTCCATGTCTTGGCTATTTTAGTATTGCTGCAGTGCACATTTGCCTGCCTCTGTCTTTCTCATTCTGGTGGTCTTAGTTTATAGGCTCAAAATGTACCCTTTCGCATCATATGGTAGCTCAATTTTTACCTTGTAAAGCAGCTCCATTCAGTTTTTGTTAGTGCTGTTACCACTTTATATCCCACCAGCATCTAGGAGTTACACAGTTCTCTAAAACCCCTTCAGCATTTAGAGTTTGTAGATTTTTGCTGATGGCCATTTGACTGGTGTGAGCTGAAACCTTTTTGGAGGTTGGATACGCATGTGGCTAATAATTCCTTATACTGAGCTTTAGGCATATCCTTTTTCTTCTTTTCCTTTTTTTGTTAAAGAGTGAATACAACTTCCCTCTTCATATTGACTTCTTGAAAAATTTCTCATGTGTTGAATTTTCTTGCCTATGCCCTACCCCAGGGCAATTTTTGAGGGCATGTGTCATTTAGACCCCTGCAGTCGTTGTGACTATTAAGCAACCATTAGCACTGGGTTTAAAACTGCTGTTGTGGGAAACAGCCACAAGGCGGCAGCATTATTACGTTCTCAACTCTTGTTACTACAGCAATAGAGTCTTCCTGGAGGTAGTGTTCCAAGGTTGTAAATTAGAGTGGAATGTGCTGGGACAAGCCCCCAGAAGTTTATGTCTCCTTACTTATGTTTGTTTATTAAATTTAATTTCTATTTCTTATCAGAGTAAATTTGATTAGAGTGTTTTGATTGTCTGGCTGTACAGAATCTGCTAAAAGACTCCTACATATGTCTGTTCATCTTCGGATCCTGTTACCATGTATGTGATTACAGAATGTATATTTTAAAGGTATTGGTGATTATATAATTAATATAGTTTATCTGTTATATGTTTATATACATTTAACATAACATTAGTATATGTATGTTAACCCCATAGTCCTAATTTACCCATCCTCCCACCTTTCATTTTGGCTAACCATTAGTTTATTTGATAAGTCTGTGAGTGTCTTTTTCTGTGGAAATATGTTCATTGGTAGCAATCTTAGGATAACATGTATAAATGATATCATAGGATATTTGTCATACCCTTTTGACTTACTTAACCTTATATTATTATTTCTAGGCTCTACTGTAGTCCTGAAAACGGCATTGTTCATTTTTTTCCCGAGGCTACTATTCCATTCTGTCCATATACCACTTCTTCTCTGTCCATTCATCTGTTTATGGACCTTTTTTTGCTTCCATGTCTTGGCTATTTCAGTATTGCTGCAGTGCACATTTGACTGCCTGTGTCTTTCCGATTCTGGTGGTCTTAGGTTATAAGCCCGAGAGGTGCCCTGCCGCATCATATGGTAGCTCAATTTCTACCTTTTCAAGCGGCTCCATTCAGTTTGCGTTAGTGCTGTTACCACTTTACATCCCAGCAGCAGATAGAAGGTACACATTTCTCTAAAACCCCTTCAGCATTTATAGTTTGTAGACTTTTTGCTGATGGCCATTTGACTGTTGTGAGCTGAAACCTTTATGGAGGTTGGATACGCATGTGGTGAATAATTCCTTATACTGATCTTTAGGCATATCCTTTTTCTTCTTTTCCTTTTTTTGTTAAAGTGTGAGTACAACTTCCCTCTTCATATTCACTTTTTGAAAAATTTCTCATGTGTTGAATTTTCTTGCCTATTCCCTACCCAAGGGCACTTTTTGAGGGCAGGTGTCATTTAGACCCCTGCAGTCGTTGTGACTATTAAGCAACCATTAGCACTGGGTTTAAAGCTGCTGTTGTGGGAAACAGCCACAAGGCGGCAGCATTATTACGTTCTCAACTCTTGTTACTAGGGCAACAGAATCTTCCTGGAGGTAGTGTTCTGAGGTTGTAAATTAGAGTGGAATGTGCTGGGACAAGCCCCCAGAAGTTTATGTCTCCTTACTTATGTTTGTTTTTTAAATTTCATTTCTATTTCTTATCAGCGTAAATTTGATTAGAGTGTTTTGATTGCCTGGCTGTACAGGATCTGCTCAATGATTCATACATATGTCTGTTCATCTTCGGGTCCTGTTACCATGTATGTGATTACAAAATGTATATTTTAAAGGTATTGGTGATTATATAATTCATACAGTTTATCTGTTATATGTTTTTATACACTTAACATACATTAGTATATGTATGTTAACCCCATAGTCCTAATTTACCCATCCTCCCACCTTTCATTTTGCTAACCATTAGTTTATTTCATAAGTCTGTGAGTGTCTTTTTCTGTGGAAATATGTTCATTGGTAGCAATCTTAGGATAACATGTATAAATATTATCATAGGATATTTGTCGTACCCTTTTGAGTTACTTAACCTTATATGATTATTTCTAGGCTCAACTGTAGTCCTGAAAACGGCGTTGTTCATTTTTTTCCCCAGGCTACTATTCTATTTGGTACGTATACTACTTCTTCTTTGTCCATTCATCTGTTTATGAACCTTTTTTCTGCTTCCATGTCTTGGCTATTTCAATATTGCTGCAGTGCTCATTTGCCTGCCTGTGTCTTTCCGATTCAGGTGGTCTTAGGTTATAGGCCCAAAGGGTGACCTGCTGCATCATATGGTAGCTCAATTTTTACCTTTTCAAGAAGCTCCATTCAGTTTGCGTTAGTGCTGTTACCACTTTACATCCCACCAGCAGCTAGAAGGTACACAGTTCTCTAAAACCCCTTCAGCATTTATAGTTTATAGACATTTTGCTGATGGAAATGACTGGTGTGAGCTGAAACCTTGTTGAATTTGAATTTGCATGTGTCTAATAATTCCTTATACTGAGCTTTAGGCATGTCCTTTTTTTTCTTTTCCTTTTTTTTTAAAGAGTGAGTACAACTTCCCTCCTCTTATTGACTTCTTGAAAAATTTCTCATGTGTTGAATTTTCTTGCCTATTCCCTACCCCAGGGCATTTTTCAGGGCAGGTGTCATTTAGAGCCCTGCAGTCCTTGTGACTATTAAGCAACTATTAGTACTGGGTTTAAAGCTGCTGTTGTGGGAAACAGCCACAAGGCCGCAGCATTATTACGTTCTCAACTCTTGTTACTACGGCAACAGAGTCTTCCTGGAGGTAGTGTTCCGAGGTTGTAAATTAGAGTGGAATGTGCTGGGACAAGCCCCCAGAAGTTTATGTCTCCTTACTTATGTTTGTTTTTTAAATTTAATTTCTATTTCTTATCAGAGTAAATTTGATTAGAGTGTTTTCATTGTCTGGCTGTACAGAATCTGCTCAATGATTCATACATATGTCAGTTCATCTTCAGATGCTGTTACAATGTGTTTGTTTACAGAATGTATATTTTGAAGGTATAGGTGATTATATAATTCATATAGTTTATGTTATATGTTTATATACATTTAACATACATTAGTATATGTATGTTAACCCCATAGTCCTAATTTACCCATCCTCCCACCTTTCATTTTGGCTAACCATTAGTTTATTTGATAAGTCTGTGAGTGTCTTTTTCTGTGCAAATATGTTCATTGGTAGCAATCTTAGGATAACATGTGTGAATGATATTATAGGATAATTGTCATACCCTTTTGACTTACTTAACCTTATATGATTATTTCTAGGCTCAACTGTAGTCCTGAAAACGGCATTGTTCAGTTTTTTCCTGAGGCTACTCTTCCATTCTGTCCATATACCTCTTCTTCTTTGTCCATTCATCTGTTTATGGACTTTTTTTTTCCTTCCATGTCTTCGTATTTCAATATTGTTGCAGTGCACATTTGCCTGCATCTGTCTTTACGATTCTGGTGGTCTTAAGTTATAGGCGCAAAAGGTGCCCTGCCGCATCATATGGTAGCTCAATTTTTACCTTTTCAAGCAGCTCCATTCAGTTTGTGTTAGTGCTGTTACTACTTTACATCCCACCAGCAGCTAGAAGGTACACAGTTCTCTAACACCCCTTCAGCATTTATAGTTTGTAGACTTTTTGCTGATGGAAATGACTGGTGTGAGGTGAAACCTTTTTGAATTTGAATTTGCATGTGGCTAATAATTCCTTATACTGAGCTATAGGCATGTCCTTTTTTCTCTTTTCCTTTTTTGAAAGAGTGAGTACAACTTCCCTCCTCTTATTGACTTCTTGAAAAATTTCTCATGTGTTGAATTTTCTTTCCTATTCCCTACCCCAGGGCATTGTTGAGGGCGTGTCTCATTTACAGCCCTGCAGTCCTTGTGACTATATAAGCAACCATTGGCACTGGGTTTAAAGCTGCTCTTGTGGGAAAGAGCCACAAGGCGGCAGCATTATTACGTTCTCATCTCTTGTTACTAGGGCAACAGACTCTTCCTGGAGGTAGTGTTCCAAGGTTGTAAATTAGAGTGGAATGTGGTGGGACAAGCCGCAGAAGTTTATGTCTCCTTACTTATGTTTGTTTTTTAAATTTAATTTCTATTTCTTATCGGGGTAAATTTGATTGGAGTGTTTTGATTGTCTGGCTGTACAGAATCTGCTCAATGATTCATGCATATGTCTGTTCATCTTCGGATCCTGTTACCATGTATGTGATTACAAAATGTATATTTTAAAGGTCTTGGTAATTATATAATTCATATAGTTTATCTGTTATATGTTTATATACATTTAACATACGTTAGTATATGTATGTTAACCCCATAGTCCTAATTTACCCATCCTCCCACCTTTCATTTTGGCTAACCATTAGTTTATTTGATAAGTCTGTGAGTGTCTTTTTCTGTGGAAATATGTTCATTGGTAGCAATCTAAGGATAACATGTATAAATGATATCATAGGATATTTGTCATACCCTTTTGACTTACTTAACCTTATATGATTATTTCTAGGCTCCACTGTAGTCGTAAAAACGGCATTGTTCATTTTTTTCGCGAAGCTACTATTCCATATGGTACATTTACCACTTCGTCTTTGTCCATTCATCTGTTTACGGACATTTTTTTTCCTTCCATGTCTTGGCTATTTCAATATTGTTTCAGTGCACATTTGCCTGCATCTGTCTTTCCGATTCTGGTGGTCTTGGGTTATAGGCCCAAAGGTGCCCTGCCGCATCATATGGTAGCTCAATTTTTACCTCTTCAAGCAGCTCGATTCAGTTTGCGTTAGTGCTGTTACCACTTTACATCCCACCAGCAGCTAGAAAGTACACAGTTCTCTAAAACCCCTTCAGCATTTATCGTTTGTAGACTTTTTGCTGATGGTCATGACCGGTGTGAGCTGCACCCTTTTTGACTTTGAATTTGCATGTGGCTAATAATTCCTTATACTGAGCTTTAGGCATGTCCTTTTTTTCATTTCCTTTTTTTTAAAGAGTGAGTACAACTTCCTTCCTCTGATTGACTTCTTGAAAAAATTCTCATGTGTTGAATTTTCTTGCCTATTCCCTACCCCAGGGCATTTTTGAGGGCGTGTGTCATTTACAGCCCTGCAGTCCTTGTGACTATATAAGCAACCATTAGCACTGGGTTTAAAGCTGCTGTTGTGGGAAACAGCCACAAGGCGGCAGCATTATTACGTTCTCAACTCTTGTTAGTTGTGCAACAGAGTCTTCCTGGAGGTCGTGTTCCGAGGTGGTAAATTAGAGTGGAATGTGCTGGGACAAGCCCCCAGAAGTTTATGTCTCCTTACTTATGTTTGTTTTTTAAGTTTAAATTCTATTTCTTATCGGAGTAAATTTGATTAGAGTGTTTTCATTGTCTGGCTGTACAGAATCTGCTCAATGATTCATGCATATGTCTGTTCATCTTCGGATCCTGTTACCATGTATGTGATTACAAAATGTATATTTTAAAGGTCTTGGTGATTATATAATACATATAGTTTATTTGTTATATGTTTATATACATTTAACATACATTAGTATATGTATGTTAACCCCATAGTCCTAATTTACCCATCTTCCCACCTTTCATTTTGGCTAACCATTAGTTTATTTGATAAGTCTGTGAGTGTCTTTTTCTGTGGAAATGTGTTCATTGGTAGCAATCTTAGGATAACATGTATAAATGATATCATAGGATATTTCTCATACCCTTTTGACTTACTTAACGTTATATGATTATTTCTAGGCCCAACTGTAGTCCTGAAAACGGCATTGTTCATATTTTTCCCGAGGCTACTATTCCATTCTATCCATATACCACTTCTTCTTTTTCCATTCATCTGTTGATGGACCTTTTTTTGCTTCCATGTCTTGGCTATTTTAGTATTGCTGCAGTGCACATTTGCCTGCCTCTGTCTTTCTCATTCTGGTGGTCTTAGTTTATAGGCTCAAAATGTACCCTTTCGCATCATATGGTAGCTCAATTTTTACCTTGTAAAGCAGCTCCATTCAGTTTTTGTTAGTGCTGTTACCACTTTATATCCCACCAGCATCTAGGAGTTACACAGTTCTCTAAAACCCCTTCAGCATTTAGAGTTTGTAGATTTTTGCTGATGGCCATTTGACTGGTGTGAGCTGAAACCTTTTTGGAGGTTGGATACGCATGTGGCTAATAATTCCTTATACTGAGCTTTAGGCATATCCTTTTTCTTCTTTTCCTTTTTTTGTTAAAGAGTGAATACAACTTCCCTCTTCATATTGACTTCTTGAAAAATTTCTCATGTGTTGAATTTTCTTGCCTATGCCCTACCCCAGGGCAATTTTTGAGGGCATGTGTCATTTAGACCCCTGCAGTCGTTGTGACTATTAAGCAACCATTAGCACTGGGTTTAAAACTGCTGTTGTGGGAAACAGCCACAAGGCGGCAGCATTATTACGTTCTCAACTCTTGTTACTACAGCAATAGAGTCTTCCTGGAGGTAGTGTTCCAAGGTTGTAAATTAGAGTGGAATGTGCTGGGACAAGCCCCCAGAAGTTTATGTCTCCTTACTTATGTTTGTTTATTAAATTTAATTTCTATTTCTTATCAGAGTAAATTTGATTAGAGTGTTTTGATTGTCTGGCTGTACAGAATCTGCTAAAAGACTCCTACATATGTCTGTTCATCTTCGGATCCTGTTACCATGTATGTGATTACAGAATGTATATTTTAAAGGTATTGGTGATTATATAATTAATATAGTTTATCTGTTATATGTTTATATACATTTAACATAACATTAGTATATGTATGTTAACCCCATAGTCCTAATTTACCCATCCTCCCACCTTTCATTTTGGCTAACCATTAGTTTATTTGATAAGTCTGTGAGTGTCTTTTTCTGTGGAAATATGTTCATTGGTAGCAATCTTAGGATAACATGTATAAATGATATCATAGGATATTTGTCATACCCTTTTTACTTACTTAAAGTTATATGAATATTTATAGGCTCAACTGTAGTCCTGAAAACGGCATTCTTCATTTTTTCCCAAGGCTAGCATTCCATTCTGTCCATATACAACTTCTTCTTTGCCCATTCATCTGTTTATGGACCTTTTTTTGCTTCCATGTCTTGGCTATTTCAGTATTGCTGCAGTGCACATTTGCCTGCCTCTGTCTTTCTGATTCTGGTGGTCTTAGTTTATAGGCCCAAAAGTTGCCCTGCCGCATCATATGGTAGCTCAATTTTTACCTTTTCAAGCAGCTCCATTCAGTTTGCGTTAGTGCTGTTACCACTTTAAATCCCAGCAGCAGCTAGAAGGTACACAGTTCTCTAAAACCCCTTCAGCATTTATAGTTTGTAGACTTTTTGCTGATGGTCCTGACTGGTGTGAGCTGAAACCTTTTTGAATTTGAATTTGCATGTGGCTAATAATTCCTTATACTGAGCTTTACGCATGTCCTTTTTTTTCTTTTCCTTTTTTTTTAAAGAGTGAGTACAACTTCCCTCCTCTGATTGATTTCTTGAAAAAACTTCTCATGTGTTGAATTTTCTTGCCTATTCCCTACCCCAGGGCATTGTTGAGGGCCTGTGGCATTTACAGCGTGCAGTCCTTGTGACTATATAAGCAACCATTGGCACTGGGTTTAACGCTGCTCTTGTGGGAAACAGCCACAAGGCGGCAGCATTATTACGTTCTCAACTCTTGTGACTTTGGCAACAGAGTCTTCCTGGAGGTAGGGTTCCGAGGTTGTAAATTAGAGTGGAATGTGCTGGGACAAGGCGCAGAAGTTTATGTCTCCTTACTTATGTTTGTTTTTTAAATATAATTTCTATTTCTTATCGGGGTAAATTTGATTGGAGTGTTTTGATTGTCTGGCTGTACAGAATCTGCTTAATGATTCCTACATATGTCTGTTCATCTTCGGATCCTGTTACCATGTATGTGATTACAAAATGTATATTTTAAAGGTCTTGGTGATTATATAATTCATATAGTTTATGTGTTATATGTTTATATACATTTAACATACATTAGTATATGTATGTTAACCCCATAGTCCTAATTTACCCATCCTCCCACCTTTCATTTTGGCTAACCATTAGTTTATTTGATAAGTCTGTGAGTGTCTTTTTCTGTGGAAATATGTTCATTGGTAGCAATCTTAGGATAACATGTATAAATGATATCATAGGATATTTGTCATACCCTTTTTACTTACTTAAAGTTATATGAATATTTACAGGCTCAACTGTAGTCCTGAAAACGGCATTGTTCATTTTTTCCCAAGGCTACCATTCCATTCTGTCCATATACCACTTCTTCTTTGTCCATTCATCTGTTTATGGACCTTTTTTTGCTTCCATGTCTTGGCTATTTCAGTATTGCTGCAGTGCACATTTGCCTGCCTCTGTCTTTCTGATTCTGGTGGTCTTAGTTTATAGGCCCAAAAGGTGCCCTGCCGCATCATATGATAGCTCAATTTTTACCTTTTCAAGCAGCTCCATTCAGTTTGCGTTAGTGCTGTTACCACTTTAAATCCCACCAGCAGCTAGAAGGTACACAGTTCTCTAAAACCCCTTCAGCATTTATAGTTTGTAGACTTTTTGCTGATGGTCCTGACTGGTGTGAGCTGAAACCTTTTTGAATTTGAATTTGCATGTGGCTAATAATTCCTTATACTGAGCTTTACGCATGTCCTTTTTTTTCTTTTCCTTTTTTTTAAAGAGTGAGTACAACTTCCCTCCTCTTATTGATTTCTTGAAAAATTTCTCATGTCTTGAATTTTCTTGCCTATTCCCTACGCCAGGGGATGTTTTGAGGGCCTCTGTCATTTACAGCCCTGCAGTCCTTGTGACTATATAAGCAACCATTGGCACTGGGTTTAAAGTTGCTCTTGTGGGAAACAGCCACAAGGCGGCAGCATTATTACGTTCTCAACTCTTGTGACTTTGGCAACAGAGTCTTCCTGGAGGTAGGGTTCCGAGGTTGTACATTAGAGTGGAATGTGCTTGAACATGCCCCCAGAAGTTTATGTCTCCTTACTTATGTTTGTTTTTTAAATATAATTTCTATTTCTTATCGGGGTAAATTTGATTGGAGTGTTTTGATTGTCTGGCTGTACAGAATCTGCTTAATGATTCCTACATATGTCTGTTCATCTTCGGATCCTGTTACCATGTATGTGATCACAGAATGTATATTTTAAAGGTATTCGTGATTATATAATTCATAAAGTTTATCTGTTATATGTTTATATACATTTAACATACATTAGTATATGTATGTTAACCCCATAGTCCTAATTTACCCATCCTCCCACCTTTCATTTTGGCTAACCATTAGTTTATTTGATAAGTCTGTGAGTGTCTTTTTCTGTGGAAATATGTTCATTGGTAGCAATCTTAGGATAACATGTATAAATGATATCATAGGATATTTGTCATACCCTTTTGACTTACTTAACCTTATATGATTATTTCTAGGCTCCACTGTAGTCGTAAAAACGGCATTGTTCATTTTTTTCGCGAAGCTACTATTCCATATGGTACATTTACCACTTCGTCTTTGTCCATTCATCTGTTTACGGACATTTTTTTTCCTTCCATGTCTTGGCTATTTCAATATTGTTTCAGTGCACATTTGCCTGCATCTGTCTTTCCGATTCTGGTGGTCTTAGGTTATAGGCCCAAAGGTGCCCTGCCGCATCATATGGTAGCTCAATTTTTACCTCTTCAAGCAGCTCGATTCAGTTTGCGTTAGTGCTGTTACCACTTTACATCCCACCAGCAGCTAGAAAGTACACAGTTCTCTAAAACCCCTTCAGCATTTATCGTTTGTAGACTTTTTGCTGATGGTCATGACCGGTGTGAGCTGCACCCTTTTTGACTTTGAATTTGCATGTGGCTAATAATTCCTTATACTGAGCTTTAGGCATGTCCTTTTTTTCTTTTCCTTTTTTTTTAAAGAGTGAGTACAACTTCCCTCCTCTTATTGACTTCTTGAAAAAATTCTCATGTGTTGAATTTTCTTGCCTATTCCCTACCCCAGGGCATTTTTGAGGGCGTGTGTCATTTACAGCCCTGCAGTCCTTGTGACTATATAAGCAACCATTAGCACTGGGTTTAAAGCTGCTGTTGTGGGAAACAGCCACAAGGCGGCAGCATTATTACGTTCTCAACTCTTGTTAGTAGTGCAACAGAGTCTTCCTGGAGGTCGTGTTCCGAGGTTGTAAATTAGAGTGGAATGTGCTGGGACAAGCCCGCAGAAGTTTATGTCTCCTTACTTATGTTTGTTTTTTAAGTTTAAATTCTATTTCTTATTGGAGTAAATTTGATTCGAGTGTTTTGATTGTCTGGCTGTACAGAATCTGCTCAATGAGTCACACATATGTCTGATCATCTTTGGATCCTGTTACCATGTATGAGATTACACAAGGTATATTTTGAAGGTATTGGTGATTATATAATTCATATAGTTTATATGTTATATGTTTATATACATTTAACATACATTAGTATATGTATGTTAACCCCATAGTCCTAATTTACCCATCTTCCCACCTTTCATTTTGGCTAACCATTAGTTTATTTGATAAGTCTGTGAGTGTCTTTTTCTGTGGAAATGTGTTCATTGGTAGCAATCTTAGGATAACATGTATAAATGATATCATAGGATATTTCTCATACCCTTTTGACTTACTTAACGTTATATGATTATTTCTAGGCCCAACTGTAGTCCTGAAAACGGCATTGTTCATATTTTTCCCGAGGCTACTATTCCATTCTGTCCATATACCACTTCTTCTTTTTCCATTCATCTGTTGATGGACCTTTTTTTGCTTCCATGTCTTGGCTATTTTAGTATTGCTGCAGTGCACATTTGCCTGCCTCTGTCTTTCTCATTCTGGTGGTCTTAGTTTATAGGCTCAAAATGTACCCTTTCGCATCATATGGTAGCTCAATTTTTACCTTGTAAAGCAGCTCCATTCAGTTTTTGTTAGTGCTGTTACCACTTTATATCCCACCAGCATCTAGGAGTTACACAGTTCTCTAAAACCCCTTCAGCATTTAGAGTTTGTAGATTTTTGCTGATGGCCATTTGACTGGTGTGAGCTGAAACCTTTTTGGAGGTTGGATACGCATGTGGCTAATAATTCCTTATACTGAGCTTTAGGCATATCCTTTTTCTTCTTTTCCTTTTTTTGTTAAAGAGTGAATACAACTTCCCTCTTCATATTGACTTCTTGAAAAATTTCTCATGTGTTGAATTTTCTTGCCTATGCCCTACCCCAGGGCAATTTTTGAAGGCATGTGTCATTTAGACCCCTGCAGTCGTTGTGACTATTAAGCAACCATTAGCACTGGGTTTAAAACTGCTGTTGTGGGAAACAGCCACAAGGCGGCAGCATTATTACGTTCTCAACTCTTGTTACTACAGCAATAGAGTCTTCCTGGAGGTAGTGTTCCAAGGTTGTAAATTAGAGTGGAATGTGCTGGGACAAGCCCCCAGAAGTTTATGTCTCCTTACTTATGTTTGTTTATTAAATTTAATTTCTATTTCTTATCAGAGTAAATTTGATTAGAGTGTTTTGATTGTCTGGCTGTACAGAATCTGCTAAAAGACTCCTACATATGTCTGTTCATCTTCGGATCCTGTTACCATGTATGTGATTACAGAATGTATATTTTAAAGGTATTGGTGATTATATAATTAATATAGTTTATCTGTTATATGTTTATATACATTTAACATAACATTAGTATATGTATGTTAACCCCATAGTCCTAATTTACCCATCCTCCCACCTTTCATTTTGGCTAACCATTAGTTTATTTGATAAGTCTGTGAGTGTCTTTTTCTGTGGAAATATGTTCATTGGTAGCAATCTTAGGATAACATGTATAAATGATATCATAGGATATTTGTCATACCCTTTTTACTTACTTAAAGTTATATGAATATTTATAGGCTCAACTGTAGTCCTGAAAACGGCATTCTTCATTTTTTCCCAAGGCTAGCATTCCATTCTGTCCATATACAACTTCTTCTTTGCCCATTCATCTGTTTATGGACCTTTTTTTGCTTCCATGTCTTGGCTATTTCAGTATTGCTGCAGTGCACATTTGCCTGCCTCTGTCTTTCTGATTCTGGTGGTCTTAGTTTATAGGCCCAAAAGTTGCCCTGCCGCATCATATGGTAGCTCAATTTTTACCTTTTCAAGCAGCTCCATTCAGTTTGCGTTAGTGCTGTTACCACTTTAAATCCCAGCAGCAGCTAGAAGGTACACAGTTCTCTAAAACCCCTTCAGCATTTATAGTTTGTAGACTTTTTGCTGATGGTCCTGACTGGTGTGAGCTGAAACCTTTTTGAATTTGAATTTGCATGTGGCTAATAATTCCTTATACTGAGCTTTACGCATGTCCTTTTTTTTCTTTTCCTTTTTTTTTAAAGAGTGAGTACAACTTCCCTCCTCTGATTGATTTCTTGAAAAAACTTCTCATGTGTTGAATTTTCTTGCCTATTCCCTACCCCAGGGCATTGTTGAGGGCCTGTGGCATTTACAGCGTGCAGTCCTTGTGACTATATAAGCAACCATTGGCACTGGGTTTAACGCTGCTCTTGTGGGAAACAGCCACAAGGCGGCAGCATTATTACGTTCTCAACTCTTGTGACTTTGGCAACAGAGTCTTCCTGGAGGTAGGGTTCCGAGGTTGTAAATTAGAGTGGAATGTGCTGGGACAAGGCGCAGAAGTTTATGTCTCCTTACTTATGTTTGTTTTTTAAATATAATTTCTATTTCTTATCGGGGTAAATTTGATTGGAGTGTTTTGATTGTCTGGCTGTACAGAATCTGCTTAATGATTCCTACATATGTCTGTTCATCTTCGGATCCTGTTACCATGTATGTGATTACAAAATGTATATTTTAAAGGTCTTGGTGATTATATAATTCATATAGTTTATGTGTTATATGTTTATATACATTTAACATACATTAGTATATGTATGTTAACCCCATAGTCCTAATTTACCCATCCTCCCACCTTTCATTTTGGCTAACCATTAGTTTATTTGATAAGTCTGTGAGTGTCTTTTTCTGTGGAAATATGTTCATTGGTAGCAATCTTAGGATAACATGTATAAATGATATCATAGGATATTTGTCATACCCTTTTTACTTACTTAAAGTTATATGAATATTTACAGGCTCAACTGTAGTCCTGAAAACGGCATTGTTCATTTTTTCCCAAGGCTACCATTCCATTCTGTCCATATACCACTTCTTCTTTGTCCATTCATCTGTTTATGGACCTTTTTTTTGCTTCCATGTCTTGGCTATTTCAGTATTGCTGCAGTGCACATTTGCCTGCCTCTGTCTTTCTGATTCTGGTGGTCTTAGTTTATAGGCCCAAAAGGTGCCCTGCCGCATCATATGATAGCTCAATTTTTACCTTTTCAAGCAGCTCCATTCAGTTTGCGTTAGTGCTGTTACCACTTTAAATCCCACCAGCAGCTAGAAGGTACACAGTTCTCTAAAACCCCTTCAGCATTTATAGTTTGTAGACTTTTTGCTGATGGTCCTGACTGGTGTGAGCTGAAACCTTTTTGAATTTGAATTTGCATGTGGCTAATAATTCCTTATACTGAGCTTTACGCATGTCCTTTTTTTTCTTTTCCTTTTTTTTAAAGAGTGAGTACAACTTCCCTCCTCTTATTGATTTCTTGAAAAATTTCTCATGTCTTGAATTTTCTTGCCTATTCCCTACGCCAGGGGATGTTTTGAGGGCCTCTGTCATTTACAGCCCTGCAGTCCTTGTGACTATATAAGCAACCATTGGCACTGGGTTTAAAGTTGCTCTTGTGGGAAACAGCCACAAGGCGGCAGCATTATTACGTTCTCAACTCTTGTGACTTTGGCAACAGAGTCTTCCTGGAGGTAGGGTTCCGAGGTTGTACATTAGAGTGGAATGTGCTTGAACATGCCCCCAGAAGTTTATGTCTCCTTACTTATGTTTGTTTTTTAAATATAATTTCTATTTCTTATCGGGGTAAATTTGATTGGAGTGTTTTGATTGTCTGGCTGTACAGAATCTGCTTAATGATTCCTACATATGTCTGTTCATCTTCGGATCCTGTTACCATGTATGTGATCACAGAATGTATATTTTAAAGGTATTCGTGATTATATAATTCATAAAGTTTATCTGTTATATGTTTATATACATTTAACATACATTAGTATATGTATGTTAACCCCATAGTCCTAATTTACCCATCCTCCCACCTTTCATTTTGGCTAACCATTAGTTTATTTGATAAGTCTGTGAGTGTCTTTTTCTGTGGAAATATGTTCATTGGTAGCAATCTTAGGATAACATGTATAAATGATATCATAGGATATTTGTCATACCCTTTTGACTTACTTAACCTTATATGATTATTTCTAGGCTCCACTGTAGTCGTAAAAACGGCATTGTTCATTTTTTTCGCGAAGCTACTATTCCATATGGTACATTTACCACTTCGTCTTTGTCCATTCATCTGTTTACGGACATTTTTTTTCCTTCCATGTCTTGGCTATTTCAATATTGTTTCAGTGCACATTTGCCTGCATCTGTCTTTCCGATTCTGGTGGTCTTAGGTTATAGGCCCAAAGGTGCCCTGCCGCATCATATGGTAGCTCAATTTTTACCTCTTCAAGCAGCTCGATTCAGTTTGCGTTAGTGCTGTTACCACTTTACATCCCACCAGCAGCTAGAAAGTACACAGTTCTCTAAAACCCCTTCAGCATTTATCGTTTGTAGACTTTTTGCTGATGGTCATGACCGGTGTGAGCTGCACCCTTTTTGACTTTGAATTTGCATGTGGCTAATAATTCCTTATACTGAGCTTTAGGCATGTCCTTTTTTTCTTTTCCTTTTTTTTTAAAGAGTGAGTACAACTTCCCTCCTCTTATTGACTTCTTGAAAAAATTCTCATGTGTTGAATTTTCTTGCCTATTCCCTACCCCAGGGCATTTTTGAGGGCGTGTGTCATTTACAGCCCTGCAGTCCTTGTGACTATATAAGCAACCATTAGCACTGGGTTTAAAGCTGCTGTTGTGGGAAACAGCCACAAGGCGGCAGCATTATTACGTTCTCAACTCTTGTTAGTAGTGCAACAGAGTCTTCCTGGAGGTCGTGTTCCGAGGTTGTAAATTAGAGTGGAATATGCTGGGACAAGCCCGCAGAAGTTTATGTCTCCTTACTTATGTTTGTTTTTTAAGTTTAAATTCTATTTCTTATTGGAGTAAATTTGATTCGAGTGTTTTGATTGTCTGGCTGTACAGAATCTGCTCAATGAGTCACACATATGTCTGATCATCTTTGGATCCTGTTACCATGTATGAGATTACACAAGGTATATTTTGAAGGTATTGGTGATTATATAATTCATATAGTTTATATGTTATATGTTTATATACATTTAACATACATTAGTATATGTATGTTAACCCCATAGTCCTAATTTACCCATCTTCCCACCTTTCATTTTGGCTAACCATTAGTTTATTTGATAAGTCTGTGAGTGTCTTTTTCTGTGGAAATGTGTTCATTGGTAGCAATCTTAGGATAACATGTATAAATGATATCATAGGATATTTCTCATACCCTTTTGACTTACTTAACGTTATATGATTATTTCTAGGCCCAACTGTAGTCCTGAAAACGGCATTGTTCATATTTTTCCCGAGGCTACTATTCCATTCTGTCCATATACCACTTCTTCTTTTTCCATTCATCTGTTGATGGACCTTTTTTTGCTTCCATGTCTTGGCTATTTTAGTATTGCTGCAGTGCACATTTGCCTGCCTCTGTCTTTCTCATTCTGGTGGTCTTAGTTTATAGGCTCAAAATGTACCCTTTCGCATCATATGGTAGCTCAATTTTTACCTTGTAAAGCAGCTCCATTCAGTTTTTGTTAGTGCTGTTACCACTTTATATCCCACCAGCATCTAGGAGTTACACAGTTCTCTAAAACCCCTTCAGCATTTAGAGTTTGTAGATTTTTGCTGATGGCCATTTGACTGGTGTGAGCTGAAACCTTTTTGGAGGTTGGATACGCATGTGGCTAATAATTCCTTATACTGAGCTTTAGGCATATCCTTTTTCTTCTTTTCCTTTTTTTGTTAAAGAGTGAATACAACTTCCCTCTTCATATTGACTTCTTGAAAAATTTCTCATGTGTTGAATTTTCTTGCCTATGCCCTACCCCAGGGCAATTTTTGAAGGCATGTGTCATTTAGACCCCTGCAGTCGTTGTGACTATTAAGCAACCATTAGCACTGGGTTTAAAACTGCTGTTGTGGGAAACAGCCACAAGGCGGCAGCATTATTACGTTCTCAACTCTTGTTACTACAGCAATAGAGTCTTCCTGGAGGTAGTGTTCCAAGGTTGTAAATTAGAGTGGAATGTGCTGGGACAAGCCCCCAGAAGTTTATGTCTCCTTACTTATGTTTGTTTATTAAATTTAATTTCTATTTCTTATCAGAGTAAATTTGATTAGAGTGTTTTGATTGTCTGGCTGTACAGAATCTGCTAAAAGACTCCTACATATGTCTGTTCATCTTCGGATCCTGTTACCATGTATGTGATTACAGAATGTATATTTTAAAGGTATTGGTGATTATATAATTAATATAGTTTATCTGTTATATGTTTATATACATTTAACATAACATTAGTATATGTATGTTAACCCCATAGTCCTAATTTACCCATCCTCCCACCTTTCATTTTGGCTAACCATTAGTTTATTTGATAAGTCTGTGAGTGTCTTTTTCTGTGGAAATATGTTCATTGGTAGCAATCTTAGGATAACATGTATAAATGATATCATAGGATATTTGTCATACCCTTTTTACTTACTTAAAGTTATATGAATATTTATAGGCTCAACTGTAGTCCTGAAAACGGCATTCTTCATTTTTTCCCAAGGCTAGCATTCCATTCTGTCCATATACAACTTCTTCTTTGCCCATTCATCTGTTTATGGACCTTTTTTTGCTTCCATGTCTTGGCTATTTCAGTATTGCTGCAGTGCACATTTGCCTGCCTCTGTCTTTCTGATTCTGGTGGTCTTAGTTTATAGGCCCAAAAGTTGCCCTGCCGCATCATATGGTAGCTCAATTTTTACCTTTTCAAGCAGCTCCATTCAGTTTGCGTTAGTGCTGTTACCACTTTAAATCCCAGCAGCAGCTAGAAGGTACACAGTTCTCTAAAACCCCTTCAGCATTTATAGTTTGTAGACTTTTTGCTGATGGTCCTGACTGGTGTGAGCTGAAACCTTTTTGAATTTGAATTTGCATGTGGCTAATAATTCCTTATACTGAGCTTTACGCATGTCCTTTTTTTTCTTTTCCTTTTTTTTTAAAGAGTGAGTACAACTTCCCTCCTCTGATTGATTTCTTGAAAAAACTTCTCATGTGTTGAATTTTCTTGCCTATTCCCTACCCCAGGGCATTGTTGAGGGCCTGTGGCATTTACAGCGTGCAGTCCTTGTGACTATATAAGCAACCATTGGCACTGGGTTTAACGCTGCTCTTGTGGGAAACAGCCACAAGGCGGCAGCATTATTACGTTCTCAACTCTTGTGACTTTGGCAACAGAGTCTTCCTGGAGGTAGGGTTCCGAGGTTGTAAATTAGAGTGGAATGTGCTGGGACAAGGCGCAGAAGTTTATGTCTCCTTACTTATGTTTGTTTTTTAAATATAATTTCTATTTCTTATCGGGGTAAATTTGATTGGAGTGTTTTGATTGTCTGGCTGTACAGAATCTGCTTAATGATTCCTACATATGTCTGTTCATCTTCGGATCCTGTTACCATGTATGTGATTACAAAATGTATATTTTAAAGGTCTTGGTGATTATATAATTCATATAGTTTATGTGTTATATGTTTATATACATTTAACATACATTAGTATATGTATGTTAACCCCA